>NW_024070205.1:66919516-67506403 GCF_014754425.2 Oryx dammah | reverse complement strand
CAAGAAATCACCTGAGAGAAAAAGAAAATAGTCTCCAGATTCCATCATTTCCCATAAATTCTCTTTGCTTTTTCTCTAACTAATGAATGCAGAGTGGAAATTACTCACACTCCAGCAGCAACTTGGATGCAGAGATGCTTGCAGAAGGCCTGGAATGTCATTCAGGATTCATTCATTTAGGACAGGAGTGTCAGAGGGAAAGGGTGTGTTCTAGGCACTGTAGAAAACTGTCAAGGTGACTAGGTGGCATAGCAACTCACTCAATTATAAAAATAAATCTGAAAAGAGAGTGTATCAGGCACAAATTTTCTATTTCACTCCTGTCAATGTCAGGTGGAGAATATACGTAGAAAATCTTAGTTACCAGGATCCCAGAAAAAAGCGTTAGAGAAGGAATAGTAGCAGAAAATCCAACCCTACAAAGACGGGAATATAAAATATACTCATCTTCAGGTTATTTGAGATTGCTATAATTGACAGCTTTTGAGGTATTTTTGGAATTAGAGACAGGGAGTAACTTTTTTATAGAATTAAAATATGTATATATATATATGTAGTGCATTCTGAACTTTATGGAATTGTGTGTTTTGAGTTTTTTAATGAAAATTTTGCACTCACTTTTACCCACAGGTGTGTTTTTCTCCAGCATTAATCTTATCATAAACCAAATAAGTAGCAAAGACCAGGGAATACTTAACATTCAGGAAGGGAATTTAATTGAAAATCAATCCTAAATAATACAGTCACATTCTAAAGATTCGTCTGCCCTTTTTCAGCTTGAGTGTGTAAGGGTAAAGTGTCATGGAGGTCAGTTTGGGGCTGAAACACTGCTCTGGGAGACATCCCTTTAGCTACAGCTGTGAACTCGGGAGGAGCCAGACTCCATGCCTGGTGCTCAGCAATTAAACTTAATTGGCCACCCCCCTTCTCTGTGGAGGGGATTGTGGAGACGCTAATTAGCAGAAAGCCTTGATTTTTCCACCAGGTGCTCTTTCACTTCTTCCCATATTTAGATATTTACAGTGAAATTCTAGAGGTAAAAATTGCCCCCTAATGATATGAATTTTGATGTGGAGAGCCAGGGAGGAAGTCGCTATCATTCTAAAATACATATATGGGTCCCACAGGGAGTTCCACCTGAAGATGAGAGGTTATTGTAAATTTAATCTATGAGAAAAGTGTTAGTTGATTTCCTATCCATGAACCCACCCTCCTCTGGTGCAGACCAAGGAAATAGGCAGAGAGGGAAGTTGGGTGATATTTTTAAAGAACTGATTATAGCATTTTAGTCAAACTTTGACATAATTTCTTTATTTCATGGCATATGAAACATGAAAGTCTTACAAAATCAGTGTGCTTATAATCATGTCAATCATATTTGTAGCCACTTTTAGGGTTTATGATGAAATTATTTATTGCTTACAGAAGGCACACGGACACAGTTTCAGTGTGTTGTATTTTCTGGGTTTGGATTAGACATTACAAGCATTTAAAATATGTTTACTGTGTATGTCCCACTACTCTGTGAAAGGAAACCTTCTGGCCCTAAAGATGTTTATAATTTATATGTGGAAAGGAGATAGATAATATAGAATATTTGAGGGAACATGCCTACGTTTATCAGATCATACACCAACACTTAACCTTTAAAAGTGGAAGTTTTGTTTATTTCCAAGGTATTTCAACAATTCAGACATCTTTCTAGAGGAAAATTTCAATTTTGTTACTTTGTTGCTTAGACTTTCCAGTAGCTTCCTGCCTGCTTGAGTTCTCCATCATATCTTTCTATGAACCCCATCCTTTCCCTTTAATAGAAGGTATCATTGGCCTTGTTTCGTTGCCTCTCCACTGCTAAGCTGCATTTTCCAAAGAGGCAGGTGTTCTGTCTTCCCTGTTTATTTTTGTCTCCCTAGAAACTAGCGCCTTGAATACTTCATAAAAGTATTCAGTACTCCAGAAATGACTGGAACATGTGACTATTAATATCTCTAACTTGTGGTACATCAGCAGGCAACAAAGCAAAGCCGAAAGGAGAAGCTCTCTTCTGTGTGGACCTCTGCAGCCTTGGCTTAAAAGGTACTGGCTGGGGAGAGGAGTGATAGAATTTCTAGGGTGCTGTATGTCTCCACTGTCAGATTCAGACTCAGAAATGAGGAGACCAGTGAATGTGAACAGAGATAGGATGAGACTGTAAACCACTCACTCAAGCTTGGAGCTGGCTGGGCACTGAGGTTTCCTAGCCTCATAGTGCTTTCACTCTCTTTCCCCAACACCTTTAATATCCTATCACCCTATCTCATTATAGGGGACTGGAATGCAAAAGTAGGAAGTCAAGAAACCCCTGGAGTAATAGGCAAATTTGGCCTTGGAATGCAGAATGAAGCAGGGCAAAGACTAATAGAGTTTTGCCAAGAAAATGCACTGGTCATAGCAAACACCCTCTTCCAACAACACAAGAGAAGACTCTACACGTGGACATCACCAGATGGTCAACACTGAAATCAGATTGATTATATTCTTTGCAGCCAAAGATGGAGAAGCTATATACAGTCAACAAAAACAAGACCAGGAGCTGACTGTGGCTCAGATCATGAACTCCTTATTACCAAATTCAGACTCAAATTGAAGAAAGTAGGGAAAACCGCTAGACCATTCAGGTATGACTTAAATCAAATTCCTTATGATTATACAGTGGAAGTGAGAAATAGATTTAAGAGCCTAGATCTGATAGATAGAGTGCCTGATGAACTATGGAATGAAGTTCGTGACATTGTGCAGGAGACAGGGATCAAGACCATCCCCATGGAAAAGAAATGCAAAAAAGCAAAATGGCTGTCTGGGGAGGCCTTACAAATAGCTGTGAAAAGAAGAGAAGTGAAAATCAAAGGAGAAAAGGAAAGATATAAGCATCTGAATGCAGAGTTCCAAAGAATAGCAAGAAGAGATAAGAAAGCCTTCTTCAGTGATCAATGCAAAGAAATAGAGGAAAACAACAGATTGGGAAAGACTAGAGATCTCTTCAAGAAAATTAGAGATACCAAGGGAACATTTCATGGAAAGATGGGCTCAATAAAGGACAGAAATGGTATGGACCTAACAGAAGCAGAAGGTATTAAGAAGAGGTGACAAGAATACACAGAAGAACTGTACAAAAAAGATCTTCACGACCCAGATAGTCATGATGATGTGATCACTAATCTAGAACCAGACATCTTGGAAAGTGAAGTCAAGTGGGCCTTAGAAAGCATCACTACGAACAAAGCTATTGGAGGTGATGGAATTCCAATTGAGCTGTTTCAAACCCTGAAAGATGATGCTGTGAAAGTGCTGCACTCAATATGCCAGCAAATTTGGAAAACTCAGCAGTGGCCACAGGACTGGAAAAGGTCAGTTTTCATTCCTATCCCAAAGAAAGGCAATGCCAAAGAATGCTCAAACTACCGCACAATTGCACTCATCTCACATGCTAGTAAAGTAATGGTCAAAATTCTCCAAGCCAGGCTTCAGCAATATGTGAACCGTGAACTCCCTGATGTTCAAGGTGGTTTTAGAAAAGGCAGAGGAACCAGAGAACAAATTGCCAACATCCGCTGGATCATGGAAAAAGCAAGAGAGTTCCAGAAAAACATCTATTTCTGCTTTCTTGACTATGCCAAAGCCTTTGACTGTGTGGATCACAATAAACTGTGGAAAATTCTGAAAGAGATGGGAATATTCACCAGACCACCTGACCTGCCTCTTGAGAAATCTGTATGCAGGTCAGGAAGCAACAGTTAGAACTGGACATGGAACAACAGACTGGTTCCAAATAGGAAAAGGAGTACGTCAAGGCTGTATATTGTCACCCTGCTTATTTAACTTATATGCAGAATACATCATGAGAAACGCTGGGCTGGAAGAAACACAAGCTGGGATCAAGATTGCCGGGAGAAATATCAATAACTTCAGATATGCAGATGACACCACCCTTATGGCAGAAAGTGAAGAGGAGCTAAAAAGCCTCTTGATGAAAATGAAAGAGGAAAGTGAAAAAGTTGGCCTAAAGCTCAACATTCAGAAAACAAAGATCATGGCATCTGGTCCCATCACTTCATGGGAAATAGATGGGGAAACAGTGGAAACGGTGTCAGACTTTATTTTTTTGGGCTCCAGAATCACTGCAGATGGTGAATGCAGCCGTGAAATTAAAAGACACTTACTCCTTGGAAGAAAAGTTATGACCAACCTAGATAGCATATTCAAAAGCAGAGACATTACTTTGCCAACAAAGGTCCATCTAGTCAAGGCTATGGTTTTTCCAGTAGTCATGTATGGATGTGAGAGTTGGACTGTGAAGAAGGCTGAGCGCCGAAGAATTGATGCTTTTGAACTGTGGTGTTGGAGAAGACTCTTGAGAGTCCCTTGGACTGCAAGGAGATCCAACCAGTCCATTCTGAAGGAGATCAACCCTGGGGTTTCTTTGGAAGGAATGATGCTGAAGCTGAAACTCCAGTACTCTGGCCACCTCATGCGAAGTGTTGACTCATTGGAAAAGACCCTGATGCTGGGAGGGATTGGGGGCAGGAGGAGAAGGGGACAACAGAGGATGAGATGGCTAGATGGCATCACGGACTTGATGGATGTGAGTCTGAGTGAACTCCAGTGATGGTGATGAACAGGGAGGCCTGGCGTGCTGCGATTCATGGGGTCACAAAGAGTCGGACACGACTGAGAAACTGAACTGAACTGAACTGTCTGCTAGGGTTTTAGGATTGGTTTAAGCCTAACTTATTCCTTCAATTTCTTTCTTTTGACTCTATTCATGTTCCAAACACACACACACACACACACACACACACACACACACCTTTCTCGTTTTCTTAAACTCTCTGCTGCATCCCAGCTGACTTATACAAGGCCTTCTATCATGCATTCCTGTAACAATTTCTCTATTGTATGATCAGTGAAAGTAACATGTTATTTAACCCATCAAGAGAGGTCCCTACTCACTTTTCTATGAACCACAGTTATGAAGTAACTCAACAGTTATTATTTGCTGGATTAATTAATGGTTGAAAGGATTATATAGATAACTGGGAAAATGGGTGGGTGGATGAATGAATGAATGGATGGATGGTGAATGGTTGGAAGGATGGTGAAGGAATGGATGGATGGTGGATGAAATGGAGCAGTAACTTCTTTTTTACATTATCTTGTCAACTGGGATAATTCTTATACTCCAACAATAGATTAGGTGTTAATAGATGAGAGCAAAACCTCTGTAGGAAGGAATTAATAGCAAAATAATAAGTAAAGTAAAACAATCTCATTGCAAATAGTCTCATGCACAGTCTTAAACATTTATATTATATAACATATATCAAGTTACTTAAGATAGTTTCCTATTGTGTGGAGATTTTTGTTAGGTTTAGAATGGAGGTAGTACACATTTTTGTAAATGAGACCAAAGAAAAAATCATTGATTTTAGTTCATTGTTTTGATTATGGTTTTCCTTAAAACTTCTTC
Organism: Oryx dammah; assembly: GCF_014754425.2. Classification (NCBI taxonomy): domain Eukaryota; kingdom Metazoa; phylum Chordata; class Mammalia; order Artiodactyla; family Bovidae; genus Oryx; species Oryx dammah. Next base: position 67,500,897 of record NW_024070205.1, on the reverse strand, counting down.
CTATACCGTTTATTTAGTGTGTGCATAAATTATAGCTGTGTACTTAATGAATTAGTGGATTCGTAAGGATGTGTCCTATGCCTCTTATAGTGGAAAACATATTTATTTTAAAAATTTGTATAGTGCCACTATTTAGTTTTATTCCCAATAGACACACATTGATTAAGTAGAAATGGAGCAATTGCTTTGATGTCTACTCAGAGGGTTCTCAGAACTATAGCAACACAGTAAATGAAGCTGTCGTTCAAGTGGGCAAAATTGCTCCACTGCAATATTGCATAACTGAAATACAGAGCCACAAGGAGTGTGACACAACTGAAACCAGATTTGGTACACTTAAGATCTGAAATGATGACTTCTTTTTAGATGACAGCAAACAGCAGATCCAGGAGCAGTGAAGTTTCAGTTGAGTCATCTCACTTGAGACACTTATTTTGAATGCAATCTGTTTAACTCCAAGTTTTACCATGTTTAGAAAATATAGGCCTCTTTTCCAGGGCACTTCTCATATCCATTTGCAGGCAGCTTGTTGAAGAGCATCCAAAGAGAAAAATCCCATCTCATGCAAAGTAGTATACTTTGACATTTTTGTGGAGAGTGTCTTCTCTAATGAAAAATGACTGTTACCTTTCCACTGTTGATTACTGCCTCCTGCTCTCAGGGCATGACTTCCTGCAAGTTTGCAGGCCTGCATTCACAGTCCACAGAGCAAAGATGTCTGAGCATTTTCCCTGTGTTCCCTTTAATAAGACTACTTATTTTATAGGCTTTGGGTAGTTGTTCGGAGACCATTCTCCATGAACCTCTCACATTTCTGCCCATCTTGGGAGCAGTTATTTTTGCAAACAGCCTTGAAAAATAGTGTGTCTCTCTCCAGAGCCAAGGATGGAGCCAAGTCACTGGCCCCAGATGGAGTTCCTCTCCTCCAGAGGCCAAGAATCCCGGTGTCGTTCGCGGCTCAGCAGCAACCTTTCATAACACAAACCATTGGGTATGCAGGTGTCAACCAGCTCTCTGCTCATTACATTGTGGGAGCGGGAACTCAAAGATCCTGAAACTTTGGCTGCTGCTTTTACTCTGAGTAATAACATCATTAGTTTCAGATTCAGGAGTCTTGTGTCTTCTGCTAGCATCTGTGGGATTACAGTAGGCCAGCTTGTTAGCCTGGAAATAGGATAACATCTCATATCCTTCCAGTAAGGGAGAACAGGGAGGTAAGATGTTATTTTCAGCATTCTGATGTAGAATTAATTAATGAAAGCTTTGGTTTTAACAAGTACTTGTACTTCTAGTATATTAAATAATGTTTTACTGATGGCTGCGCTGTATGGTAAGTTTAAAATAGTGCTAAGAAGAAATGCTTCATTATCACACAGTATGTGCATTTATTCAGTGTTACAGCAAGGGTAAAATTAAATTTGCATATGTATAGCGTAGCTCTTCACAGCCAGCACTTTGCATGTTTTGTTGAAATGTTGCTACTTTCCTAAGCTTAACATTTTAAACTTGAGAGAAAAGTAACCTTAAATTAAAAGAGTTGTACAATTAAAAATTTTCAGGTACGTTCTACCATAAAGTTCCTCAATTATTTTCTTATATTTCGTGCCCCCCCTAGTTTCTATTTTTTCTAAGGCATGTTTCGAAATGTGCCTGGTTAATAAAACTCGCTATGTTTGTTCATGTTCAAATATGGTTATACTTTAAAACTGGTAGAGTTTAATTACTGCTAAATATTATTTTGAATTTATGAAACATTATGATTATATGTTTATAGGTTTGGGAGCATTCTTTTAAAATATTTAAGAAGCCTAATTTAAACAACAGTTTTAAATAACTCAAATATAGTTTCATAATAGTTGCATTTCATAAAATAAGAATTTTCATTAAGTACTTTACTTGAATTTAAATAACTTTTAATTTCATATTGTAGGCTTAATAAAAGTAATTCAGCCTAATAATTTGCTATTATATTTCTGATTTAGAATTACTTGAAAATGGAAATTCAGGGATATATAATGGTATTCTTTTTCATTATGCAAATCTAGATTTTTAATAGTGTCTGATAATTACGTTAATGGTGATAGATAGGTTTGACATTCGTTGGTTATGTATATTTCATAGTTTTTTACCTTTCTTGTTAACACACTGTCTTTCATAGGTTAATTTGGGTGTTTTATTTGTTGTTCAGTCACTAAGTTGTGTTTGGCTCTTTGTGACCCCATGAAGTGCAGCATGCCAGGCTTTTCTGTCCTTCACTATCTACTGAAGTTTACTCAAACTCATGTCCATCGAGTCAGTGATGCCATCCAACCATCTCATCCTCTGTTATCCTCTTTTCCTCTTGCCCTCAATCTTTGCCAGCATCAAGGCCTTTTCCAGTGAGTTGGCTCTTCACATCATGTGGCCAAATATTGGAGCTCAGCTTCAGCATCAGTTCTTCCAATGAATATTCAGGGTTGATTTCCTTTAGGATTGACTGGTTTGATCTCCTTGCAGTCCAGGGGTCTCTCAATAGTCTTCTCCAACACCACAATTTGAAAGCATCAATTCTTTGGTGCTCAGCCTTCTTTACGTCCAACTCTCACATCAGTATATAACTATTAGAAAAACCATAGCTTTGACTATATGGACCTTTTTTGGCTAAGTCATATCTCTGCTTTTCAAAACATTCTCTAGGTTTGTCATAACATTTTTTCCAAGGAGCCAGAGTCTTTTAATTTCATGGCTGTAGTCACCGTCCATAGTGATTTTGAGGCCCAAGAAAATAAAATCTGTCACTTTTTCCACATTTTCCCCATCTATTTGCCATGAAGTGATGGGACCAGATGCCATGATCTAAGTTTTTGAATGTTGATTTTTTTAAGTCAGTTTTTTCACTTTCCTCTTTAACCCTCATCAAGAGGCTCTTTAGTTCCTCTTCGCTTTCTGCCATTAGGGTGGTATCATCTACATATCTGAGGTTGTTGATATTTCTCCCATCATTCTTAATTCCAATTCATCCAGCCCAGCATTTCACATGGTGAACTCTGCATATGAGTAAAATAAGCAGGGTGACAATATACAGTCTTGACATACTCCTTTCCTGATTTTGAACCAGTCCATTGTTCAATGTCCAGTTTTTAACTGTTGCTTCTTGACCTGCATACAGGTTTCTCAGGAGACAGGTAAGATCATCAGGTATTCCCATCTCTTTAAGAATTTTCCAGTTTGTTGTGATCCACACAGTCAAAGGTGTTAGCATAGTCAATGAAACAGATTAGATGTTTTTGAAATTTCCTTGGTTTTTCAATGATCCAACGGATGTTAGTGATTTAATCTCAATCTCTGGTTCCTCTGCCTTTTCTAAATCCAGCTTGTATATCTGAAAGTTCTCGATTTACATACTGTTGAAGCCTAGCTTGAAGGATTTTGAACATTATCTTGCTAGCAAGTAAAATGTGTGCAATTGTACATTAGAGGCTGGCAACTTCTGCTGTGCAGAAATGAAAGCTTACCTTGGAGAAGCATGTTTCATTGTGCACCCTGCTTTTTTCTCTCTTAATTTCTCTTCATTTCTTGTCTTTTCCCTAGTTCTATACCTTCCTTCCTTCCTTTCTCCTTTTTTTTTTTTTTTAAATACACTTTGAGAGTTGGCAAATGGGAGCTGCAGACAGGGGTGGATTGGGGAAAAGCGGAGAGACTCCAGAGTGTTTCCCTGTCTCTCTGCCTTGAGTGGTACCTCCAGCAGGAACTGTGTCTTCTCCATGTCTCCAACTTAGCCTTTCTTCTGTGGTTCCGACTTCTGCCAGGCAACCCCACATGGTGTTCTGGCCCCAGCAGACCCCTCTGACTCTTGAGGTCTGTTCACACCTCCTCCTCTCGTGTGCCTCTAGCCCTAAGACAATACTGCTTCCTGATGAGGTTAATGTCTGTGTTTCATCACTGTCCTTTCCTTAGCTTTTCAACCCACCCTCACTTTTATAACTAGTTTGTGTATTAAATTTCCTCTTTTTAACATACCCAGAATGGTTTCTGTTTGCCTTCTCGGACTCTGACAACTCTCTTAAAGGGATAAAATATATTTATTTCTCGTCCTAGTCAGAGCTTCTTCTTTAATTCTTCCTTCTAGATTCTTCTCTCTTCTCTTTTAGCTCTTGACTCTTCAACTGGCTTTGACTTGTTTTGCATGTAAAAGATGATGATTACAACCACCTAATATAGAAATATGGAAAACCATGCCAACTGAATTTCTTATTAAACATCTTATGTATATATTACTGAATGAGTAAGTGAAATAGTCTTTAAAAAATAGTTAATCAAAATTCATTTGCATGTGTGTGTGTGTGTGTATTGTCTGCATATATGTGATTAAGAGGGACGAGAGAGCAGGACACCGAGGTCACATTCCAGTCCCGGTTGTGGGTTCTGCTTTAGAGCTTTGTGCTAATCAAGTCTTTATGTCTCTGGTACCTCCTTTCTGTGATGAGCAAATTATCCAGATCTTGGAAGAAAGGCAAGGGAAGATGCAAGGTTTTTTTTCAGTGTCACACTAGAGCTTGTGCAACAGGCTTATTCAAGGATTATTTGATTGTCTAAGGCAGGGATTTAGTGAATTACAGCCCACAAGTAAGATCCAGACTGAGACCTGTTTGTTCAGCCCACAAGTAAGGTCCAGACCAAAGCCTGTTTTTTCAGCCCCTGAACTAAGTATGGATTTTTTACATTTATATAAAGTAAAAAAAAAAGAAAGAAACCAATATGAGACAGATTTTATATGGCATGCAAATACTAAAATATTTCCTATCAGGCCTAAAAAGGTATTTATATCTCTATGTATATAGATATTTATATCTTTCTGTATACGTAGATATCAGGCACTTTACAGAAAACGTATGCCAGTCCCTGCTCTGGGAGAATGAGCTATTTTTGATTTACTACTTACTATTAATCAGAATTTAGACTCAATATGGGTTTATGATAACATGGATAAGTTGCCAATGAATTTTGTCTGTTGGAGAAGCAATGGATTTGTGTCTGGTAGAAAAGAATATGGCTATAGGACGTTAATTAGTTTCACATATAGTTTTGTAATTACCTTTTAGCATCTTCAATTGATTGTGCATAGTTTAAGATCTCTCATTTGAAAAGACTTAACTATCCTCCATGTTCCCTTATTAAGAAGTCAAATGATCTTGTCAGTATGTATTTATTTTATATTTGCATTTAAATGATATTTTCAACTCTTAGAAAGTTATGCTTTGATGATAAGTGGGCCACCTCCATCTTTCCTATTTGGCTCTCAGTTCTTTCAGAATTTTTATACAACTTCAGTCAGGCTGTCAGTTTAGTGTCTCAGTCATATCAACTCTTTGCGACCCATGGACTGCAGCACGCCAGGCTTCCCTATCCATCACCAACTCCCAGAGCTTGCTCAAACTCATGTCATCAACTCACTGATGCCATCTAACCATCTCATCCTCTGTCATCCCCTTCTCCTCCTACCTTCAATCTTTCCCAGCATCAGGGTCTTTTCCAATGAGTCCATTCTTTGCATTGGTGGCCAAAGTACGGGAGTCTCAGCTTTAACATCAATTCTTCCAATGAATATTCAGGACTGACTTCCTTTAGGATTGATTGGTTTGATCATCTTGAAGTCCAAGGGGCTGTTCAGTCTTCTCCAACATCACAGTTCAAAAGTATCAATTCTTTGGTGCTCAGCTTTCTTTATGGTCCAACTCTCACATCCATACATGGCTCCTTGAAAAACCATAGCTTTGACCAGATGGACCTTTGCCAGTAAAGTAATGTCTCTGCTTTTTAATATGCTATCTAGGTTGGTCATAGCTTTTCTTCCAAGGAGCAAGTGTCTTTTAATTTCATGGCTGCACTCACCATCTGCCATGATTTTGGAGCCTAGGAAAACACAGTCTGTAACTATTCTCACTGTTTCCCCATCTATTTGCCATGAAATGATGGGACCAGATGCCATGGTCTCTGCTTTTTGAATGTTGACTTTTAAGCCAGCTTTTTCACTCTCCTCTTTCACTTTCATCGAGAGGCTCCTTAGTTCCTCTTCACTTTCTGCCATAGGGATGGTGTCATCTGCGTATCTGAGGTTACTGATATTTCTCCCAGCAATCTTGATTCCAGCTTGTGTTTCATCCAGCCCAGCATTCCGTATGATGTACTCTGCATTTAAATTAAATAGCAGGGTGACACAGCCTTGACATACTTATTTCCCAATTTAGAACCAGAAGGTTGTTCCATGTCTGGTTCTAACTATTGCTTCTTGACCTGCCTACAGATTTCTCAGGAGGCAGATAAGATGATCTAGTGTTTTCATCTCTTTAAGACTTTCTCCCAGTTTGTTGTGATACACACAAAGTATTTGGCATAATACAACTTGATGTTGGACAACTATGTGTGGGTTTTGTCCGTCTTAAAACTCAGTCTGGGTGTTCTCTTAACAAAAATCCTATCAAAGTCCTCTCTGAATTGTTCCACTTTCTCTACTTTTTTTAATGCACCATCTGATTTCCACAGTATTGAATCACAGTTGCTAGTGCTCATCTCCTTGCTCAGATATGTTCAACTCTTTGGGATTTTCCAGGCAAGAATACTGGAGTGAGTAGACATTCTCTTCTCTAGGGTATCAAACCCAGTTCTCCCCCAGTGCTGGCAGATTCTTTACCATCTGAGCCACTAGGGTAGCTCTTATCAAGAGACGGTGATTTTTTTTTCATTTTTTAAAATGTAAGTTTTACTTATTATTGTTAATGCATTATTTGATTAAATAATACACAAACAAAGTTGGTGCAGGAAGACAGAGTTGACTTAATCGAGACCACACTGAAAGGTTTGTGACATTGTACAGGAGGCAGTGATCAGGACCATCCCCAAGAAAAACAAATGTAAAAAGGCAAAATGGTTGTCTGAGGAGGCCTTATAAATAGCTGAGAAAAAAAGAGAAGTGAAAGGCAAAGGAGAAAAGGAAAAATATATTCATCTGAATGCAGAGTTCCAAAGAATAGCAAGGAGAGATAAGAAAGCCTTCCTAAGTGATCAATGCAAAGAAATAGAGGAAAACAATAGAATGAGAAAGACTAGAGATCTCTTCAAGAAAATTAGAGATACCAAGGGAACATTTCATGCAAAGATGGACACAATAAAGGGCAGAAATGGTATGGACCTAACAAAAACAGAAGATATTAAGAAGAGGTAGCAAGAATATACAGAAGTACTATACAAAAAAGATCTTCATGACCCCAAAAACCATGATGGTGTGATCATTCACCTAGAGCCAGACATCCTGGAATGCGGAATCAAGTGCACCTTAGGAAGCATCACTAAGAACAAAGCTAGTGGAGGTGATGGAATTCCAGTGGAGCTATTTCAAATTCTAAAAGATTTTGCTGAGAAAGTGCTGCACTTAATATACCAGCAAATTTGGAAAACTCAGCAGTGGCCACAGGACTGGAAAAGGTCAGTTTTCATTCCAATCACAAAGAAAGGCAACACCAAAGAATGTTCAAAGTATGCACAATTGCACTCATTTCATATGCTAGCAAAGTAATGCTCAAAATTCTCCAAGCGAGGCTTCAACAGTTCATTTACCAAGAAATTCCAGATGTTCAAGCTGAATTTAGAAAAGGCAGAGGAACCAGAGATGAAATTGCCAGCATCTGCTGGATCACTAAAAAGGCAAGAAAATTCCAGAAAAACATCTACTGTGTTTTTGACTAAGCCAAGGCCTTTGTGGATCACAACAATCTGTGGAAAGTTCTTAAAGAGATGGGAATACCAGACCACCATACCTGCCTCCTGAGAAATCTGTATGCAGGTCAAGAAGCAACAGTTAGAACCGGACATGGAACAACAAGACTGGTTCCAAATTGGGAAAGGAGTAAATCAAGGCTGTATATTCTCACTCTGTTTATTTAACTTATATGTAGAGTACATCATGTGAAATGCCAGTATGAATATAGCACAAGCTGGAATCAAGATTGCTGGGAGAAATATCAATAAACTCGGATATGCCTATGATACCACTCTTATGGCAGAAAGCAAAGAGGAACTAATGAGCCTCTGGATGAAAGTGAAAGAGGAGAGTAAAAAAGTCTTAAAACTCAACATTCAAAAAACTAAGATCATGGCATGTGGTCCCATCACTTCATGGCAAATAGATGGGGAAACAATGGAAACAGTGACAGACTTTAATTTCTGTCTGTTAGCAGATGGTGAGTGCAGCCATGAAATTAAAAGACGCTTGCTCCTTGGAAGAAAAACTATGACCAACCTAGACAGCATATTAAAAAGCAGAGACATTACTTTGCCAACAAAGGTCTGTGTGGCAAACTATGGTTCTCCCAGTAGTCATGTTTGGATGCGAGAGTTGAATCATAAACAAGGCTGAGCCCTGAAGAACTGATGCTTTTGAACTGTGATGTTGGAGAAGACTCTCGAGAGTCCCGTGGACTGCAAGGAGATCAAACCAGTCAATCCTCAAGGAAATCGGTCCTGAATATTCATTGGAAAGACTGATGCTGAAGCTGAAGCTCCAATACTTTTTCCACCTGTGCGAAAAGCTGTCTCATTGGAAAATACCCTGATGTTGGGAAAGATTGAAGGCAGGAGAAGAAGTGGATGACTGAGGATGAGATGGTTGGATGGCATCACCGACTTGATGGACCTGAATTTGAATAAGCTCTGTAAGTTGGTGATGGACAAGCAAGACTGGCATGCTGCACTCCATGAGGTCACAATGAGCGACTCAACTGATGTTGACACTGAAAACTTAGAGCAGACTCAACAAAAATGAATTGCTAGTTAATTGCTGTGCAGTTAAGTCTGGTTGAAGCAGTAGCCAGAGGCTGGCATGCTTGGCTGTCCCAGGCCTCTGCTTAGAATTGCCCAGTTCTGAAAGCACCTGTGCTGCTTGTCAGTCACCTCTGTTTAATGTGGACAACTTTATGCTTTCTGGCTCATAATGACTAGAAAGCTTATTACTTTTGCACAGTGACATTTTCTTCTGAGGTGTAGGTTTGGGCTAACAGGAGGGCTCATTGGGGTTATATAGCTCAGGCACAAGGAAACTATTCTGTCTTAACCCACAGCCCGCAGATGCAGAGTCACCAGGGAGGCACTGGCAAGGGGGGCAGCACAGGGAAGCTGGTGTGCCTGTTGCTCTAAATAGCTGGCCTCGTCTGTACCCCGGGTCAGAAAATGTAGGGAATCACTGTAAATATTCTGAGTGATGACTGCACTAGATTGGGCTCCTATACTTGGAAAATTAAAAATCAGGAAGAATTCCTATACTCAGACTATTTCTTGAGGTTCTCATTCACTTTCAAGAAACTAGAACTGTAATTTGAAGACCTTTTATGGTGGATATGAACTCAAAAGATAGAGGTGATAAGCTGAAGTTAAAAATCATAGATTCATACTCAGAGAAAAATGTTTTAATAATACTTATTTACTTGTTTATTTTTATGTCTCCCCACTTTAACTGGTTCTGATCTTGTTGAACAAGATGACTTGCAGTCACATAAGGAGCTTAAAAAGCATAAAGGTATCTGAGCAGGTATTTTGATAATCTCTGAGATTTTAAACAAAACAAAAAAAAGATCTGAGTTTATGAAAATTACATAGCTTTTGCCTTCATGAGTGATTTTGGACTATTATCAACTCTCATGGAAAATTTAACAAGATATCAATATGTTGTTATACGACAAACCTAAAACCATCATGTGCCCTCCAGGTATCAGTGTCTTGCTCACAAAAGCTGGATATACTAGTGGATTTTTAAAATATGAATATGGATATAAATTATAATACATGACTCATATCCTAATAAAGGTACAGATTAGGTTCATCTAGTGAGTCTGGATTCAGGTTAAAAGGCTAGAGTGGCATCAAGTGTCACAAAAGGCCTCTTGGAATGGAGTCAAAAGACCAGAGCATTTTAACCAGGTTGTCCAGGGGGTGATATTTCTGACAGACGGAGCAATGGATATAAATACTTGAACATGGTGTAATCGATTGTAATGATTTAGTATTACCGGAATATAGGCTAGTATAGAGAAGAGGGGTAGATAGTACAAGAGAGATTAGGCTCAAAAATCAGGAACTATGAAGACTGAAGACATTTATATGCCAGACCAAGAAGTTTGGAGATTGTCCTATGTGTGAGTGTCCATTAAACATTTAGGCAAGAGGGTGACTTGATAGATTTTTCATTCAGAAAACTCTATGCAGAACACAAAAGTGAGTCCCAGTGAAGTAAGACTGGCAAAGTGGGTGCCAGTTAGGTGCCTGTTGGAAAGGCAGAAACAATGATGTGGCTCTGATTTATAGCAATGACAGTGCTGATGAAAATAAATTAAATAGGTAGCACTTATCAATTAATTGGATCTGAGATCAAAAGAAAAACGTCAAAATGACTCCTTAATTATAGACTCATAAATATACTTTCAGCATTGACTCAAGAAATGTTCATTTATGTTTCAGGGCAAATGATTCCATTTTAATTACAGAATGAGAAAATAAATATATTTTGCTTACAGTTAGCCTCTTTTTTCAGTTATTAATTTAGAAAAAATATATAATATTTACTTGCATTTTATTTTTTTCTGAGGCTTTACTCCTATTTGAAATGGAGGTATTATGAAATACAGTTTATTTGAGCTTAAAAATAATCAATTGAAATAAGTAGTGAATTCTTTCAAAAGGTAGAAACAGAGCTTCATAATTGGGTATATGTATGTGTTTGTAGATACATACAGCTTTAGAGTTTTCAATGAAGTTCTAAATTTACTTCAAGCCATTGTGCAATAGCTTGATACTTTTTACTCTTCATTGACTTCTACCACTTAATATAAAAACTACGTTTGGGAGAACGGCTTTTATCTGGCTTAAAACATACTGAGTTTTCAATCAATCTGTAACCTTCTATTGTTGAGGCTTATTTACTCTTTATAAAAGACCACTTCTAGCAAAAAATAAAATCCTATAAAAGAGTTTATAGAATTGTTTGACAATAAACATGCTTTTAAAGCAAATTTTTAATAGTTCAATCATAAATTCAACATTTAAATCTCCTTCAATGTGCTCTTGGTTTTTAATAATGGATTTTGGTATGATCCCCCAAAAGATTCATGTTTAGGTATTAAAGAAATACTGCTTTGAAATATGAATTTCAAAATATATTTTCGCTAGTACATAATAGGAATTTCCTCTGTCTTTTCTGTTTATAAGCAGTAATGAAAACCAGCTTTGTGGTTTTGATTCCTGATTATGTCTTTGTGGTAAAGACAATGTATTTGGAAAGTAGAATAAAAATAATAATTCTAAGGCATCACTCACAAAAATATTTACTTTTTTAAAAATATTGACTTTTAAAAACCTAAACTGATATTTTAAAAATAAGATGGTTTAATTAAAATAGATGAAACAATTATAAGAATATTTAATATAACCTACATTATGAAACAGCTGATTTTTTATCAGTTTTTAAAAAGCACCCGTTATTTATAATAGTTTATATCCAAGCCAACTCTTGAGGAGGACATGGCAACCCTCTCTAGTATTCTCGCCTAGAGAACCCCCATGGACAGAGGAGCCCGGTGGGCTGCAGCCCATGGGGTCGCAGAGTTGGGAGTGGCTAAGCACAGCACAGCACATCATCATTTATAAAATTAATTTACAACTTATTTTCCCTAATTCACAAAATGAGTAAAAGTATCAGAATAAGGAAACTATACCATATTTGTTAAAAATTTACTACTTCAAAATTCTTATTGTAAAAATATAAATTGATGAAATGTTTTATGTGAGATATTCAGGAATAACTAAACAATTATCACCTCAGGGAAAAATGTAAACTCATGAAGACAGGTTTCTTTTTCCAAAAATATTCGTTGCTGACTTCAATCTGGATGTAACACAAAGCATAAATATGCAATGGCTAAACAATGACCCAATTAAACTTTTTTGTTCTCTACTAGACATCCAATCCTATTTTTGTATCTTAAATGAAATAAGGAGAGAAAAATTATGTTTCTTAGAGAAATGGGGTTATTGTTAGAAATGTTATTTTCCCACCTCCTGTTTGTTATACTTGGAAACACACTAATATTTATCCATGTATCATTATAGTTAACTATGCATATATATTTTACATTCAAATGTATACTATAAATAGTAATTTCAATAAAACATATAAAATTCCTCTGAAGTGGCATAGCTAAAGTAAGTAGTTTTTCTTTAAAATTAATTCCCCATGCTTCCCAGTTAAAATGCAAAGACAAATCTGACAAAACACTAAGAGGAACACAGAGCGAGTCCTCTTTATTCATATAATAATTGATTACTGCTGTGACAACATCTCACCTTTTCCACATAGTTGTGAAAACAGTTCATTTTAAATTAATTGGCATCACCATGAAATAAATTATAAAACTGTGTAGTTGGGAAGAAAATCAGGCCCACATAAGATATAATTGGGTGAAACTGATACAAGGATTGTGTGGGAGAATGTTAGAAATGGAGTTTTTACATAAGAAATAAATGTATGAAGGCTATGATACTGAGACTAGACTGTTTTTGTTTTTAAGGGGAATTTCCTCTCTTTAAAAAATGAATCTCTTTGGACTGTATAGTCCACGGTGTCACAAAGAGTGAGACACGACTGAGCGACTTTCACTTATTTATCTAACAATGATTATTATTGATCACTTATTTTAGGACATGGCTTGTATAATTCAGAAGATTAGCTGATCAGCTTCCATTTAAATGAAAGGGAAGGTCCATTTAATTTAAACTTCAAGTCCTAGATAATAGATTTGAACGTTCCTTGAAATATTGGAAAATAAATCTAGACTATTTTCCAAAGTTATGGGCCAGGATGCTACTATTTGTTTAAAAGCCAAGATGATATTAAACTCATTAGAAAAGATATTGGAAAAGAAACAAAAGAAACATTTTTCTTTGCTTTTATTATATCAACATATACGCTCATTGGGAATATTATGGATATATACATAATAACTACACCACACAAAATTTGAAACACTATATAAAAAAGTAAAACAATGAAGGTAAATAGAATGAGTTCTATATAAACACAGAATGAAAAAAAAAAAGTTTGGGGAAAGAAATTTGACACTAGCTCATGTTTGTAATGCCCAAAAGATTTTAGTTGTTTATAATATAGTATTAGTATAAAAAAAGTTGATTATATTTTGAGGTTGAAATAGATACTTCGGCAGAAAGTGAAGAGGAACTAAAAAGCCTCCTGATGAAAGTGAAAGAGGAGAGTGAAAAAGTTGGCTTAAAGCTCAACATTCAGAAAAGGAAGATCATGGCATCTGGTCCCATCACTTCATGGGAAATAGATGGGGAAACAGTGGAAACAGTGTCAGACTTCATTTTTTGGGCTCCAAAATCAGTGCAGATGGTGACTGCAGCCATGAAATTAAAAGACGCTTACTCCTCGGAAGAAAAGTTATGACCAACCTAGATAGCATATTCAAAAGCAGAGACATTACTTTGTCAACAAAGGCCCGTCTAGTCAAGGCTATGGTTTTTCCTGTGGTCATGTATGGATGTGAGAGTTGGACTATGAAGAAAGCTGCGTGCCGAAGAATTGATGCTTTTGAACTGTGGTGTCGGAGAAGACTCTTGAGAGTCCCTTGCACTGCAAGGAGACCCAACCAGTCCTTTCTAAAGGAGGATCAGCCCTGGGATTTCTTTGGGAGGAATGATGCTAAAGCTGAAGCTCCAGTACTTTGGCCACCTCATGCAAAGAGTTGACTCATTGGAAAAGACTCTGATGCTGGGAGGGATTAGGGGCAGGAAGAGAAGGGAACGACAGAGGATGAGATGGCTGGATGGCATCACCAACTCGATGGACGTGAATCTGAGTGAACTCCGGGAGTTGGTGATGGACAGGGAGGCCTGGTGTGCTGCAATTCAAGGGGTCGCAAAGAGTCGGACATGACTGAGCGACTGAAGTGAACTGAACTGAACTGAACTGAAGCAAGTATCTGCATAAACTTACACTTTTCCCAGGTGGTGCAGTGGCAAAGAATCTGCCTGACAATGCAGGAAACTCAAGAGGTGTGGGTTTTCTCTCTATGTTGGAAACAGTCCCTAGAGAAGGGAATGGTTACTCATTGCAGTGTTCTTGCCTGGAGAATTCATGGACACAGGAGCTGCTGGGCCACAGTCCATGGGTGTCACAAAGAGTCGGACATAACTGAGCAACTTTCACACACATAGTAAAAACTATCAGAAAATGGAAAACACTAGGCTTGGGAAAACTCTTTTTATAATTTGAAGATTATATCTATGTCACTACTCTATTTTATTACTGCTTTACTGCTTAGCTTAGTTTTTCATATAAGTAATTCATTTCTTAAAGCTGATGTAAATATTTTTAGAAAATGCATTAAACAATTGTTGAATATTTAAGAATGTTACTGGGAATGTTAATGATGTTATTCAGTTTTTTGGAAAATTAACCTTTTATTTAAAAATCCCATCTATAAAATCACTGATCAGTGATACTGATGAATAAAGTAGTATATGGAGTAAAAGAGACCTACAGAGAACAACGTATCAAAGATAAAGATCTGATATCTTACCAAAATTCATCTCTACTAAGTGTTCCAAATACCTGAAAACTGATTTTATTCCCCAAACTGGCAGTTTCCTTTTCTAAGTCAGAAAACCTATCATTATAGTTGAGGAGATAAGGGGAAAGGATTGCTATTGAGGGCCTTTGACTGGAATCTGTGAGAGGTGATTCAACATCCAGTTTTTTAACAGATCTCATTGACACCTACTGTATTTTTACCCACTACCCACCATTTGCTTCTGGGTGGTGAAAGTCTGACTTGTGACTGCCTGTGCATTCTTAGAGAAAACCCGAGGCAGTCACTGAACAGGAAGTCTTGCTCTAAGGTAACCAGAAGGACTTTGCAAACTGACTGTAAAAGGGCAATTTGCATGTTGAACGAAAGGAAAAGGCCCCTAAGTATTTGAGGTTGAGTAGGATAGTAGATTTCTGGACTCGGCAAGGTCCTAATGGGAAGGACGTTGCTCTGCTCTTGTGGGAACAAGGTGCTGGTTGTGGCCCATGTGGAAAGCACTCTTCCTACTAGCTCTGCCTCTTACGAGCATGTGCCCTAGGAAATAACCAAGATCATGTTTTTTTTTGTCTAAAAGGATGAATGTGATTTTAATTTCTATTTTAAAGTATGGCAAAACCAATACAATATTGTAAAGTAATTAACCTCCAATTAAAATAAATTTATATTAAAAAATAATAAATAGAGGCAACAATAAAAAAATAAATAAAGTTTTCTTTTTCTGTCTCTAGGAATAATTTTTAAATTTCCTCTTTAAATTCAGGCTAAATTAAGGCTGGGTCCTTCCAAATAAATGATGCAGAGTATAGCTCTTTTCCATTAAGTGCCGCTTAAGAAACACTCAATATTCACAATCAGTGTTCATTATGTTTTCCTTTAAAGAATTTGCAAGTATCCAGGGAACACTCCATTTGCATGTGTTTAAATGTTTATTTTTAAAGACAAAGAGTAGACAGAATTTTGTTTATCAAATGAATAGCCTGTGGAAACATAAAACAAATCCTGCTATTTTCCCTCCATTTTCTAATGTTCAAATAATCTGTAAAATAGACATATCAACAAAATTAAGTAAATCTGTGAAAACAAAATGGAAACATGGAAGATCTATTGAATCTTTATAGCTTCTCATATTGACATTAAATTATTCGAAATTATCATGGAATGTTTACATGTAGTAGAGTAGGAAATGGCAATCCACTCCAGTATTCTTGCCTGGAAAATCCCATGGACAGAGGAGCCTGGTGAACCACAGTCCATGGGTTGCAGATTTGGTCAAAACTGAGGACATTTACATGTAGAAAGAGTATGACGTAGGAACATCTCAAAAGAAATGCATTTTGAAAATCTCTTTGAGTTCTATAAACAAATTACAGTGCTGAAAGAGTGAATGCTTAACTCCATACTTATTTGAGTAGATAATGTTGCAGTAATTTTTTGTTTTATGGGGTAGGTACTGCTGTGCAGCTCATCATATATACACTTATCCATCCTCTTTATTCCTCCTCTTTCCTTTATATTTTTATTGAGCTAAAAAAATCAATCCTTCCACCCACAAGGCCCATTTCATACATGCCTGTGTGATGCCACAGAATTAAACCAAGTGATCTGTTTTGAAGGTTTAATCAATGGCATATATATATATGCCATTTTCTCTTCGTCATTAATCTGAGGGCCATAGCAGTTTAGATAACTGCTGCATCATTATGTAGCAGATCCTGGTTGCAAAGAAATAGTTGATATACCAAATGAAGGGTTGTGTTTTGGTTCAGAATTTCTCTTTTTACAAAGGTGAAGTTTTGAATAATGCAAATGGTATTTAAAATCATCTGTATGATGCTAAACAGTCTCCCATGCAGCAGCATGAAGATATATAGTTTCCTGAATTTATAATGTTATGAGATTATCCACTTATGGTTTAAGAGTGTATTATAGCTCCATAAACTTCTTTTGTACTCTCCCAGTAAGAGATTTTTAAGTACCTGATAAAATAAACACATTCTAAACAAGTGACTTAAACATTCAGGCTTCAGATATAACATATTTTTCTATTGAAGTAAAGCATATTTTCTAAATCCTAAAAAACACTTACATTGTGTTTGTATATTTAAAACATTTTAGCCTTGAAGTTTATCGATTGAGCTAATCTATCCTATCACTTCTTTCCCCCCAAATTATAATCTGATTGTTAGCTTGTCATTTACCTTCTTTATAAGAAAGGGAGCCATTTTTTATGATTTCCAATCTCTTTGCTATTTACCAGTTTCTTATAAATCTCTGACTTTAGAAATCGAGGAAAAGAATCCTTGGCCATCAGACTATAGATTAACTTCTGAGCTTCATCAAAACATTTGAGAGTTGGTTCTGCAATATTCTTTGAGATGAGGTCCCTGGTACTGAAGTCAATGTTAATCTGTGGAAATAAATTGCATTTCATTAGACTAGTTTAATAAAGACTGCATGGTCTATACAGATGGGAGAGCCACATATGATTTGAATTGTTTTTAAAGTTAATCTTATGCAAAACAACAGAAAGGTTACACGTTCATTTTCTGAAATGCAGAACACATGCTTGGTTTAATCACTTTACGTAGGTTGAGAGGGTTGGCATTGACAGCAAACAGAGGTCAAACCTTATTTTGAGATTATAAAAAATTACAAAGGAGATTCATATAAGATTTTTTATGATTTCACATTCTTTTTCTTACCATCTTTTCTTTCTTTCTAGTACTTGGCCTTAATACCTGAAATGTTCTTCTATAGGCAGAGCAGTAATTAGAATTTAATAAACTGGCCTTCACCAGCACATTCCCATTCTCCATAGCTCCTGGTGTTGTTTCTCATAATGTTGCTTTTCATCCTAAATTGTGTTTCTTTTTGTTTGCCAAAATGGACCAACTAACACTCTACCCCTGTTCACAGAACACCGTGCCTCCTATGGAACGTACATACACATGTGCAGATGTGTGTATGTACATTCTCGCCCCTTAGCACTACCACAAGTAAGCATTCTCAGCAAGGTCCAATAGAAATCTATTATATTGCAACACATGCTAAGTTATGCTAAGTTGCTTCAGTCGTGTCTGACTCTGTGCAACTCCATAGACGGCAGCCCACCAGGCTCCTCTGTCCCTGGGATTCTCCAGGCAAGAATACTGGAGTCGGTTGCCATTTCCTTCTCCACCAGTTCTATACTAATCTATATTAATACTTTTGTTTCTATAGCTTTCCCTATTCCAGACTTTCACATGAACTGAATCACTTATTACGTAGGCTCTTGAGACTGGCTTCACTAATGTTTCCAAGGCTCATCCTAGCTTTAGCATGAATCAGTCCGTCATTCCTTTTATAGTCAATTAATAGTCTATTGCATGGATATCCAGATTTTGTATATCCGTTCATTAATCCATTGATGGACACTTGCGTACTTTCTACTTTTTAGCTATTATAAATAACTCTGCTATAAGCATTTGTGTACAAGTTTTTGTGCAGACATGTTTTTCTTAGATATATACCTAGAAATGGAAATCCTGGGTCATCTGGTAACTCTTACTTAACTGTTAGAGAAAAAAATCGTTTTCCAAAGTGACTACACCATTTTACCCTTTCACAGCAGTGCAGGAGAGTTCCAATCTCCCCACATTGCAACACAACACACCTGCAAATACACAAATGCCCCAAACCTCATGGAAATTCTTGTCCAGTTCTACCCATTTCCAGGATACTTTCTGAGAAGCAGAAAATTTCACATCCAAGTTTTTTCACTTAAACTGAAAATATTTGTGAATTATCAAAGAGATGTGAATCTTAAAACTCAAAGCTCACCAAAGGCAGGTGCTGCTGCTGCTATAATAGGCAGTCAAAATTATTTGTTGCATAGAATTATGTCTCTTGGCAAAATGAGGGAGACTGTAAAAGGCTAAAAATTGGGGATCTGGTGAAAAACTATAAATGATAATTTATGTTCATTGAGTTGAAGTTAAAAGATAGGCAGACAGACCGTCAATCAAATTTCTTAGCTACTTACTTGCTGTTCACATGAGTAAAGCAAGTTTTACAGTTTCCTTCAACTTTCTATTTCCATAATGTTAAAAAAGGATAATAATAACATCTTGAAGTCTTTTAAGGGCTAAATGAGATAAGTATTATTTCAGTATTATTATTCTAGTAAAAAGAAAAAAGAAAAAATATTTTGAAAAGAATCATCAAAGGCCACTATTTGCTCACTGATATTTTCTTTCTTAAGGATTTCAGTTACTTGGGGATTCAGATTACATCTTGTTTTTATTTCTTTGATCATCCTCTCAGGTCCTGCATCAAAGTTCCAGATGAAATTCTGCAAAGTCCTCCAAGGCTTCAAAATCTATAATCAGTTTCTGCTTCTTTACACAGAAAGATGGTGTGGAGTAGTGGTAAGATTATAGGATAGTTTTCCAATCTGTACTCTGATGCTTATGACCTTGGTGACCTGAGTGACCAAGCTATTTTTCATCTTTAAGCCCAGTCATTCTTGATTGAGTTGTTATAAGAATTAAAGTGAGATAATCCGTATAATCATTGATTACACAAATATTTATGAGTCTGTTATGTGCTGGATGCTTTCTATATTTGGAGAAAGTACTATATATTTTCTCTACAGTGTTATCTTAGATTTACACTTGAAGAATGAGAAGGAACCAGTTCTCTAAGAATCTGAGGAAGAAGGTTTCTGGCCAAAAAAAAAAAAAAAATTCAGAGTCCCAAAGGCAAGAACGAATTGGTGATGTTCTGAAGAGCCTCTGTGTTTGTGTGGTGGGGGTGCAGGGGGTGATAAAGTTCCTGTGCGGAGATTGGGAGAGGAGGTACAGGTCAAGTCTTGTAGGATTTATCTGCTGTGGTAAAGGACTTTCTACTAAAAGCAGTGGGAAGATACAGAAGGGTTTTTGAACAGAGAGATGACATGATATCATGCCATGAATCTGGTATAGTTCCTGATTCCCGTAGTGGGAATAAAGAATAGTGGGTGTTATCAAGATTCTGTAGGGGTTTCTCAACATATAGTGGGATCTTTTTCATATCCTATTTTGTGTTGCTAGGGTATGAGAATATGGATTGCCCATTTCCTCTTTAAATGCGCTGTTAATTCTTCAATGGTGTCATCTGCAATTTGTTTAACTTTATATCCCCCATAATGGTAAATATACCAAGAAAACTCCTTTAGGCATTCATTCATTGGGTGAATTTTCACTGATAGCAGGGACAGTGTGTGCAGAGTGCTGCCTTATTATTTTATTCAGAACGGAACATCTGCAATAGCTCCTTATTCCCTCTTTAAAATGCCCAAAGCCCTGAGCTTGGCATTCATGCCCAATACAATATGGTCCAAACCTATATACTTTCTCTCCTCTCTGTGTGCCCTGGGTCACCACCAAGGTAGAATCTTACCCTCAAATTTCTTATATTTTGTTGCTGTTGTTCAATTGCTAAGTAGTATCTGAATCTTTGCAACTCCCTGGACTGCAGTATGCCAGGCTTCTCTGTCTTCTACTATCTCCCAGAGTTTGCTCAAATTCATGTACATTGTTACCAATGAATATTTTCCCTGACCATCCCAGGCTAGCTGAAACCCACTCCTCATCTAAGTCTTTCACAGTCTTTTATGTCTTTAAAGTGAGTCGCTCTGTTGTGTCCGACTCTTTGTAACCCCTGTGGACTGTCACCTCTGTCCATGGAATTCTCCAGGCAAGAATAGTGGAGTGGGTAGCCATTCTCTTCTCCAGGGGATCTTCCCAACTGAGGGATGAAACCTGTGTTTCCTGCATTGGAAGAAGACTCTATCATCCGAGCTACCAGGGAAGCTCTTATGTCCTTAAAGTTACATTCAAATAACATCTACCTTGTGAGGTTTACCTTTTCTGACCTGTGAAGGGACTTTGTGTTACTTACATTATATTTACATTTTGCCTATCCCTCACTATGCCTTGCACAGTGTAAGGATTTAATACATGTGTGTTGTGTAAATAAAGTGAAAAAAGCTTCTACATTTGTTAAAAATCATGGTAGCATTTTAAGCAGAACTATTCATTTCAGTATATTACTGATAATTAATATTATTTGTTCAAATATACTAAGTTTGTACTTCTGACTTTTCTGATTTGCCTGTTTTCCTACCAATAAGCTGCCAACATCAGCTATAGATATCTAAGTGATGAGCAGAGACACTGTTCCCAGGAGATAATCAGTAGACTTAGGAAGATGTGTCTTGGCAATTCATTTTAATGTCAGTGACAAAATATCACACCCACATGTTTTTATAAATGTCATTATTTTTCTCCAAGTTGTTCAAGCTGGAAACTTGAGAATCATCTCTGACAAATCTTTTTTCCCTCTGATCTCTCTCTTTCTCTATCTATATATAGAACTTTCCTTATTCACCTTTTCTTTTGTAATTTCACAATGTTCTTTTTATTTCTCACTCCTTCAGTTCAGTCCTCAGTCGTGTCTGACTCTTTGTGACCCCATAGACTGCAGCACTCCAGGCTTCCCTGTCCTTCACCAACTCCCAGAGCTCGCTCAAACTCATGTCCATCGAGTCGGTGATGCCATCTAACCATCTCATCCTCTGTCATCCCCTTCTTCTCCTGCCTTCAATCTTTCCCAGCATCAGGATCTTTTCAAATGAGTCAGTTCTTCATATCATGTGGCCAAAGTATTGGAGCTTCAGCTTCAGCATCACTCCTTCCAATCAATATTTAGGGTTGATTTCCTTTAGGATTGACTGGTTGGATCTCCTTGCAGTCCAAGGGACTCTCAAGAGTCTTCTCCAACACCACAATTCAAAAGTGTCAATTCTTTGGTGCTTAGCTTTCTTTATAGTCCAACTCTCACATCCATACATGACTACTGGAAAAAACATAGCTTTGACTAGACAGACCTTTGCTGGCAAAGTAATGTCTCTGCTTTTTAATATGCTGTCTAGGTTGGTCATAGCTTTTCTTCCAAGGAGCAAGCATCTTTTAATTTCATGGTTGCAGTTACCATCTGCAGTGATTTTGGAGCCCAAGAAAATAAAGTCTGTCACTGTTTCCATTGTTTCCCCATCTGTTTGCCGTGAAGTGATGGGACTGGATGCCATGATCTCAGTTTTTTGAATGCTGAGTTTTAAGCCAACTTTTTCACTCTCCTCTTTTAGTTTCATCAAGGGGCTCTTTAGTTCTTCTTTGCTTTTTGCCATAAGGTTGGTGTCATCTGCATATCTGAAGTTATTGATATTTCTCCCAGGAATTTTGATTCCAGCTTCTGCTTCATCAAGCCCAGCATTTCACATGATGTACTCTGCATCTAAGTTAAATAAGCAGGGTGACAATATACAGCCTTGATGTACTCCTTTCCTGATTTGGAACCAGTCTGTTGTTCCATGTCCGTTTCTAACTGTTGCTTCTTGATCTGTGTACAAATTTCTCAAGAGGCAGGTAAGGTGGTCTGGTATTCCCATCTCTTTAAGAATTTTCCACAGTTTGTTGTGAGCCACACAGTCCAAGGCTTTGGCATTTTCAATAAAGCAGAAGTAGATGTTTTTCTGGAACTCTGTTGTTTTTTCTATGTCCCAATGGATGTTAGCAATTTGATCTCTGGTTCCTCTCTCTTTTCTAAATCCACTCCTGTCTCTCCAGTTTAATCTTGTATCACATAATATCTTGAACAATGGAATTTTTCTCTTAGTTGATCCCTTCCTTTGTACACACAGTGGACAGCATTACTATGCCAATTTCACCAAAATATCACTTTCATTGTATGAATGTTCAGTCGACAAACATTAGTTTCTATAATATAAAATTTAAATGACTTACCCTTGCATTTGAGCTTCCTCATACCTGGACTTCAAATGTTGTTATGAAATTACCTCCTACTTATCTTTGGTGACATCCAGAGATGAACAGAAGTTCATCTACTTTCTGTTCTGAGTTAATTTTCTTTCTAAAGCTCTTGTTTATGCTGCTTTACCATCTAAAATCCCTCTCTCCTCCACAACTTTATTCTGTACAGATTATCCTCCACCCTTTATGATTTAGCTGAAGTTGAGTATCCTCCAAGAACCCTTCCTTGATTACAGAAAGAGTGTCACTATACTTTCCTTATCATCATACATTATTTTGACTTAAAAATCCTAAGAAATTTGATTTCTTGCTTAAACAGGTTTGGACACAGTGGCTTCTGTTAATGTTAAGTATTCAGTCTGATAATCAGAGGAGAAAGTTAGTCACTACAAAGGGAATTCAGTAGTTTGTGGCATGGAATTAACCTGTCTTCTATCTTTCCCTATTTCTTTGCCTGATTCTTTTTTCTCTACCTGTCCCTCAACATACGAGCAGAGGAGTCATGTATCATCTCAGTTCTGTGCCCGGTCTTCTCTCCATGGATTATTTTCCTTGGCGACTTTATCATCTCCTGTTTCAAAATATTTAAGCAATGACACATTCTAAAATAATCCTAAGGATATTTAAAGAGGATAACTTTAACTGTAAATAATAATATTCATCAAATATTACTACTGTTGTGCTAAGTCTTTATATGGCTACTGTATGTCACACACACATACCTATAAGATGGATAGTATTATTGTCCTTATTTTTCTTTAATAAAAAAAGACCTCATTGGAAAAAGTGGTTGTTTTATAGTAAATTTCTATAATTTATTCATTTAACTTATTTCATTGAATGGGTACTTAGGAGTTGTGCTAAGATCTGACCATATAAAAATAATTAAGTTGAGAGTCAATCAAGAAGATAGATTTTGAGAAAATAATCCAAAGGGAAGAAGCTACCTTCTTAAAAAAAAAAGTCTTTCTGAAAGAAATAAGGTTGTAAACTGATCATCAAGATATTATGAGTATAGAAGATTATGGAAGGCACCTGGCCATGGAGGGAAAACTGGAAAAAGCCCAGTAGGTTTTCAGAGGGAAAGGGGCAACAGCCTGAAAAGTCATGCAGGTCCATATCACATAGACTTCTATAGGTCTTCTTAAATAATTTTAATTAACTTGAAAGCAACAAGAAGAATTTTAAGTAAGGTACTAATGTAAACACATGTGCCTGAAAAAACATATTACTGGCTGCTATGTGATATAATAACTAGTTGTGGGTAAAGGGCAGAAAAATTAGTGAGTCATACCAGAAATTCAGGTGGTTAGTCATGGAGGATTAGGCTGCGTCATTTCACAGAGAATGGAGGGAAATGTATAGATTTCAGAGGTACTTAGAATGTAGAATAGATGAAGCCTGCAACTGAATATATATGAACTGGGATAAGCAACAACATTTTTTGGAATGACTGGATTTTAGAAATATTCTGAAGAATGAGATGACAAAGTGTCAAAGGACTGGATATGGCGCTGAAGAGAAGAACCCAGGATGAGTATCAGTTATTCAGCCAGAGCAAAAAGAATGGAGTTGCCCTTCACTGAGACAGAGAGACTCAGAAGAAAAGTTTGAGGAGAAAATAAGGACTCAGATTTGGAGTGAAGTTTGAGATGCCCTTTTAGAGCCAGAGACTGGAAGAAATCCCCTGGGGAGTAAATGCAGGCTGAAAATAGATGACAACCACCTCCCCTCAAGATAATATGTGCTGGGCTATAGGTAGGAACAGTAAAAGAAATTGGCAAAGAATTGTCAGTAAGAGAGGAAGAAATTAAGTACAGGAAGCCAACTGAAGTGATGCATACGTGTCATTAAATGGTCCCAAGGAGTCGGTCTGAATAAAGTTTGAGTGTAGTCTGCCCACAGCGCCCTGTCTTTTCTTCTTGAGTCCCCTGAAATTTTAGTATCAAGACAAAAGTGAAAATATTCAGCCTAGCATATATTTTGATACATACATTCCTTGAAGGTGATCACTTTGAGGTTCATGTCTGCCAACTGCACCTCCAATTGTGCACTCATCTCAAGTTTGATTTTTGCCGAAGTTATTGTATCAATTTCTATCTCAAAAAGAAAGCGCAGAGGAGATAATGAGATTGGAGTAAATTGAAAGCAGGCACCCTGACAGGAGGTAACCCTCTAGAAATGCAGGCCTTCCAACTGTGTGGACCTGAGGCTGTCCTGAGCTGCTTGGGCCTTGGGGGAAGCTTAGACTCAACTGAGCAGCTCAGATTATTAGGTCCAGAGCAGGGGCTGAATGGCATATCGATTGATGAAATGAAGAGAGTTATATCTATATTATTTACTCATGGGAATAGTCACTTGCATTTTGTTTCTATGGATACACTCAAGTTTCAAGGATGCTGAGAAAGATATTTAATTTGCTTATTTCTCCAAAGGTCACGAATTAGCTTAGCTCTCTGAGACTGCTGCACTGCCAATCTCAGAAAACAAGACATAGGCTTGTGATTCTCACAGAATGACAGCTGAGATGTCATCGCAACTGTTTAGCGACTTTTAAATGCTGTCATTTTTGAAAAGGCCTTGACACAGCTGACATTAACAGCAATCCATTGCATTAAAATGAGCGCCTCTGGTTTGCATTGTTGTTTAAAAAGTGATTTTATTATAATGAGCTAGGGATATTTTAATGCTCAGGTGATTTTGATAACTGCAAGTTATGCAATCCAATTCCTCTTTGCTATGACAGCAGTTTTAACTTCTTTTGGCTTCCAACAAATTATTTTAGCAGGAAGAATGCCTTTGAAACTACCTTTTGGCTTTCCCGTGACCCTAGACCGTGCTTTATATATTTTTACATAATTTGAATGAAAAGTTTTCAGTCAAGGTCTCACATTCAAATGAGATTGCCTTTCCCTCATTTAGAATGTATAGTGTAGCAGGAGATGGTCATTATGCAAAGAGTGTGTGCATGCATATGGAAAGCGCCTTACTCAAATGGGGCAGGCAGCCTCCTTAACCTCATTCACAGCAGCGCTTAAAAATTACTGTTCAAATTAAAGTTGCCTATAATCATGTTTTTGGCTACATAATTCTGTTTAATCACCACTAACACCTCTAGTATTACTTCGTTTTTGGCATCATTAAAGGCACATGAATATCCTGAGGTATATTCTCAAGGGTTACTATGAAAGTTGAGAATAGCCAAGTTTATAACATTGAGAGGGAATCCATTCTGCACAGGAGTGTATCCTTTGTCGCAGTTGGTTTTAAAGACAGAAATAAATGACATGAGTTGGGAGGCAGCACTGACCCCTTAAAATGGACAAGAGAAATGAAAAAAAAAAAACTAAACATATGCAATCAATGTATAAAAGCTTGACGGATACGGATTGCTGAAAATAGATGTAAGCAGCAAGTGCTATCTGGAGCAGGCGACAGAGAATAAGATGGACAGGTTTCCTGGACGAACCCCAACACTAATCCAAGATTAAGTGGCGCAGGGATGTGTGCAAATTCAGAGCGTTTTGTTTTCGAGTTGAAAGGCAGTAGTCGTTTGTTCAGAGGGCCAAAATGATACTGCAGGCTATTAAATGAGATTCCTGCCACTTTTTTTTTTTTTTGCTTTACAGTTTAAGAAGTTATACAAAATAGAGAGCATATGAGAAGAGAAATACAGCTTCTGACAGAAAGGAAGATAGACTCTATGTGACGAGATAGTTTTCTGCTTTCACCTTTAGTGTACACATCGAGGTTCCCAGGCTGTGTCAGGAACATTTAAAATCAGTAGTAGACCTAGAGGAAGGAAATTGAAATGTAAAAGCAGGGGCAGAAGACCTCCCTCCTCATGATCTGTGTATCTTAATGACTGCAGGACTCATCATTTTTCTCTTTAAGCCTCAGTTCATTTTTCACCTGTACAAAGTGGATGATTGTAGTGCCTAAGACAGAGTACAGAAATCACTAGGATTCAGAAGATGCTCTTGGCTCCACTTATGCTTGGAGGCACCCAGAACTAGGCTTCTTCCTCTACTGGGCCAGCCTTCTAGGCACCAGCTGGTGCCCTTCTTCCGTTTCCTCTCCTATCATCCTTCCAGCCTTCCGTTTTGTCTTATTTCCTTCTGCATTCACATCTCTGATCAAAGCTCACTAATTACTTCCTTTGAGACACATTTCCTGATCCCTTAGACTTGGATTTTTCCAGTTACAGTGACCACATCACCTGTATTTCCCTATCACAACATCCATGAAAGTTTATTCTAATTTTTTTAAAAAAACTAGAGTCTTCCCACCAAGATGGTTAGTTTTATTTATTCAGAGACTCTGTCTTTTTTCATAGCTGCATCAGCATGGTGCTTGGTATGTAACAGACTGCTAACTATTGATTAGTGTACAAAAACTTAGGAAATTAATAAATAAGCAAATATTATATCTGGCAGTGATTCTACAGTTTGGGGGCACTGTTGACAAGCAGCAACTTGTGGGTCAGGAGCAAGACTCAAAATCGCATCAGCTCATTGGGGAAGTAACACTTAAAAATGCGAAGAGAAAAGTGTTAGTTGCTCAGTTGTGCCCAGCTCTTTGTGACCCCATGGACTGTAACTCACCAGGCTCCTCTGTCCATGGGATTCGCCAGGCAAGAATACTAGAGTGGGTTGCCTTTCCCTTCTCCAGGAGATCTTCCCAACCCAGGGATTTACCCAGGTTTCCCACATTGCAGGCAGATTCTTTACCATTTTGAGAAAATAGGAATATAAAATGGAGGATACAGAACTGGCATTTTGAGAATATCAAGAAATGCCTATAGTGCCATGGGGTTCTCTCTGCCAAGAATTCAGAGGTCTATCTTTTCCCTCAGGATTATAAAACTAATCTTATTTTTGTGGGGAGGTGTACCGTGTGGCTTGTGGGATTTTAGTTCCTTGATCAGAGCTCCAACCCCAAGGCCTCGGCAGTGAGAGTGCAGAGTCCTAACCACTGGACCACCAAGGAATTCTCAAAATTAACCTTATTTAAAATAAAGACATGGTTTCCCTGGGGGCTCAGA
Organism: Oryx dammah; assembly: GCF_014754425.2. Lineage (NCBI taxonomy): Eukaryota > Metazoa > Chordata > Mammalia > Artiodactyla > Bovidae > Oryx > Oryx dammah. Next base: position 67,473,373 of record NW_024070205.1, on the reverse strand, counting down.
GGTAAATAATCCTCCGGCCAATGCAGGAGACAGGTTTGATCCATGATCTGGGGAGATTCTTCGTGCCTCAGAGAAACTAAGTCCCTGCACAACAAGTACTGAAATCCACATGACATCCAGCCTGTGCTCTGCAGCAAGAGAAGCCGCCACAGTGAGCAGCCCACACGCCACAACTAGAGAGTAGGCCCCATCACGGCAAACCCAGAGAAAAGCCTATACAGAAGTGCAGACCCAGCACAGCCAAAAATAAACAAAGAAATAAAATCATGAAATAAAGGCCTTTTCTCATATCCTGCCTTAGTACTATTCAATCATTGTCATCTTTTAGATATAATACAAGGACTTCCCTGATCATTGAGAACCTTTATAACAATGTCCCTTTAGAACCAGACATGGAACAATGCACTGGTTCAAAATTGGGAAAGGAGCACATCAAGGCTTTATACTGTCACCCTGCTTATTTAACTTATGTGCAGAGTCCATCATGCGGAATGCCAGGCTGGATGAAGCACAGGCTGGAAGAAAGATTGCTGGGAGAACTATCAATAACCTCAGATATGCAGATGATCCCACCCTTAGAGCAGAAAGCGAAGAGGAACTGAAGAGCCTCTTGATGAGAGTGAAAGAGGAGAGTGGAAAAGCTGGCTTAAACTCAACATTCCAAAAATGAAGATCATGGCATCCGATCCCATCACTTCATGGCAAATAGATGGAGAGAAACTGGAAACAATGACAGACTTTATTTTCTTGGGCTCTAAAATCACTGCAGATGGTGACTGCAGCCATAAAATTAAGATGCTTGCTCCTTGGAAGAAAAACTATAATAAACCTAGACAGCATATTAAAAAGCAGAGACATCACTTTGCTGACAAAGGTCCATCTAGTCAAAACTATGGTTTTTCCAGTAGTCATGTACGGACGTGAAAGTTGGACCATAAAGAAGACTGAGCACCAAAGAATTGATGCTTTCGAGCTGTGGTGTTAGAGAAAACTCCTGAGAGTCCCTTAGACAGCAAGGAGATTAGACTAGTCAATCCTGAAAGACATCAACCCTGAATATTCATTGGAAGGACTGAAGCTGAAGTTCCAATCCTTGGGCCACCAATTGCAAAGAGCTGACTCATTGGAAAAGTCCCTGATGGTGGGAAAGATTGAAGGCAGGAGGAGAAGGGAATGACAGAGAATGAGATGGTTGGATGGCATCACCGACTCAATGGACATGAGTTTTAGCCAACTCCAGGAGATAATGAAGGACAGGGAAGCCTGACATGCTGCAGTCCATTGGGTTGCAAAAACTGGGACACGACTGAGCAACTGAACAACAAAGAATTTCCCTGGTGGTCCAGTGGTTAAGGCTCTACATGCCCAGTGCACAGGGCACAGATTTGATAGCTGGTCAGGGAACTAAGATCCTGCATGCTGCATTATGTGCCCCCCACCAAAAGAAACAGGAAAGAAAAATGAAAATCCTAAAAAAAGATATAATGTAAACAATTTCATCTGTTTAAAAAAATTTTCCACTTAATCATTTGTTGCTTTGCTGCTTTTTCCTGGTTCTAGAAATCTAATTTTTTAACCCAACTAGACTGACTGTTTCTTTTGAGTCAAACCATAGTTTCAATTTATGCTATTTTCTTGCATTTCCTTATCAAGCTACCTCATTTACACAACACATTGCATTGTACTTCTGTGTTTATTACCTGTTCTCTTACTTAGACCCAACTTCCCTTCCATGGAAGAAATTCGTCTTATGGTGGTTAATTGTAGGCACAGAATAAGAATTTATTGATATGAAATAAGAGTCACCAAATAACACTGTGCTACAGTAAAAATTAAAAGCAAAACATCCAGACAGATATTTTAAAAGTGTCCTGCATAACGCATTAAGATTCTTTTCCTTTATGATGATAGTTTCTTCTCTTTTGGGGTTATGATGTCTTCATAGTTAATAAATACATTTAAGAATTAATTTGTACTTTTTTTTTTTACTTAAAACACTGCCAGTGTATTTGCTCCCAGATTGGTCATAATTTGAATTTGAATTTATATAATTTTTAAACATTACAGTGTGGTATGATTTGGAACATTTTCCAATCTCACAGAATAATGATCAACATACAAAGTTTTCTCTTTAATCACATATTTTCCATCCTGACTAATTTTGTTATTAATATAAGAGATGATACAAACATAATTCATAAATGACAGAAATAAAACATAAATTTTTAAAATATGTCAGTATCTTGGGTTTCCCAGATGGCTCATACTATTTTAATTTTTTTTAAGATTTACATTCTTCTGAAACCAAATAATATTGTTTGAAATTTTTAAAATATTATGAAATTAATGGTCCAAATTAAAGGAAGAATAAATATAAGGTTAAGAATTTTTTTCCCTTGCCATGTTCGAGTTCTTACTGTGTGCGGAGTAAGGACACTTTAAAATATATATTGCTTATCTAATAATTTTCTCATTTTCAGACTACTTAGTCAGAAATATCTGATTCACACTTTTATTTCCCCTTGCAATATCTTCTGAAAGTATCTAGGTATGATCCATTCAATTAGTAGATATTTCTACCTGAAACTTGTGATTTGCTAACATGTTTTTCTAATTTGTGTTCATATATATATGCTGCTGCTGCTGCTGCTAAGTCTCTTCAGTCATGTCTGACTCTGTGTGATCCCACAGACGGCAGCCCACCAGGCTCCCCCATCCCTGGGATTCTCCAGGCAAGAACACTGGAGTGGGTTGCCATTGCCTTCTCCAATGCATGAAAGCGAAAAGTGAAAGTGAAGTCGCTCAGTCGTGTCCGACTCCCAGCGACCCCATGGACTGCAGCCCACCAGGCTCCTCTGTCCATGGGATTTGCCAGGCAAGAGTACTGGAGTGGGGTGCCATTGCCTTCTCCGTCATATATATATATACATATATATATTACATTTGTGTATATATACATTATATATACACATACGTAAATATACACATTTAGGGGCTTACTTGGTGGCTCATACAATAAAGAATCTGCCTTTAGTGTAGGAGACCCAGGTTCAGTCCCTGGGTCAGGAAGATCCCCTGGAGAAGGGAATGGTTACCCACTCCAGTATTCTTGCCTGGAGAATTCCATGGACAGAGAAGCCTGGCAGGCTATAGTTCCTGGGGTTGCAAAGAGTCGGATACAACTGAGTGACTAACACTTTCACTTTCATGTATACATTTATCAAGTCATTCAAAGTGGCTTGTTCTCAGATGGTCTTAGAAGTTAGTTAATGTTTTGGGGTAGAGTCAGTAGCACTTATAGTGACTTGTGTAAAGAAAAAAGGAATTAAAATTTCTTAAAGACTGTTCTGCCTGATGCAAACCCTAGATATGCAGTCTCATTCACCATTTTCATCTATCCTATATGATTGCTGTGTCCTTTTTCACAGCTACGTTTTTAGATGAGGAAACTGAGGCTTAGAGGGATGAAATAGGTCAACACAATATTACAAGATTTGAGTCTGTATCTCTAAACTTTAGATTTTCTACTACATCACATAATTATTGTAGAAAACCAGAAAGATGGTAAAACTCTACGGGAGAAGGCATAAAGTTTCTTGCAGTTATCATCTCTCATAGAGACCTGAAAGTTCAGTTTTCTGTGCAGTTTTGCCTATTAGAATAGGAAACGAAGAACCATTAGTAACATCCATTTATAGAGAGGGATTGTTAGTAAATAGTCTGATGGTAAATTGTCTAATTGCATCAATTAAAAATTATTGTCATGCTAGCAATTTTACAGATGAAGAAATAAAGACATGAAAAGTTGAAAAGAAAGTAAGTGGGACTTAATAGACATCTGGATGATGTGACCTTGTCATTGTTCTCTATTTTAGGGTTTTCTACCAAGGAAATTGGTTATAATTTTGATTTCTTTATGCAAGACAGTTTTACAACTGTAATTGAATATTGAAAAATGAAGAATGCTTTCAAATGAATCTCATTCTCTCATTAATTTTCTACTTATGAAAATGGTATTTTCCAACCTCCACATCAGATATATCACATTGTCTTGTGAAGTCTGCCTACTAGATAAATATAGGTTACTTCCCACCCTCTTTTTATCTTTATCACTGCCTGTCCAGCCTTATCCCACTGCTTCTCATTAGTGATATCAAAATGCTTGTGATTTCTGGAAAACTCTAGGGAGTTGTGCATATCTACGCTGTACACTGTGCCCTCAGTCTGAAATACTTTCTTCATTTGCTCTCTTGATAAATATGACATAGTTTTCATACGTGAACCACCCTACAAATCCATCCTATAAATCTCTGGATAGACTTCATTGCTCTTCCGCACACGGCTAATAACAAGCTTCAAATGATTCAACTTATTAGTTGCCTATTGTGTATTTGACTGGTTTTATCACATGTCAATCTCCCCTTCTACTGTGTGACTTCATTGTGGGAACAGATTCTTCATTGTGGGAACAGACTCTTAAAAAATTTCCATTTAATGACTCATACTAATACTTGTATTATATAATATATAATTGATGCTGAAGACTGAAATTGGTATGTAAGAGACAAATGCCCTTTAGTTAATTTGAATTGGAAATAATTAATGGCAAATAATAGGAAAGATAATGGCAGTTTCAATTGTATATATACACTTCATCTTCAATGAGAATTTTGTCATATCCAATAATAATATTTTTAGACAGTTTGAGACAATATAATCCATGATTTGTAAAACAGCTATAAAATTAACTAGATGGACAAATTATAAAATGTTTGAAAGCTTTGTATTCTAAAACAGTAACTGTACTATTCTTTTAAATTATTACCATATTAATTTATTTTGGCAGGAAAGATTAGGAAAATAAAACTATTCAATCCAAATTGATAATTTATTATATAACTTTGAGTTCAGCTGTAATTAAAAGGTTACATTTCTTTAGTATTAATGTAATATTTTTCATATATAATATTTGAAAAACTTAATCATTAAGCAGACAGATTCATGAAGAAAAATAAATCTGGCTTTCAAACCAATATCACAATAAATAGATTACCTTTAGAGTTGATTTCAAAGACTTTTAGGGAATGACACATTAATCAACTTGACAAATCTTATACACTACATTTAAATTTTTCTGGACTCATTTATTGATTCTTAGATAGTGACTGGGAAATGAATGTTGAAATAGCTCCACAGGAGTTAAGTTACTTTTTCTTTCCCCCTTTGAATTCTACTCTAAGCTTCAGTGGTTCATATGTCAGCAAAATTTTACTATACCAACATATGCTTCGGTAATTAATGTCCATCTAAAACTTGAACTATTGATACAGCAACTTTATGCCATAGATTTTAAAAAATGTTTGCATTTCATCTTTGCTGTCCTCTGTCCTCATTAGTACAATAACTTCTCATACCATGAATTTTAACTTTGGATTAGAACATATAGTAGCTGTCACTTGGGAGGGTATCAATATTTCAGCTCTGTAGGGAGAGATGATGTAGGTGGTTTACGTTTGGTGCTAGTGGCTTAAGATAGATTCCCGTTTGCTGCTTAGGCATTAAAGCTCTCTGCTTAGATGTTATAATCAGTGAGGGATTACAGCAGTTTTAAATTGTAAATAGTTTAAACTTTAAAGTTAAACATTAAGGGGATGCAGCAGAGATGATCATTATTTGGTTCTGGAAATTAAATCAATTATAAACGAGATGGTATACACAGAAAACATTTTTGAGGGGCTCTTCTCAAAGTCCTTGCAGGTTTTCCTGTAAGGCCTTTTCTAGTTCCCTGATCTTAATGCAGCACAGGTGGAATCTGACCACTTGAGACGCACCCGTGGCTCATTTTTACTGTTGTAGGACCAGGCCACCTGCATAGCTGTGGCTCATTTTCACCACGGTGATCTGACCACGCAGGAAGGCTGCTCACTCCCTGTCCACTCCCTGCTCCTGGAGCAGTTCCTGGTTCCCTACAGCCCGCTCACAGGATGGACCTTAGTCAGTAAACATCTGTATGTTTGCCCCTCAGGCCCAGTTAATGACTGCTTTAATCTTTAGGACAGAATGACTCCCTTTGATAGTTTAATACGGGAAGACCTCTGCCCCAAGAAGGTGCTCAGAGGGCCCTGACCCTCTGCTGGTTTCCCTGGTAACCCAAGAGCCAACCCGATGCCAGTCACTTCCCCGTTAACTAGTAACCTTCCCATTCCTCCCCAACCCCCGCAGCGAAATCTGCCTCCATGTTCCTTCCACCGTCCACCCCAAACTATGGGGTGTGGCTCCAGGACCCTACTTCAGACGTGTAAGCTCCCCCTACTTCAGACGTGTAAGCTCCCCCGTTCACTGAACCATGGATGTCTCTGCAAGCCTGCAGGGTGCAGCCCAACAGCCATCAAGGAAATAAAGTCAGGCAGCCCCCTCTTTGAGAAGGTAAGGCATTATTATTTGCAGTGATGTGGGTCTCCAGAACATTAAATATTACGAGTTTGTACTGTTGGTTAGTAGGTTTTATCTTCACGTACGTATCTTTTTTTATTTTAAAAATTGTATTCAAGAGTTCGATTCCAAATTGACCCCTGTGCTTACAAAAGGAAAAATGAAAACGAATTTGAAATCCAGAAGCATGCTTAAGTAGGATTTCTGTAGAGCTGTTTAATTTGGGACATTAGACTGTTTCTTAAGAGCCTGCTTGTTGTGCTCAGAAAATAGAAACACTGAAGCACATAGAGAGTGCTAGAAACTATTTAGTGAATCAGTGCCAGAGGATCACCATAAGGAACTTCTGTTCAAATTTACGGACATCTTCTGTTTGAAGACATGGTGACAATTTAATTTCCCTTGAGGTGGACTTAGTGTCTTTCAATTGGGAGCAGATGTGTCAGTGGATAAGTGGATAAATATTCACTGTTGTGGAATATTTCACTCACCTCTTTGGGGGCATCGGCTTCAATGAATTCAGAATAAATCATCCTGGCTTTGGAAGCAATTTTTTCTGCACTTTCTGTTTTCTTAAAGTCTTCACAGGCAAGCCAGAACTCAACATTTTCTTCACTAAACTCTGATTTTAGGAATGTTCGAAAAGCATCTAGACCAGCTATAAAATACATGAGGAAAACTTTTGTGCATCACATAGTGCAGTCATGTGACCAACTGTATACATTGTTTAGTGAAAGCATTTGAGGATTCAGTGGCAAATATTTACCATCCCTCTAAATATAGCATTTATACGTTTTAGTTTTTAACTTTAGAAAGCTTGATTTTGGATCAGTAGTCATCGATGTAAAATATTCAATCTATTTTTCTAATATTAGCACATAAAAAAATTGAATAACAACCAGAAATGCTAGGATTCCCGTACCAGCTCTTCTCATGGTCTTATTTTCAGCCACATTTAAACATTTATTTTCCTGTTCATAAATATTTAAGTTTCTGACCACCTGTTTAGACTCTTTTCTCTACTTTCCTCATATAAAATGTGCCCCAGAATCTTCTTTGGTATACCTAGAACTCCTTTGAGAAGGCAATGTTTCTAAATCTTTTACAGCCAAGGATGGTTAAGAGTGGGCCTCTACTGAGGTACCAGGTTAGAAAGATTATTATCAAATTCCTGCAGTTGCCTGAACTAAGCAGTCCTTTCAGTTTGTGTCAGTTTCAGTTGGTACCTTCCTATGGCATCGTCTGTTCGTAGTGAGACTGTGTGTCTTGGAGGAAGAAACACTCATTGGCACGTTTGTCCTTCAGAGGATTTGCCTTCCAATACATTGGTGGTTTTCTCCTACACCTGCCGAGGGGGTTCCTCAGCCTGGCTCAAAGCCACTGCTCCCTCACTATGTGCTAGAGGGCTGACTCTTCAGGTTGCAAAGTAGGGAGAAATTGACTAGCAAAAAAGTAAGTATCAGAGAAACATGTATGGAAAGGGGCCTAAGTTAGTTGTTTGTTGGTTGCTGCAGGTTAGAAGGAAAGTGAAGGTTAGTACAGACAACAGAAAAGGTCTTCATGGAACAGGGTGATTATCTAGAAGCCCTGGATTACAACTAAACATAACAATTTTTTAAAATGATTCGAAGTAGAGTTGAAATAACAGGTCATTGCAAAAGATTATCAGATACCAATTAAAATTCTCAGTATAAATATTGCAGAGTGTGAATGTTGTTAATATGTGAGCACTATAAAATTCAATTGCACATGTCTTGTATTTAGAAAATACATTAGAGAAGCTTCTGTGACACAAATTTGGGTTATAAAAATCCTCTTAGTAACACAATTAAATTTTTCCATGAATTTGATAGAAACAGTGATGAATTTGAGAGGTCTAAATAGAATTTATACTAAAAAAATCTATTTTATATAATAAAGTATATACTTTAATAATACTGAAAGAATATTGTAGAAGCATGTCTGGCACTATTTTATATATGTGTCATTAAGGGATATGAAAGTATTTTGCAATATGGGTTATCTAAATACATCCCAGTGAGATGGGAAGTTAGAGATCTAAAAATATTATTATTCTCTCCCTTCCTGCCATATTCATGAAGAGCAACATTGAGCTAACAGTCACTCCTCCTTTTCTCCTCCCGTTGCTGTTTGGACACACAGAAACAGAATAAACAGGTACACTGGGGCTAGTTATCTCTTCCTTGCAGAGACTATCATTGAATCATTCATCTATTATATACATACAATTTGAAAGTTCTCAGGTCGTCAAGTGACTTTAGAATAAAATAACCACAGTCACAACCATATATTATCTGAGGGTCCCTCTGTGTGAGGGAATAGTTATGGGTAGGTGTGATGGGGGCTGAGGAGTGGAATATGTCAGGAGCAGGTAGCAGAAACCACACTAATATCTCTGCTCAGTATGTGCAAGGCATATCATCAAGTCACAAGACAAGTAGGTAATATGGTGGGTCATCTGTTTAAAGCATTGAAAAGCATGGGAGATATTTTTCTGGTTTTAGAAAAGCAAAATCCAAGCAGCTTTGCAGGTGAATCTATGACTTTTGTACTTTCTGTGGGCATGAGGTACAAAATCCCAGGAGATCTGCAGGGGGGTGCGTCTGCCTTCATCTTTAACCTTCATGCCTCCGTCTGAACTACTGCCGCGGCCAATCCCGCACTGCAGAGACACCTTCCCCACGGTGTTAGCAGACCTGACCTGTCCCGCTTGTCATGTATTTAAGGAAAAAAGAAACATGCGCTTGAAACTTACAGAAATGAAATTCCATATAGCTTTAATATATGTTGTTAGTTGGATTCTAGGGTTTTGACAGGTTATTTTACGTCTGTGCTTTGTGTGTGTGTGTAGTGTCCGACTCTTTGTGACCCCATGGACTGTAGCCTTCCAGGCTCCTCTGTCCACAGAATTTGTCATTTCTTACTCCAGGGGATCTTCCCTAATCAGGGATTGAACCTGAGACTCTTGTGTCTCCTGCATTGGCAGACAGATTCCTTACTACTGTGTCATCTGGGAAGCACAACGTATGTGTGCGTGTGTGCTTGGTCATGTCAGACTCTGCAGCCCCATGGACTGTAGCCCACCAGGATCTTCCATCTATACTTTAGGAATTAGTTATTTAAGACTCATAAAATGACAGTGTAATTTCATCTAAATCAAACTGTTTTTATGGAAAAAAAAAAAACAGCCATGAAGAACATATTCAGATTTATCATGTTTCAAGCATTTCTAATATTCTGATATTTGCTTTATAAATTTAAAGTGGAAATGTCATTTGATTAGAACAAGCACTACATTTAAATATTTTCTGTGTATGTCTCTTGTAGCATCATTTCTATCCTGTATGTGACAGAAATGCTGTAAAGCAGGTTTATGTACAGCAAAAGCAGAATTCTAGATATCTTTGTATATGACTGTTTTGTATTAAATTCTGGGATGTTTTATTTATAATTGACCAAATTTACTTTATTAAGCCATGATTTTAATTACGAGTATATATCCACAATGTACATATTTATATATATTCAAATATGGTTTTGTATTCTCTAAAGTAAGAATAACTCAGTTGGAATACATACTTTATTTTAGCCTGAAGAAGCAAATGATTTATTTAAAATTTCAACTTTTCTTTTTTTTTTTTTTTTTTTTTAATTTATTTATTTATTTTTGATTTTTACTTTACAATTCTGTATTGGTTTAAAATTTCAACTTTTCAATAGTTTGTATGTTTTAATTTGCAACAATAATAGTCATGATATATATCAAATGATAATGAGACTGGCTTCCCTGGTAGCTCAGCTGGTAAAGAATCTGCCTACAATGCAGGAGACCCTGATTATACTCCTGCTTTGGGAAGATCCCCTGGAGAAGGGATAGGTTACCCACTCCAGTATTCTTGGGCTTCTGTGGTGGCTCAGATGGTAAAGAATCTACCAGCAATGTGGGAGACCTGGGTTTGATCCCTGGGTTGGGAAGATTCCCTGTAGAAGGGGATAGCTATGCAATTCAGTATTTGATATACATCAAATGATAATGAGACTAAGACAACTTTATTACTTCCTTTCTATTTGGAATTTTCTTGTTCTTTTAATGTCTGTAATTTCTATAATCTTGTCTTCATTTAGACTCAACCTAATTCCATTTAAACTTTGGGCCTGTATAAGTTTTGTAAGACTTTGGGGAATCTTATACTTCACATATTGATCAAACTCATTGTTTATAACCTGTCTACAACTTTCAGAATTTATTGATTTAATTTTAATCCTTGCATTTTTAGGCCTGATATCATTTGGATCTTACCTTGATTGGTTAAAAGTGTGTCCATATTTTCAGACCATGCCATTGTTTCTGTAGTTGGTGACCTGTGGAAACAACATCTACCCTTGACAATAGCATTGTGATCTTTTTCTTCTGTGATCTTTAGTAATATCTGAGTTATGCGTATTGTTGAATTAGATCATTTAAATGAGCTTTGCATCACTAATTAAGCTACAAAAGGTCAACAAGGATTATATAATATCTTCCACAGTGGACAGCAATAGCAAAGAAAGGGGAATGTGATTTGACACCAGCAAATTATTTACTCTTCTAACCAACAGTATTGATCATACTTGCAAATTCTTGATTTCTAATGAAAGTACAAGAGAGATTGCTCATTGCTCTGTGGAGCCTAGTGAATTTGATCTCAACTATATTAATTGTTAATTTATGTGGGTTACACTAGACTGTTCCTGAAGAGTTATCATGAGAGCAATAGTGATGAATGAACTATTTTCTAAGTTTTCACAGTATACAAAATTGTCCATTTCATAATTATGCATCTTAAGTTTCTTTACAGTTTAAAGATTTTTAATGTGGAATGAGCTTGAAAATGTTTATTTATAGTATTTCAAGGAGTCTTTACCCCATTTTGAGACAGTCTTCATTTCTCTTTAAAGGTATGCTTCCATCTGGGTTGATTTATTTAAATCTAGGTATCTGTCAGGACAGAGTAATATCTTTTCCAAAGCAGTCAAAAAACTTATTGACTTAAGTCTTCTGAAGAAGGTATACTTTGGGGGATGTGATGTAGAAATAATAAATCAAGTTTCTGATATAAACTTTCTGAGATGTAAATATATCATGCATTATTCCCCTTAATAAGCAAAGCTCCTAATGAAATAAGCCCCCATCCATAGAAAACAGCTGCTACCCAGAAGAAAAATCTTGGATGATGTAGCTGTGATGTGCAAATTACTTATTAGCTATGGAAAGCAATGATCTAATTGAAGGTTTCTATTAAAAAGATTGATAGTCTCACATCCAGTCATTCTTATAAAATTTATATTTGCATATCAAGGTGACTAATCTTAAATATGCTAGGGTCATGCAGTCCCTATGCTTTTACATTCTATTACTTTGTGTGGTTTGCCCCAGTTTGCATTGCTCTTCTCTCTCCTGCTGTTGTACTTATATTTTCAGATGGTAATGTCTGTACTCAGAGGCCACACAGGGAGGCTGGGTGACAGGGAACACATGCTGATATCTCCCAGTACTTGGATTTCCTATCTGCCATTTCTTTTACTGTTTCCTCAATGACAGGCAACTGATTTTCCTTTCTCCCTTGATCTACTAAATCTTGGGGACACAAGGTTTCCCATGAAGCTATTTTGAAATGGTGTTCTTTCATTCAAATGGGCATTTTCAGTTATCATCTTCCGTAAATGGAGAATGGGACCCTATATAAGATCTAATTTTACGTAGAAGAGCTTGTGTGTACTATAAAAACTAGTACTCTAAAATGATCATGTTATATCTCATATGAGTCCAACATTAGTTCTTCTATTAAATTTTAGGAATTCTATCAGTTCAGTTCATTCTCTCAGTTGTGTCCGACTTTTTGCGACCGCATGGACTGCAGCACGCCAGGCTTCCCTGGTGTTAAAATTCTCGTATGATAACTTAAAATGCATGTGTTTAAAATGTTGTCTGTATTTGTAGATTGAAATTTGGTGCTTAGCGTGGTACTCAAATTTCTCCTTAGTGCCTGTGGAATGTGTGTTAATGAAGAGGGCAGAGAGGAGATTTGATCTCCAGTCTGGCTGCAAAGTACGTTCATTTTAAATAAGGAACAGCCATCAAAGAAAACCCTGAGAAGTAGACTCTAGGCAGAATCATTCAGGGATGAATATGTACTCCCCCATTTGTTTGTAAGTTGTACAATGACAGGAAAAAAAATATTATTGTCCAGCACAGAGAGCAGTGTGCCTGGTTTGAGAAATATTTCTTGGACGTATAAACAAACAATGACTGAATGGCCAAGCCCCAAACAGTGGCAGGCATTAAAGCCTTCAGCAGAAGAAGTGCAATGACTTTTAAGATGCTAGTAGATGACAGTGATGAGAAGGTGTAGCTGAATTTTATTAGCTTCAAAGTGTGTTTTGGGTGAGGAAAGAGGAGAAGTGATGTAAAAGCATCACTGGGCAGCAACAAATGAGTGAAACTATAGGGAATGGACAACATCCATTTTGAAAGCATCAAAGCAAACCATGTCCTTTAGGGAGAGCCAGAGTTTGCTTAAGCTGAAAGCAAAAGGAATATTCAGTGAAGTGCTGGTTGGAATGTAAAAGAGTCTTTTTAGAATGGAATTATTCAAATGAATGGTAGCTATTCTTATTATCATCATAAAGGTAGGGAAACAGTAAAAACAGGAAAAAGCAAGCAAAGTCTTTGAGCTGGTGTAGAACTAAGAACAAAAGAAAATTCCTTATGCTTTGAATTAGATTATACTAAGATATTATAGATATTCTATAGGTATAGAATATTAGTGATAATAGAATTATAGATACTAGGATGTTATAAAGGAAAAAAGTTGTCCTTCAGCTCTCTGAATAAATACCCGCTGCTGTGTGTGATTGTGCCTGGAATGCCCTCAGCTCACTCTTTTCTAAGAGTTCAAATTTGACTTAAAGTTTCAGTATCAAACCTGATAGAATGGAAGGGTTGGTTGTAAGGCAATGCTTTTCAGATTCATTATTTTAAGAAACAATGTTAATTTGCTGTCCAAATAAAAAATTGGGGGTTGATTATATGTAATTCTGTGGAAGAGTAATTTATTGCTATATGTGAATAAACTGAAAGACAATTTTTATAATAGCACAAAAATGCATAACAATGTACCAAATGTTTACAGTCTATATCATATTGTGCTAAACATGTCACATACTTTACCTTATTTAATATTAAAAATGACAGTCTGTTTTAATCCCATGTTACCAATGAGGGACTTCCCTGGTGGCTCAGATGATAAAGCCTCTGTCTACAATGTGGGAGGCCTGGGTCGGGAAGATTCCCTGGAGAAGGAAATGGCAACCTACTCCAGAACTCTTGCCTAGAAAATCCCATGAATGGAGGAGCTTGGTGCAGGCTACTGTCCATGGGGTTGCAAAGAGTCGGGCATGACTGAGTGACTTCACTTCACTTCACTTACCGATGAGTAAGAAGAAGGGATGTTAATAACTGGTGTAATATCACATATATATTAATGGGCAGTTAGAGTTCAAACACAGGTTTATTTTTGTGTTTCAAATACACAAACTCTTTTCACAATTCTTCTTGGCATAGATGAGTCAATATACATATACTTGTATATTTTGTTCACATTTTGGAACATATATAATGTGTCAAATAAATTTTAGAGTGCTTTTCCTATAATAGGATTTATTACCTGTCACAGCAAATATTTCCTCTACATAGTTAAATTTTAATTTCTACTCAATAGAAAGTTTTTCAGAAGACAGAGATTCTTTAGTTTGTATGCTGTCAAACCAAAATAGGACCTTTCTTATTTTAGATGTGACTGACATATAGTTTTTAAACTTTTAGAAATGTAACTATACCAATGTTAAGAAAAATCTATTGAATTAAAATTGAGGGATAAAGAGGGTGGCTGGCTTCAGAACATACGGACTGGGTTGAACTTACTTGACATGTGGTACCGTAAATAAATGGACATTGTACATTTCTCTCCCTCCCTCTTTCCTTCCTGTCTCTCTTGTTTTCTTTTTTTCTCTTTTATTTGTGTTTTAGTTGCAACTTTACACAGCTTTTGTCCAGCTCGTCTCCTTTGTGTGTGTGCATATATTTCCTGTAAAATTGTGATGCATGGTCAGGGTAACTTGTGTGTGTGTATGACTTGCCATGAAGATTTCACTTATGTATCTGGAACCAGAATCACACTTAGCATTTCATGGGGTTTGGGCTGATTTCTTTCCTTATGTGAGTGCCATCAAGGCCAGCAGTCCTCATATTACGTGTCCAGAGTAGAGTCAGGCCAGATGGGAACTGTGTGAAAGCTACCAGTTATCTTGCTAATGGTGCCCGTTAGAACCTGTTGTATTCCATTAAAAAAAAATGTGGGCTCCAGCAACTGAGCTCTCTACACTCAATTAGCAAGCAGGAGATTCACACAAGGAGCCGGGTGCTTCAGGAAGTGACAGCTGCTGCCTTACCAACAGATATATCTGTGTTCAAGTTTCTCAGTCCATGTTGCAACAGCGAATAATTTTTGCTAGGATTGTGTATATCTTAGGTCTTTAACCTGAGCATCGAATAATTTGGGAGAGCCTCACATAGAGTGGGTTTTCTCCACTTTGTAACCTTGCCTTATCTTAGTAAATATAAAGAATTAACTGTAAACACATGCACTGTGGACAGATTTTAGAAAGGAAGGAAAAATCAGTTGAGAAAGGAGAAAAGTATAAATCAGGAGGGAAGACAACAATTAACATATTTATAATAAATGAAAGAAATGCAACATCGAGACTCATGGAGACTCAAGTGTTTTCATTTGTACATCTCTGAGATAAAAAGAACTTTAAACAGCAACTCACTTCACCGGCATTTTTCGTTCCACTGTCTGACTGTCACAGATGATGCCAAATTTCTCTTTCTGACTGATCTTCCAGCTGAAGGGAATGCAACAGCAGGAACAGTACAATTAGTATGCAAATAGCTATCCCCTGGGTCACAAACTGGCATTCTTTAAATCAAGCTGTCCTCAGACTTTTTTCATTTTGTTGTTAACTTTTCACTGGTCAGAACACTTAAACTTCTAAGTAACAAATAACTCTTTGAATAAGTGTGGCATTTCCTCCAGTCTGTAGCATAACTGGAACAAATTCCATTTGGAAGTTTGGTTTCTAAAGTTCATATACATCCATTTCCAAGACAACTATTGTTCACATGAGGTTAAATCAACTCAGGAAAAAACATATAGATATAGTTCTGTATACCTTTAGGTCTTTAATCTGACTAAAAAGTCATTTTGTTTCTCTTCTTCGGTTCTCAAAGTCCGAGAAAGACTTTTTTTTTAATACTCTTATTTAAACTACATGTGTTTTAATATATGTGTTTTAATACTCTTATTTTAACTATATGTGTTTAAGATTTTTAAGTATATATGTGTTTTAAGTATATATGTGTATATATACTTTAAGTATACATATATTTAAAATATATGTGTACATATGTTACGTGTGTCCATATATATACGCACACATATGCACATGTGTGCACACACATGTACATGCATGTACACATATTTACACACATGCATACACATATATGTGCACATACATGTATGTGTATACACATGCGTTGTGTACACATATGCATTGTATACACATATGTACATATACACACATGTGTATACACATGTGTACATACATATGTACATATGTGTGTGTGCACATGTTATATATGTGTACATAAATATATATGTATATATATGTGTACAAAATGTGTACATTTTTAAAGTATATATGTGTATATATGTTTTAAGTATATATATTTTATGTATATATAAGTATATATGTGTTTTAATATGCTTATGTATATGTGTTTAAGATTTTTCCAATCTTATTCATGAACTAAAATATTCTAGCACAAGGCATCATACTTTTGAAAAATTGTGCATTTGTTATAGTTTAATAACATACATTTGTCAATTTATTTTACCATGAAACTCAAGGCATTCTGTGCCAATATTTCTTCATGCAATGCTAATGTTTGAGATGATAATAGCTGAATATATTTATCAAGGTAAAGGGCTTATATTGGTATTTTTATTTGTAGTTGAAATTTTGTACCTATAACCCCATGTTTCATCAAGCTTTTATGCCAATATGACAAAGTTCTTTGGTAATAAAATTCTACCAGTGTATATTTATGACCCTTAATGTAAATTAAACACTCCTGAAAGATTGACAATTTTCAGGGTGGAAGAAATAGGAGTCAGAAGATGGCAGAAAAACTGCTTGTCCCTGAGTTTGCATGGAAGCATCCCCGTTTCATTGATCTACAGAAATGCCAGAGGACATTCCCTAGGCAAGTGGCCCTGGGCTAATGAGACCAAGAAAAGCAGAAGCAATGACCTAAAAAGTCAGTATCATTAAGAAAGGAAGCCATCAGTTAGCTCCATTCATTTGGTTAATTCAAGCACCATTAAGTAATGTTCTTATGAGATGCAAAAACAGAATCATTAAACATATTTAGGCTTGTTGTTTTGCTGAAGGGGGATAATGAAGTACTAACTTATAAAGTATACAAACATATGCCTTGAATGTAGTACATTTTAGAAAAATAAGCTGTCCAAATTTAAAGATCCTCATGGTAAAAACCATGCTAAGTCTACAAGAAATAAGAGCCAGGAGTAGACTAATTTTACAGTAAAACTTAAAAAAATGAAATTTCTGTTTTGAGTTCAATGCAATTGCAAGTATATTCGTTCTCATAATTCCTCCCCCACATATAAATTGTTTTTTAATGTGTACTTCCTATGCGTTTCAAGCTTCTTTTAATTGCTCAGGAAGAACAGAATTGAATTTTATTTACCAACCTGAAAGTTCATAATAAAATGAGCAGGTGAGTAAATAAACTTGTCTTCTTAAGCTAAATGATTCTTAACTGTGTTCAATACGCGTTGAGAGAAGATTGTCGTGTTGGTGTTGCTAGGACATCTAATTATCAACAGCTCTTAGTTTCAGGGGACTCAGACTCTGTCATCAGAGGTCATGCCCAGTGTGGCAGGCTGAATGATGGCCCCCAAAGAGGTTCATGTCCCTATAGCCTGAAACCTGTGGGTGTGTTACCCTACACGGCAAATGGAGGTTGATGATTCTAGGTTAGCGAGATGGGCCCGGTGTAATATAAGGGTCCTTACAAGAGAGGGCCAGGAGGGTTCAGGCCAGTCATAAAATACATGAGGACAGAAGCCAGAGGCTGGTGTGGCGTATGGATGGGCCAGGGAATGCAGGTGGCCTCTAGAAGCTGAAAAAGGCAGAAAAACGAGTTTTCCTCTAAGAGCCTGCAGAAGCAACCAGCACTGTCCAGTAAAGCTGATTTGGGGTTTCTGACCTCCTGGTCTCTAAGATAACAAATAACAAATTTGTGTTGTTCTGAGCTTCTCAATTTGTGACCCTTTGTTACAGAAGCAGTAGGAAACTAATGCATCCATGGAACTCTAATCTTTAAAAAATGCTGCTTAAAAGAAGACAGGAATGAAATAAAATGGGC
This sequence comes from Oryx dammah, assembly GCF_014754425.2. Classification (NCBI taxonomy): domain Eukaryota; kingdom Metazoa; phylum Chordata; class Mammalia; order Artiodactyla; family Bovidae; genus Oryx; species Oryx dammah. Next base: position 67,455,366 of record NW_024070205.1, on the reverse strand, counting down.
ATGAATTTTGAGACCAGAGTACTGAGTTCACATAAAATGTGGATCCTTCCTACCGAACAGTAATCTTGACATCTCTGAGCCTCTTTGCTACTGAAATGGAGATAGGGCCTCTTTCACGGGTTATTGTGTGAAACCAAATGAAAATATGCTAAGCCAAGACACCTTACATATAGTATTTGTATGTTTGTTTCTTATTCTTTTCCCTTATTTGACATTCACAGAGTGGTGAATGTCAAATAATGGTGGTTAAGATGTAGTATGGGGCTTGTATGGGGCAACACTATCATCATGCAATCAATGGGGGTTTCTGTGTAAGGAGTTGAGATTTAGTCTATGAATTTTTGAGTGTTTACTTTGTATAATGAGTTATGATAGGTGTACAAAATGACGTGCATGATAGGAATATAAAACTGTAATCAGGCAATCTGAGATTGATGATTCTGGAAAACTAGCATGATGAACTTGTATGTGGAATGAATTGAAAGAATGTGATAATAAAGTGGTCCACATATGAGATGCCAAGGGTTTGTATAAGGACAATTGTAGAAGAATGGAAGAGTAGCCATCAGTATTCTGGTGGCTGTGTAGAAGGGATGGAAGAGAGAAGGTCAGAGGACCAGATTTCAAACCTGATAGCCTGAAAGAATGGTGTTCCCGAGTGACCATGGTAATAGCAAAAGAAAAGCCAGTTTAGGGAAATCAATAGGTAAAAGAAAGTTTAGGGATACACAGTACGTTGGCAGAGTTTTGATTAAATTTCCTGTCAGTCAGAGGTCACAGCATTTTTGACAGCATACCCCAAGACAACACAGAGCTTTTACATCCATATGAAGCCTCTCTGTTAACTTAAAAAGGCTATTTCTGTCTATCCTTCAGTCCCTTTAAGTAGGAGAAAAGTCATTTTAAAAGAATTTAATTCTCTTACAAAATTTAATCTATTAAACTAATAGATCCATGTTTTGTGAAAGCATAACATTTTGTTTCGGTGCAACTTCTAGACAAAGTTTATATCTATAAAAAATATGCTGAATGGATTTTATGATATCCAAGTGAAGATGTCATGAAGTATTGGTGTGGGGGTGGATCATAATAGTTGAAATAATTGAACACTTAAAATATAACAAAGAATTCCTAAGCATGATTTCCTTGATCATTACTCTATGAGATAGACTGTTATTTTACCCTCATTTTACACATAAGGAAAGTGAGACTCAGAAGGTCAGAGAACTTGATCAAGGTTGCATAACCAGAAAGTGATATGAATGGACTGAGTCTGAGTAGTGGCACCTGATATTTGAGTAGCAGTGATAGTTAAATGTGTAATATTTAGCTTAACAATGGTGCCACTTGCCGGGGTCCAGCCCCTGTTGATCCAGGGTAGTTTGAAGTGGGGATGGTGTTGGTGTCTGAGGAATTAATTGTTTAATTAAACATATGGAGGGAGATTAGAAAGAAACAGTGTAGTAGGAAAATAAGTGGAGAAAAAGATGCTGAATAACTTGGTTTACGTGGAAAACCAATAAAACTCCAAGACAAGGAGTTTGCACCACCTACATAGGCCACAGGCGTCTTCCTGTTCTCCCGAAGGAGAGGACACACAAAGGCCTCCCCGGTCAGATCTTAGAAACCCTGGCAAAATTGGAAGGCTTGGCAAGCCTCCACGCTCCAGATGGGAATTCAGCCAGGAAAGAAGGGAACGAGAAAAGACCACGTGGGGGAAACCAGTCTTTCCAGGAACTGGTCCATTTCTTTATTTTCTAGGTCCACTTTTATACTTTTAGTTATACGTAGAGATAAATGTAACAGACTCACACAGGGTCAGCTGCTCTGACCCTTATCTAAAGACAGTGTTCTTAGCATATCTTTGTTCTTACAAGGGTCTTACATTTGTTTTACAATATCTTCTTGTCTGGAGACCGATTAACATTTTATGTCCCCACCTTTCTTTCTATTGATAAAAGTTAATCAGAAAACTTGTTTCCCCTTAAGATCTATTTAGTCTTAAGATAGTGATAAAGTTACATGTTTACATAGCAAGGACACAATGATTTATAACAAAGAAAGAGGAGTACAGTGATCTATAACAAAAGAGAAAATTAATTAACTCAAAAGTCTAGTATTGCTAACATCAAAACTACTATATTTCTTTTTCTACATTCCAATTACATCAATTAACATAACTACCAGGTGCCTAAGGATATGGAGGCCTGGAGGCAATCATTAACTCAGCAATGAAACCCTTCACCAACATGATTTTTATCTTTAGAAAAACCCTATGATAACTAAATGAAGTGAAGTCGCTCAGTCGTGTCGACTCTTTGCGACCCCATGGACTGTAGCCTACCAGGCTCCTCTGTCCATGGGATTTTCCAGGCAGTAGTACTGGAGTGGATTGCCATTTCCTTCTCCATGGGATCTTCTCAACCCAGGGATCAAACCTGGGTCTCCTGCATTGTAGACAGACGCTTTACTGTCTGAGCCACCAGGGAAGTCGGTTGAGAGGTTGTAAACAATCATCCTGTCACACAAGCTAGTCTGCCAGCAGAGAGGTTTTTGGACTGAAACACCCTTGTCATGCCCAGGAGATTTATTAACTGGAGTCCTAAGTTAACTCTTTTTCAGAGAGAGGTGGTGGAGGATAGCCCCCTGTATAATGTCAGAAGAGTAGGCGAAAAGCACAATGCAGTAAGGCAGGCAGACTCTGGTTTTGGGGCAGATGCATGAGCAGATCCAGCGAGGCTCCCTTAAGGTCCGACTCGCCTTTGCCTGTCGGTCCCCTTAACCTCATGACCTTTGCCACAGGCGGGACTCCTCGTGCTGGCTCCCGGCATCACAGCACAGAAAAGCAAAGCCAAGAACAGAGTTCTTAACTATTTATTCAAGAAATATTTAAATGCTTTTGTAACTCTGTATGATCAGCAATACTTACATGAACAGGGGACGGAGACATGGCACAGCAAGTCAGAGAAAGACTTAAGGATGTAGAGTGGTGGTGTGGAATTTCCTTTTAAGAATGCTGTTCATAGCATTTTTGACGGGAAAAAGGATGATCCAGAATGTCAGATGACTAAGAGGTTGTAAAAAATGAGAAATAAAATACTGGAATTTGCCAAGGTGGTCATTGGAAGAACAAACAGGACCATCAAGCATGAAGTTAGGAGAGTGAGGCCGCTTACAACACAGCTGCACTGATTATGGGTTCCTATTATGTCCCCAGGTAGATTCAAAGGGGAGAAGAACAATGATGATGATTATGTTTATTATTTTTGCAATTGTCTTTTTAGATTTAAATAATAAGCTTATAAAAGCGGTTTATTGGGGGGCTTAATAATTTAACATTTGTTTCTTTTTGTAAGCAAAGAAAAGAGAAAATTGCATATTTCATTTCTGCTTTGCCTCAAGTTGCTGCTGCATGAAGTGTAATTTATAAAGCAGTGAGCCTGAGCATTGTGTGGCTCATAAATTATTTCTGAGAGCCTTCTAAAGGAAAAGTTGGAAATGCGTTGAGCAGTGGCAGCACCATTGAAATGTGTCTGATCTCCCATAGTGGCTGGTTAGAAATATAATGCTCGTTTGAATGTTTAGTTTAGTATGCTGGTTGACAAATCAGTCACATTACTTGCTAGTCACATCTCACGATTGTATGTCTTAAATGTACTTTTTTGTTATTGTAGGATACCAGGACACTGATTTGCCTTGATAAAGTGAAATTTTCAAAGTTTACCAAGCTTCAGAAGCAAGTAAAATGGTCTTTTACGTTTTAAAAGTTAAAAAATATTTTAAATTTTAATGCATTTATATACCTTAATTAATTAGAATTAAGCTTGTTTGTATAATAGAAATGAGTAAAGCTAAATGTATCAACCAAATCAAAAGATCAACTTCTCTTTTTCCTTTGGTAAAGACTATTTAACAGCACGGTATAATCTCATAGTCTATATAATATCTATTATTAATTGACTATTTGTGGTTTTTCTTTACTTTAGCTGAACATTTTAATTTAGAGGAAAATGACCATTGAATTGACTTTCTTCCCCCTCATGTTTCAAATTTCTGTGCTGCCATCTTGTATGAACGTATCTGACTTTTCTCCTGAGCTAGCCTTCCCTTTCCTCATCATCTGATAGAGTTCAGTATTCAATCCTGTACAAAAGCATGTGGGGCAGGGTAGCAGTCATGGGAGACAGCAATAAAAGTAAGTTCTATAGTTTTTAAAACAATATTTCCACTGGAATCAATGTACATCTTTGGCTAAAAATATTTTGTTCACTTTATGTGCACCAACAGAATATTCAAAATACATTAGTAGGGACTCGCACGGTCTGAGTAGTGGAATTTTGATATAATGAGAAGAATGAGTCTTCTTTTAAGATTACAATATAATCTTAAAATACACAAAAGAAAGAAGATGCTTACACGCTCCTTGTATTTGAGAGCACTGATTCCTGAAAAGAAAGAATAAAATACAAATTCAGGCTATATATGCCTGAATCAAAACTCTGTTACATCCAAATACGTTGCAGACATAGCAAACAGTGCCCTGTACTATTTTAAACACCAGTGATTCCATTCCTTTTATAATATATTACTAAATCAGATACTTAAGCCATGATACAAATTAAAGTTTATTTAATTCTGCTGTTATATCTAGATTCAGATTCCTACTAGGGATAACTTGACACACCCTTTTATAGTTACCCAGAATCAAAAAGGAAAAAGGCAAAGAAAAATCTCACCAAGGCGATCAACTTTTTCCTCAACACATAACAAGATTACTTCTTTTCTTCTTAGCCATGTATTTCCCCTTAGAAAATAGTTTGCTGTCATGTATTATATATATATATATATATATATGTATGTATATCTGTCTGTGTATGTATATATATCCATATATATTTCAGCTTTTAAATGTGAAATATCTTTTCCTAGAATGGAGAAGGGGTAAAGGCAATGAACAGCTTTTCACTCTTTGTAGCAGGTATTAGTAAAATATCTGACTAGATACATCAAGATTTTAAACCATTTAATTTTTGAAAGGCTGAATGGGTTTCCCTTAATTTGCAGATTACTGCTGGAAGAACTCTCTTTGCAATATTATGAAGTAGGCAGGAAGTCATCAAATATGTGCACTGCTGGGAATCAGACAGTAGCAACGTCTTCCATTGAATTTATCACTTTGACTACTTGAGCCTTTTAATCTTCTGATCATTGGTGCTTAGGCTTGACTTATAGACTGGCTACAGGAAATTCAGAAATGTCATACGTACATTAATTTTCAATCAATTGATTTTTAGACAGTGTACTTTACACAGAAGGATATTATGAGTTGTTAGCCTATACTATTACAGTGAGTGTGCTTTCCTGAGCACTAGTTTCCCATTGCTTATCCAGTAAGCCCACAGTCTTTAGCATGGCAGCATGTAAATTGTTTCTCTAAGACACAGATTTTTTTTTCCTTTAGACAAACTGAGTGCCTGCATTCCCTGAGGGTGCCTCTGCAATCTAACCATTCCGTTCTTGGACTTTTTACTATTCTATCCATTTTTTTTTTTGTCTTTAGAAATACCTCTAAAAGCATAGCCTAAAAGTTGCCTTTATGGGGAGTTGCTGGCTGGTCCACTGGTTAAGAATCCACCTGCCACTGCAGGGGACACAGGTTTGGTCCAGGAGGAGACCGCACGCCACAGAGCAGCTCAGCCTGTGAGCCACGGCTGCTGAATCCTGCTCGCCACAACTAGAGAGTAACCCCTGCTCCTTGAAAGAAGAGAAAGCCCTCCCACAGCAACAAAGACCCTTCACGGTCAGTTGTAAATCAATAGTTTTTCTTCAAGTTGCCTTTACTTAGAAGCCTTTGGTATTCTTCGGAGAACCACTGTGTCATTCACCTTCAGTTGGTAATACTGCAAGGCTCTTAGTATCTGTGTTCTACTTGTCGCAGTCTGTGTCTCAATTTTATTTTCTTTTCTGAGGCCAAGATAAAGTTTTGTTCATCTCACAGCACATGGCATAGTACCTTGTCCTCTAAGAATGCCCTCTGAATATTTGTAAAAAGAATAAAGTGAGCCAGATATGGTAGGAAACCATATAGAAATCTAGGAGACATATTGGAAATATGAAAGAACCCACAAGTAACAATGAAGAGGGTAAATAAAATAATTAATGATAGTGATTTCCATTAGTAAGCCTCTGCTGTGTGCCAGATGTGTATATAGCTTTATATAGCATGTTCAAGTTCATTCTTATAAAAGCTCTAAGGTTCTCATTCCATGTGTGAGAAAACAAACTAAAAAAGTCATTTTTTTCCTTCCAAAAGTTATTTGGTTTAAGTGATTTTGTAAGGAATTAAATATGGGCTTCCCAGATCCCAGAACCTATGTTCTTTCCTTGCATATAATTTAAAATCTCTAATTAGATTAATCTTTTGCTGTAAAGGTATTTGTAATAGCTTTAAAGGAACAAAGGTATCAAGCATTTTTCTAACAACCTATGAAATTATTATTTTATGGAAGATATGTCTGGGGGAATAATATAATGAATGTATTTATTCAGGATCGTATCTGAATACTCTTATTTGTAGATGCAGATATACTAATAAATATTTAATTGGAAGAATATATGAAATAAAACATGAAAATAGAATTTATGCAAACTCATTAGGTAGGCTTTCAAGTTTGGTAGTAACGTAAGTGGTGTATGGATTATGATTTATTTTAAAAGAAGCACTACACTAGTATCAGCCTAAATTTGGTGAGACAAGGGAAAGGAAATGGGTAGATATAGGGCATGTTTACTTTTGCAGTTTTAGCCAATACGATTTAACATACTTAATGCCTTTGTTACATGGGCTTTTTTAAACTAAACACACACACTCATAAACACTATGTATTATCTCCTCATGTCTCTTCCTAATTTTGCAACTCATTCTTTATTCCACCATCTCTGCCCTTTTCAGCATTTCTCTGATATTTTTTGGGTGGTGGTCATCCTAAGTTTCCTACATATATCCTAGCATAAATTAGACATCACTTCATCAATTAGACATCATTTGTTCTCTTTATTTTGTAAAGTTTCTCGACTAGAGAAAAGCCAACGTTAGGTGACCTTTCATGATGCAATCATAAAAGTAGGTTATACTCATTTTTATGTGAAGAAATGTAAGTTCTTCCCAGCATACCAATAATTCTATTCTTAAAATAAAATGGAAGGAAGTTGGTAGAGATCACTTCGTAAATCGTGTTTTTTTCTGGACCACAAAACTGTATATTCACTATTTAGTATCTGTACTTTTAATATTATAAGCTGAACCTTAGAAAATACAGTAAGGTTTTTATGTATGACTGTGTAAGTAGTTTGGGCTTCCCTGGTGGCTCAGATAGTAAAGAATTTGCCTGCAGTGTGGAAACCCGGATTCGATCTCTGGGTCAGGAAGATCCCCTGGAGAAGGGAAAGACAATGAACTCCAGTATTCTTGCCTGGAGAATCCCATGGACAGAGGAGCCTGGGGGGCTCTAGTCCTTGGAGTTACAGAGTCAGACACAGCCGAGTGACTGACACACAACACATACACATAAGTAGCAAACTTCTTAAATTAATAACTGCTGGATCTTAGATTGAAGCTCACATCTCTCTAAATCTTAATCTGTTTTCCACCACACTTCTGATGAGAAGTTCTGTTTTAACATGGAGCCTAGATTAGCAAAGGGCATGCAGACTCAAAGATGTGTACAGGAAGTCCATCTTTTTATATCCAGCATGCGTTTAAGGAGCCATATGTTAAAGTAGTTCACTCTTTCCATGAGACTAATGGTATAATTTTGAGTTATATTTAAGCCATACAATATGTTTTATTTTACTTTTTTATAAGCTTTCTATTTTGACATAATTATAGATTCTCAGGAAATTATAAAGATAGGACAGAGGGGAACCATATGTGTACCCTCCACTCAGTCTTCCCCAGGGCTTGTGTCATACAAAATCACAGCACCATGTCAGAACCAGCAAACTGACATTTGTACATGTGTGTTTGTTTCTGTCATTTGCTACATCTAGATTCATTGCAATAGAGACACAGAACCTCAGTGACCTCCCCATTCTTCTCGTTTACAGTCATCCCTCCGCCTCATCTCTAACCCCTGGGAATTAATAGGCTGTTTTCATCTCTCTTTCTTGTCTTTTGATCTTGTTACATTATCATACATGTATGAAATCGAATATCATGTGACCTTTGTAGACTGGTTGTTTTTACTTAGAAAACGTCCTTGAGATCCACGCAAGTTGTTTTGTCACCCAAGTTGTTTTGTCACCCAAGTTGTTCCATTTTATTGATGAATAGCGTTCCATAGTATGGATGTAGCACTGTTTGCTTAACCATTCACTTACTGAGGAACATATTAATTGTTTAGAGTGGTTGGTTTATGATAAATAAAACTATTATGAACATTCGTGTGGATGTAAGTCCTCTAGAGGAGGAAATGGCAACCCACTTAGCCAGTAAACAACAGCAACAAAGTTTTCATTTATTTGGAATAAATGCTGAGAATTGCAATTGCTGGGTCATAGGATAAGTGCATATGTGTATATATGTGTGTATATATGCATACGTGTTAAGTTGCTTCAGTCATGTCCAAATCTTTGCGACCCTACACACTGTAGTCCGCCAGGCTCCTCTGTCCATGGGATTTTCCAGGCAAGAATACTGGAGTGGGATGCTGTTTCCTCCTCCAGGGGATCTTCCCAACCCAGGGATCAAACATGCATCTCTAACATCTCCTGCATTGGCAGGCAGGTTCTTTACCACTAGCGCCACCTGGGAAGCCCATACATATATATATACATCTAAATATATATGTGTGTAAAAAAAATATAGCCAAAATGTTTTCACATAGCTGTGTATATACATGTATATATACATATGTATTCATTTACATATATGTATATACATAAATATATGTTAAAAATAACCAAAGTATTTTAAGATAGCTTTTATTTTCCTTGTTTGCGTTAGTTTTGTCACTATTTTTAATTTTATCTCTTCTAATAGGCATGTAATGATAACTCATTAGTGGTCTTAATTTTAATTCTTTAATAGCTAATAATATTGTGCATATTTTCATGTGCTTATCTACAGTCTGTATATCCTTTTCAGTAAAGTACCTCTTCATATGTTTTGTCCATTTCCTAATTGGACCTCTATTTATTTTTTAAACTATTGAATTTTGATAACTATATATATCAGAGTTTTGATAAAAAAATATATATATATATATATATATATATATATATATATATATCAGATATGTAGCTTCCAGATAGTCTTTCCTAATGTATGTCATCCTCTTACCAGGGTCTTTCACAGAGCAACATTTTTGATATTAGGAGTCCAACGTATTAATTTTTTTTTCTTTTATGGATGTGCTTTTGAGGCTGTTTCTGAGACTTTCCCCCTCAAGTCCTAGGTTTTAAACATTTTCTCCTATTCTAAACAATTTAGAGTTTTATGCTTTATGATTAATTCTGTGATCCATTTAGAGTTCATGTGTATATAAAGTGGAAATTTAGATGTTGCATTTCTTTTGTATGGGGATTTTTTTTTTTTTTTTTGCCTATGGATATACTACTGATAATTTGAGTGGGATAGAATTTAGGTTTAAAACCGTTTTCCCTTGTAATTTTGATAGTATTGCTGCCCAATCCTCCTCCATCCAACACTGCTGATGACTGATACCATATGATTCTCATCTCTTTATATTTTTTTTGTTGCTGGATTCATGAAATAGTTTAATACTATTACTTAGTGTGGTTCTATTTCATTCACCTAATAAACTGGACACATGATCATTTTGATATAGAGCTTTATGTTCTTTAGATCTGAAAGTTTTTCCTTCATTATTTTCCAATAATTTCTTCTCTTAAGGTTTGTTTTCTTTTTCTGAATCTTCAATTTACCAAGTAGATTGTGAACATCTTGAGGTTTACATTTATATTTTTGGTCTTTTTCAGCCATTGTGAACCTTTAGTCTAAGATTCTGCTTCATTTGCCCTGATGCATGATCTTTTTTTCTTTTTTATAGCATTTAACTTTTTCAAATTAAAAATATCTTTTTTACTCAAGACTCTTCTCCAAATGTCTTTTTTATATTGGATATATATTTATTTATATCCAGTATTTATATACAGTATTTATTCTTTTAATATTACTTCACAATGGTATTCCTTCTCTTGAAGGAGAAGCAGTAAATATATTTTCAATGTTACTTTTTTAACAAAAAGTAGAAATAATTTTATATCCATTTTTAAAGTCCCTAGTAAATACTTCTCATTATCTCATAATGAAAATTATTTTTCATTATTTCATTATTATTTCATAATTTTCATTATTTCCTATAGCATTATAATTTTCTAGCCTATGAGTCTAATGATTTCATGGAATTTAACGATTACCCTGGGGCTTCCATGGTGGCTTAGTGATAAAGAATCCCCTTGCCAATGCAGGCTATACAAGTTTGATCCCTGGGTTGGGAAGATCCCCTGGAGAAGAAAATGGCAACTCCCTCCAGTATTCTTGCCTGGGAAACTCCATGGATGGAGGATCCAGGAGGGCTACAGTCTATGGGGTCGCAAAAAAGTCAGACAAAATTTAGCAACTAAGCAACAATGATTAATGATTAACAATGATTAAATTATCAGTTTAATGATTTCAGGAATTAAGTACCTGTGGCATAATTTTTAACCATTACTCTCACTATGCCACTTATTAGGTATTTAGGTATGCCTGATTTTCTGAACAGTATGTATTAGCATACAAAAAAAAGTGGACAGACCATTATCTACACCAGTTGTACAAGTATCAACTCAATGGATTAAAGACTTACACACATCCTAAAATTATAAAACTAACAGAAAAAAACAAAAAGAAAAGCTTTTTGACATTGGTATTGGCAATGTTTTCTTGGATATGACACCGAAAGCACAGGCAATAAAAGAAAAAATAGACAAATGGAATTGTATGAAATGAAAAAGCTTCTGGAGAGCAGAGAAAACAATTAATAGAATTAAAAGGCAAACTACAGGATAGGAGAAAGTAGTTACAATTCATATATCTAATAAGGGGTTAATGAAGTTAATATACAAAATATATTACAAACTCATATGGAGACCTCCCTGGCAGTCCAGTGGTCAAGACTCCGAGCTGCCATTGAAGGGGGCTTAGGTTTGATCCCTGGTCTAAGAACTAAGGCCCCACATATCATGTGACATGGTCAAAATAAATAAGTAAATAAAACTCATACTACTCAATAACAGATAAAGTAACCCGATCTAAAACATGAGCAAAGGACATGAACTGACATTTCTTAAAGGAAGACATATAAATGGTCAACAGGTAAACGAATGGGTGCTCAACATCACTAATCAACAGGGAAATGAAAATCAAAACTACAGTGAGCTATCACCTCACATCTGTTAGGATAGCTATGATAAAACCCAAAAGATAACAAGTGTTGATGAGGATGTGAAGGAAGTGATTATTTCACATTGTCTACCTATATCAAAACACAAAGTTATATGTTTTAACTGTATAAAGTTGTCATTTGTTTATAACTCTATAAGGCTGAAAAACAGTTTAAACACATCTATTATTTAAAATAATATAATTTTTATCAGATTACCTATAGCTCTTTGATCCAGGAGCAAGGGAGAAAGTAAATGGTGAAGAGTTTGCACTGCTACATGCAGTCAGATTAAACAAGAATGCAGAACTCCTATTTACCCAGGGTTCCATATTCTCTGCTTTAGGTGGCCTTGGTGGCATGGCTAAACTGTGTACATCCAATTATAGCTAACTGTTATTACTGTATATGGATATAGGAATCAGTACAATCTCCTGGACTTCCTTGGTAGCTCAGTCAGTAAAGAATCTGCTTGCAATTCAGGAGGCCCGGGTTTGATCCTTGGGTCGGGAAGGTCCCCTGGAGAAGGAAATGGCAACCCTCTCCAGTATTCTTGCCTGGGAAATCCCATCAGCTACAGTCCATTGGGTCACAAGATTTAGACATGATTTAGGGAATAAACTACCACCATATATATATTTTCATGCCTGCATGTTCAGTCATGTCTGACTCTTTGTGACCTCATGGACTGTAGCCCACCATGCTTCTCTGTCCATGGGAATTCCCAAGCAAGGATACTGGATTGGGTTTACATGTCCTTCTCCAAGGGAACTTCCGGACCCTGGGATTGAACCTGTATCTCCTGCATTGGCAGGTGAATTCTTTACCACTAGGCCACCTGGGAAGCCTATATATATATATATGTGTGTGTGTGTGTATATATTCATATATATATATGTATATAAATCAATACAATCTGCTATGTTATAACCACCTAATTAATTACCAAAATCAGTCTCATTGCCACATTGCCAATTGTTGCATACCTCCTTGCTGATTATCCCTCAAACTCATCAAATCCAATGTGTCAAAAATGAATTTCTTACATTTCATCTTCTATCACTGATTCTTCAGTTTTTGCTTATGACCATTACTATGCCCTCAGTCTCTCCTATGTAAACGTTATACTTGGTATTATTAATGTTATTTATGTAAATTAATATGGGCTACTCAGGTGGCACTAGTGGTAGAGAACCCACTTGCCTATACAGGAGACTCAGGAGACGCAGTTTCAATCCCTGAGTTGGGAAGATTCCATGGAGAAGGGAATGGCAACCCACTCCAGTATTCTTGCCTAGAGTATCCCATGGACAGAGAAGCCTGGCAGGCTTACAGTCCGTTGGGTTCAAAGAGTCAGACACAATTAAACCGACTTAGCATGCATACATGCATGAAGATAATGTATTATCAGATTTAGATATCCCTCACATATGTATATAGCTCACAAGTCATGTATATGCATCACAGTGAACTATGGAAAATTCTTAAAGAGATTGTAATACCAGACCACCTTTCTGCCTCCTGAGAAACGTGTATGTAGGTCAAGAAGCAACAGTTACAACCAGGCACGGAACAACAGACTGGTTTAAAATTGGGAAACAAGTACGTCAAAGCTGTATGTTATCACCGTGTTTATTTAACTTATATACAGAGTATATCATGTGAAATGCCAGGCTGGATGAATCACAGGCTGGAATCAAGATTGCTGGGAGAAATATCAATAACCTCAGATATGCAGATGATACTACCCTTATGGCAGAAAGTGAAGAAGAACTAAAGAGCCTCTTGATGAAAGTGAAAGAGGAGAGTGAAAAGCCTGGCTTAAAATTCAACATTCAGAAAAGTAAGATCATGGCATTTGGTCCCATCACTTCTTGGCCTATAGATGGGAAACTATGGAAACAGTGAAAGACTTTATTTTCTTGGGCTCCAAAATCACTGCAAATGGTGGCTGAAGCCATGAAACTGAGAGACATTTGCTCCTTGGAAGAAAATCTATGACCAACCTAGACAGCATATTAAAAAGCAGAGACATTACTCTGCTGACAAAGGTCCATCTAGTCAAAGTTATGCATTTTCCAGTAGTCCAGTATGGATGTGAGAGTTGGACCATAAAGAAGGCTGAACTCTGAAGAACTGACACTTTTGAACTGTGGTGTTGGAGAAGACTCTTGAGAGTCCCTTGAACTGCAAGGAGATCAAACCAGTTAGTCCTATAGGAAAACAGTATTTCCTGAATATTCATTGGAAGAACTGATGCTGAAGCTGAAACTTCAATACTTTGGCCACCTGATGTGAGGAGCCAGCTCATTGGAAAAGACCCTGATGCTGGGAAAAATAGAAGGCAGGAAGAGAAGGGGATGACAGAAGAGATGGTTGGATGGAATCACTGCTGGACATGATTTGGGGCAAGCTCAAGGAGATGGTGGAGGAGAGGGAAGCCTGGTGTGCTGCAGTCCATGCAGTTACAAAGAGTCGGACATGGCTGTGTGTCTGAACAACAAGAATGACACAAATCAACCAGCATTACCCAAGTATCCAACTGAACTAACACATTTGTCTTCACTAACTGTGCTGTCTCCAGATTCTTTTTTCTCTCCAACTCATCTCATGTGTCTTAGAAGAGTCTTACTGAGAACAGATATAATCTCATTAGTTTCTGTCCTAGGACCTTATATGTCTCTGTTTCTTCCTAAATTTTATGTAAACTTCTTTGGATGACTTTCAGCATCTTCTACCTCTGGTTTCAGTCTGATTTTCTAGATTTTCTTCCAGAGTGTGTTGTTTCAAGTAGATTGGAGATTAGGAAAACTGTCTTTTTCCCACTTTAATTTACTCATTGTGTACCTTTGTTCATACTTTGACCCCCCTCTGGAATTGCTTAAACTGCATCATCTTTAAATTTTTAAATTCTAAATTTTGATCATAAGTCAAAGTTTGGCATGCACACATTCTTCTTTTTTTTTTTTTTTCATAAATGCCTGTGATTTTTAATAAAGGTCACCAACAATATAAACACACATTTAAAGACAATTCATAATCACATTTCCCCATTTAATGATATATATTTTTACATAATAGTTTCTATAGTTCTTTTCATAGGCCTATGTGTTTTATATATTTTCAACCACACTATTTTATGTTATGCTTTTTAAATATAATATTCTGTCTCTCACTATTAAAATTTCCAGTTTTTTAAAATCATATTAACAGTTACTATTTTAAATGATTGCATAATAATATTTCATATTATCTATCTTAATTTGCTAACTTCTATTGTTCAACCTTTAGATAGTTTTATTTTGGCAATTAGATGTGTGTTATAGATAACATTGCATTGAGCATCTTCTTGTTTGTAGGTATTTATTTTATTAGTGTTCAATTTTTTTCTCATAATTAAATTCCTGCAAATGATTGTGATTATAAACATCCTTATGGTTCTTACTGTATAACATAACATGTTGTTTTCTGAATTGTTTTTTCTGATCCACAGAACTGGAAGCTATCATGCTCCTCTGAACTTTCATAGCCTCTGCAAAATGTCTAATCACTTCTAACTTGGGAACTTTTAATGTCTCTCCTTCTAGATCTTTTTTTTTTAACCCGTGAAATTTGTTTTTTTATTCATCTTTGAATTTCTTCTCAGAACTTAGCATACTACTTGATACATTGCAATACAATTGTTTACCATGTAATATTAATAGAATTAAATGTAAAAGTATAATTCAATAGAATAAATAACTTGCATTTTTATTCCTCTCTCAGCAGCTAGGGAGACTTCCATAGCAACATGGCTTTAACTTGCCATGGATGTATCTGCAAGATGGAATTCATCATTAAGTAGAATAGTGCTGTTTAAATAAATAAGCTCCTATATCTATCCCTGCTCATAATGTGAAAAGGCAAAGAACATCTATCCTGAATATGTAGATTTTTGGAGTTTGGGGCAAGAATCAATGTTTGAACTGTTTCCTGTCTCTACTGACCACCTTTCCTCATTTCTATTATAGCCTCAGGCAACAAGATTATAGCACAAAGATTTGGCTACAGTTTTACATTAATTGTATGACACACCTCATTTGATAAACATCCCTCTGCTTTATAGAGTCTGTGAATTACCTAAAAATTTTAATTCCTCAGAAATGTTTTCTTCACAGCAGAGTAACAGGTGGCAACACAGTTTAGTTTTTCTTATATAAAAGCTGCAGTTTGCATAGATACCTTTCTTCCCCTTAACAATAGCCAGCAGATAAATTACAAGACATTTCCATTTTCCACTCTTTTCAGAAATAGATACCTCAGAGTCAGAAACAATCAAAATGTTGCTTTGATAAGCAGGAGACCTGGTTAATTTCAGGGTAATAGCCTTGAGAGGCAAAATTAACAATGGAGTAATATATAGCTTATTTTCTTCATGAAGCTGACACATACCCAAAGGGAAAAAGAGACTTCGTAATTGGATTTTGTGCTCACACTAATGGGATCAGTCCTGTATATTTTACTTGCCCATTACTTTTTTCACTGAATTTAGTGAAGTGCTATCATTTATTTCCAATTCGACCTAAAGATATGAAGCCACTAACAAATGGAAAATTTGTTAATATTGAATTTGTGATTTATTGTATCATATAACTTTTACTTGTGTAATTCTGATTGGGATGAACTCCTCTGAATCTTTTTGTTTAAAAGGAGACAAAAATAGCTCATGGGATTATTGCAATAATTGGTTTATTTGAAATTATATAAAATTGTATAATGCTTTAAAAATAAATTTAATCATATTTATAATGTGAAATATGAGATCCTATTAATATCAAACTTAAATATTTCCATATCAATAGATTTCTTGAGCATAGTACCCAGTATCTGCAAATTATTTCATGATTTATTTAATCCTCTGTTAAAGTTTGTTTTTTTTCTCCTTTTTCACTATTTAAGGTAATGCTGTGATGAACTTTCTCGTGTGGACATGTTTTACACATATGTCATTGTATCGGTGTAAGTTCCTAGAAATGAGATTTCTACATCAAATTCTATGCACAATTTATATTTTGATACTTAATATCAAACTTCCCATTAGAAACATTTTACCAATTTGCATTTACACAAAGAGCATTTCCCCAAAATTTATCTATGACTTTTTATTATTTTTAACAAAAGCTTTGCCATTCTGATTTAAAAAAGCAATGAAATGCCATAGCACATGTAATGGCCTCTTTTGTTAAAACTCTTATGTGCAATTTGTAAATACGTTTGATTCAGAAAAAATATATGGAGACAAATTATTAATGGAACTTACTAAGCCCTTACAAGTAATAAAACCAACTTATTTCAGGAAATTGATAACCATCTGTGTTTAAATTTGTTTCCAATTCTTTTACCTCCAGGTTTATAAATGGAGTTCATAATATGAAATAATATAATATGTATTTAGTGTTTAATGTGAAATTAGTGTTAATTTCAATTGATTTGCATTATTGTGTATATGTTTCACAGTATTAATTTCAACAGGCATGAATCATTGTGTATCATTAATCTTTTAAAATTGAGGATATTATATTTTATTTTGCATATAGGATATGGTCACATTGCCAATTACTTGGATTTTACTCATACAAGTGAAGACAACCTTCTTGGTTAATTTTGTTTGATTGGCCAGTACAACAAAAATAATCACATACATATACATATTTTTTTTACTTATGAAATTACTTCTAATAGTTATCTCAAACTCAACATTTGAGATAAAAGCTGTATTTTTAAGATGTGAAAATTGATTCACTTAGTTCATAAAGCTGACTACCTGGAGTGTTAAAATTGGAACCCAAGGTTGTCCAAAAATTTTAGAGGTGTCTAATTTGGCCTCTTCCTTTCTCCCTCCAGGCCAGTAATCCTGACGATAACACCACTGTTTAGCTCTTTGCTGTGTATTTTAAAATAACTTTTGTTTCATCAAGTGATGCAAGATAAAAAGGAATATCATTTTAAAGTAATTCCTAGCATTTTTCTAAACCGGTCTCACAAAGTCTATCCAGGTTTGTCTGTCCCTGTACAAAACATTCTTTATTCTTTGTACTATAGAGTTGTAATAGTAATGGGATATATACCACTTGGTGATGGTTTAGTCAGAAGGTGTGTCTGACTCTTTGTGACCCCATGAACTGTAGCCTTCCAGGCTCTTCTGTCTGTGGGATTTCCAAGGCGAGAATACTGGAGTGGGTTGCCATTTCCTCTAATGAGGAATATTCCTGACCCAGGAATTGAACCTGGGTTTCCTGCATTTTAGAGAGTCTCCTGTATCACAGGTAGATTCTTTATCGACTGAGCCACCAGGGGAGTCCCATATACATTTTAGTATTAATTACTCACCATAGACTAGTCATGTTTTATTTCTATAATAATTTGTTATAATCTTTCTTATAGAATATTACTTTTTCATAAGAAAACCTAAAAAGATCCATAATCTCCCTGTAACCTCTGCCCTTAGTTGTTTGTCTTCTTCACTCATTCAGTCATGTCCAACTCTTTGCAACCCCACGAACTGCAGCACGACAGGCTTCTCTGTCCTTCACTATCTCCAGAGTTTGCTCAAGCTCATGTCCATGGAATCGAGGATGCCATCGAACCATGTCATCTTCTGTCATCCCCTTCTCCTCCTGCCTTCAACCTTTCCCAACATCAGGGTCTTTTCAAATGAGTCAGCTCTTCACATCAGGTGGCCAAAGTATTGGAGCCTCAGCTTCAACATCAGTCCTTCTAGTGAACATTTAGGGTTGATTTCCTTTAGGATTGACTGGTTTGATCTCCTTGCATTTTAAGGAACTCTCAAGAGTCTTCTCCAACATCACAGTTCTGAAGCATCAATTCTTTGGCACTCAGCATTCTTTATGGTACAACTCTTATATCCATATATGACTACTGGAAGAACCATAGCTTTGACTAGATGGACCTTTGCTGGCAAAGTCATGTCTCTGCTTTTTAATATGCTGTTTAGGTTTGTCATAGCTTTTCTTACAAGGTGCAAGCATCTTTTAATTTCATGGCTGTAGTCACTGTCAACAGTGATTTTGGAGCCCAAGAAAATAAACCTGTCACTGTTTCCATTTTTTCCCCATCTTTTTGCCATGAAGTGATGGGATCAGATGCCATGATCTTTTTGGAAGTTCTCGCACTGTTGCAAAAGTTCTAAGCCCCACAACAGACTTTCCAACCTGGGGCTCTGGCAAAGGGACTGAGAATCCCCAGGGAATCTGACTTTGAAGGTCAGGGGGATTTGATTTCAGAACTTCCACAGGACTGGGGAAACATAGACTCTTGCAGGGTACAAACAAAACCTTTTGAGCACCAGGACCCAGGAAAAAGGAGCAGTGACTCTGTATAAGAGACCGAGTCAGCCTTGCCTGTGAATGTTTGGGAGACTCTGGTGGAGTCGTGGATCAACAATGGTCTGTCTTTAGTTAATCAAAGCAAAATTCTTGTTATTACAAGGCAATGTAAAACTAAAATAGTAAGATATACAAGGTAGAACACCTTCATTCACACAAAGAGTGCAACTTAAATACAGACGGGGCAAATGTCATCCCTATTATCACAATTGTTTTAAAGAGTTTATTTTATTTTGTATAGTTTTATTTATTTAGGCTGTGCTGGGTTTTCGTTCCTGAACTGGCTTTTTCTGGTTGTGGCGGGTCGAGGCTACTCTCTAGTGGTGGCCTCTTTTGTTGTGGAGTACAGGCACAAAAAGGCAATTGCACCCCACTCCAGTACTCTTGCCTGGAAAATCCTATGGACAGAGGAGCCTGGTAGCCTGCAGTCCATGGGGTTGCTAAGAGTCGGATACGACTGAGCGAATTCACTTTCAGTTTTCACTTTCATGCATTGGAGAAGGAAATGGCAACCCACTCCAGTGTTCTTGCCTGGAGAATCCCAGGGAGAGAGGAGCCTGGTGGGCTGCTGTCTATGGGGTTGCACAGAGTCGGACACGACTGAAGTGGCTTAGTAGCAGCAACAGGCTCTGGGCGTGCAGGCTTCTGTGGATATGACACATGGGCTCAGTAGTTGTGATGCATGGGCTCTAAGGCACAGGCTGAATGGTTGTGGCATGTTTGCTCTACAGCAAGTGGGGTCTTCCTGGCCCAGGGATTGACCCCGTGTCTCCTGCATTGGCAGGCAGATTCTCCACCACTGAGCCACCAGGGAAGCCCTTAAGAATTGTTTGGTTTGTTTTGTTTTAAGAGGAGTTTTAGGTTCATAGCAAAACTGGGAGGAAGTTACAGGGATTTCCCACATACCCTGTGCCCTACACATGCATAGCATCTCCAGTTATCAACATCCCCACCAGAATGAAAATGGAAAAATCTGCATCAGTGAAGCATAAGCATCCAAAGTACAGAGTTTACCTTAGGGTTCATTACTAGTACTGCATATTCTTTAGGTTTGGACAAATGTATAATGACATCTATCCATTATTATGGTATCATACAGTAATTTCAGTGCCTTAATTTTTTTTCTGTATTCTGCCTATTCATCGCTCACTCACCCAAATGGTGGTAGCCACTGATCTTTTCACTATCTCCATAGTTTAGTCTTTTGCAGAATGTCATCTTTTACTTCAGTTCAGTCATTCAGTCGTGTCCGACTCTTTGAGACTCCATGGACTGCAGCACACCAGCCTTTCCTGTCCATCACCAACTCCCAGAGCTTTTTCAAACCCATGTCCATCAAGTCAGTGATGCTATCCAACCATCTCTTCTTCTGTCACCCCCTACTCCTCCTGCCTTCTATCTTTCCCGGTATCAGGGCCTTTTCCAATGAACCAGGTCTTAGCATCAGATGGCCAAAATACTGGAGTTTCAGCTTCAGCATCAGTCCTCCCAGAATGGACTGGTTGGATCTGCTTGCAGTCCAAGGGACTCTCAAGAGTCTTCTCCAACACCACAGTTCAAAAGCATCATTTCTTTGGTGCTCAACTTTCTTTATGGTCCAACTCTCACATCCATACATGACTGTTGGAAAACACCATAGCTTTGACTAGATGGACCTTTGTCAGTAAAGTAATGTCTCTGGTTTTTAATATGCTGTCTAGGTTTGTCATAACTTTTCTTCCCAGGATCATGTGTATTTTAATTTCATGGCTGCAGTCACCCTCCACAGTGTTTTTGGAGCCCAAGAAAATAGTCTTTCACTGTTTCTGTTGTTCCCCAACTATATGCCGTGAAGTGATGGGACCTGATGCCAAGATCTTAGTTTTCTGAATGTTGAGTTTTAAGCCAACTTTTCAACTCTCCTCTTTTACCCTAATCAAGAGGCTTTTTAGTTCCTCTTCACTTTCTGCCATAGGGGTGGTGTCATCTGCATATCTGAGGTTATTGATATTTCTCCCTAAATTTTTGATTCCAGCTTGTGCTTCATGCAGCCTGGCATTTTGCAGGATGTACTCTGCTTATAAGTTAAATAAGCAAGGTGACAATATACAGCTTTGACATAATTCTTTCCCAATTTGGAACCAGTTTGCTGTTCCAAGTCCGATTCTAACTGTTGCTTCTGAACTGCATACAGGTTTCTAGAAGGCAGGTGATGTGATCTGGTATTCCCATCTCTCAAAGAATTTTCCACTGTTTGTTGTGATCCATACAGTCAAAGGCTTTATGAAGCAGGTCAATGAAGCAGAAGTAAAAGTGTCCTCCATGTCTTCTTGTGGCTCGATAGCTCATTTCTGTTTAGTCCTAATAATATTTCATTGTTCGAATGTATTCGTGCATCTACTGAAGGACATCAGAGTCACTTCTAGGTTTTGGCGATTATGAAGAAAGTCGATATAAACATCATGTGCAGGGTTTTGTGGGAGAAGGATTTTCACTTCCTTGGGTAAATGCCAAGTAGCCTAAGTGCTGCATTTTATGGTAAGGGTATGTTCAGTTTCACAAGAAACCACCAGACTGTCTTTCAAAATGCTGCACCAGTTTGCATTTCCACTGACAGTGAACTGGTGTTCCTGCTGCTCTACATCCTGGCCAGCATCTGTTGTCAGTGTTCTGGATTTTTGCCAGATATTAGGAGAGGTGTGTAGTGGTTTCTTGTTTTAATTTTCATGTCTCTGATAACATGTGGTATGGAACATCATTTCATATGTTTATTTGCCATCTGTATATCTTCTGTGGTAAGATATTTGTTGAAATCTTTTACTATTTTATTAGATTGTTTAATTATTGATTTTTTGAGAGATTTTTTGGGTACATTTTGGGTAACAGTCCTTTTATCAGAATTGTATTTTGCAAATATTTCCTCCCAGTTTGTGACTTGTTACTTATCTGCCTATTCTCTTGGGAAATGATTTTTCATAGCTTAAGGAATCTCACTTTCCCAGTCTATTCTTGGAAATATCAGTTTCCGATTATTTCAATATAGCTTCTGAATTATAGCCTGAGTCTAAGACTTTTGTTGGAATGGGTTAGATTTTATAGGCTTGCCTTTCATGAGATTTGATATCACTCATTTTTCAACACAGAAGTTAAAAGAGATAAGTAGTTTTTAATAAATGTAGGTGAAGCCAGTATAGTTTTCCATGAGTGGAGATTCTTAAAAGTTAAAATTGTGTAAATATATATCCCTCTGTGAATACTTTTGGTTTTTTTATGTTCAGATTTCCAAGTGCAGGATAATCATTATTTCCATTTTTCCAATGTGAAATTCATATCCAGGTGAAATACTGTTCCAAAGGGAACAGTATATCATGTTATTGACTTTTAGTTCAATTTCACAACCAGTGCAACATAAAATCACTGTTAAGTGAAACTACTAATGCCTTATCCTTTTGTGAAATACATCTATTTCACATGTCTTTCAGAAAAACACCTAAGCAAGGGGAAAATTACCCCAAATGGAGACCAGTATCAAACTGAAGTGAAAATTCTCTTAGGGAGAAAATTATTTAAGTGGAATAATTGTAAAATTATTCTTGTGGACTTTGTCATCCTCCTAAGGCTTTACAAACTTCAATTTTACCTAAATATAATTGAATATAGTTGGTTGCAAGACATATTGATCTTTTAATATTAAAGAAAACTCTCTAATGCTGATTTTTTTGATATTGTGACTCTAGAGAAATATACATGTGTCTGTGGAAATAATAATTATTGTGTATGTATCATTTCTATCTATCTCTAGCTATGTATTTGCTTTTCTTTGTCACTTGTGGTATTTCTCAGGAACAAATAATGACATAGGCTACAAACACTGACTTGAGGTGAAATGGGTTTTGACAATCAATTTTTCCATACAAGCTATTTTTTAGATATAAATTCTGTATCATAAATCTAATAAATAATTATGATCACTGGGCTGTGCATTTCTAAAGCTTAGTACCTGACTTTTTTCTGTCCTAAATACGCATTCTGTTTGCATCATCTCAATAACTATTTGAATAATATTCAGTAAATTCATCTATGCTACTTTAAGGCTGATTTTCAAAGCTTCCGTTGAGGCTCAGAAACCTTCTTCTGAGCTTCTTATCTTTTTATCTCTACTGAAAACTTCCCCAAACCCGCCAGCATGTTCATGTTTATCATCTTGGCCATCTATCTAAGTGGCTGTTTCTTTTGTAATTTCTCTTTCAGTCAGTTTTCCTGTCATTTACTCTGTGACCTGAGCAGAAGCAATCCAGGAGCCATTTTTGACACTTTCTTCTCTCACATCACACCCTGTGTAGTTTCCTACTGCCCCTTCAATTGTCATTTCACATTCTCTTTGCTTTAACTAATCTAGTGTAGCTCTTGGGTGATGTACCTACATATTCACCTGGAGTGCTCCCTCACCTTGCTAAAGGCCACACTCCAGGAGGCAGCATGATTCATCTTCCTGAAAAGTAAACTTGTGATCATGTTGGTGTCTGACCAGATGTCGTGCAAATGAACGCAGTTTCCTTCACAGCCAACCTTTATGTGAATGCAGAGGGGTAGCTGCCTCTACAAGGTAAAAGGAGGAGTGACTGAAATTTCTTCACCTCAAACTTCTCCCTTTGCAGAAGCGTCATACTAACTGGAATTTCCATCTTCCTCTTTCTTTGGGTTCCTACATTGAAATCTCATTTTAAACCCCAATCTTGGTTTTTGAAATACATAACTTATTTTGCACTAGTTTTATTTTTACAGAGAAGTGGCAGAGCTGATACAGAGTTCATATAGATGCCTCATCTATTCCACCCTCCTCCCTTAATATAGAAAATTCTTGGAGATGGGAATACCAGACCACCTGACCTGCCTCCTGAGAAATCTGTATGCAGGTCAAGAAGAAACAGTTCGAACTGGACATGGAACAACAGACTGGTTCCAAATCAGGAAAGGAGTACCTCAAAGCTGTATATTGTCACCCTGCCTATTTAACTTCTATGCAGAGTACATCATGAGAAACACTGGGCTGGATGAAGCACAAGCTGGAATCAAGATTGCCAGGAAAAATATCAGTAATCTCAGATATGCAGATGACACCACCCTTATGGCAGAAAGTGAAGAGGAACTCAAAAGCCTCTTGATGAAAGTGAAAGAGGAGAGTGAAAAAGTTGGCTTAAAGATCAACATTCAGAAAACTAAGATCATGGTATCTGGTCCCATCACTTCATGGCAGATAGATGATGAAACAATGGAAACAGTGTCAGACTTTATTTTTTTGGGCTCCAAAATCACTGCAGATGGTGACAGCAGCCATGAAATTAAAAGACACATGATCCTTGGAAGAAAAGCTATGACCAACCTGGACAACATATTAAAAAGCAGAGACATTACTTTGTCTAGTAATGTCTAGTCCATCTAGTCAAAGCTTTCGGTTTTGAGAGTTGGATCATAAAGCTGAGTGCTGAAGAAATGATGCTTTTGAACTGTGGTGTTAGAGAAGACTCTTGAGAGTCCCTTGGACTGCAAGGTGATCCAACCAGTCCATTCTAAAGGAGATCAGCCCTGGGAATTCTTTGAAAGGAATGATGCTAAAGCTGAAACTCCAGTATTTTGGCCACCTGATGCGAAGAACTGACTCATTTGAAAAGCCCCTGATGCTGGGGAAGATTGAAGGTGGGAGGAGAAGGGAGTGACAGAGGATGAGATGGTTGGATGGTATCACCGACTCAATGGACATGAGTTTGAGTAAGCTCCGGGAGATGGTGATGGACAGCAAGGCCTGGTGTGCTGCAGTCCCAGGGGTCACAACGAGTCAGACACGACTGAGCAGCTGAACTGAACTGAATGTATGTTCATCAAAACTGAGAAACCAGCATGGGCACATTACTGTGAAGTAAACTCTAAGACTTAATCAGATTTCATCTAATTTCCCACTGATTTCCTTCTTCTGTTCCAGGACCCATTCCAGAATTCACAGTGCCTTTTGGCAGCATTGATTTTGATAGAGACAGTTAATTGCAGTTTTTGAAAACATATGAAGAAATGTTTTGTTAGACAAATAAGCCAATAGAAGAGGACGGTAGTCTACAAAATTTGGAAGGGAGCACTTTGGGGTGTCTGAGAGGTCTGCTCTTATGTGGGACCCCGGGTGAGATGGGCATGTATGGCATTGGGGCAGACCCTGGGAAACCAGGGGGCACCCTGCGGACACTTGATTTAGGGATGCAGAGTGGAGGGGGGTGAATAAAAGAACAAAATGAATCATTGTAAACAAGCATTTCCATTCCTAATTTGTTTAAGAATAATATTTGTTGATAGATAATGATCAAATCATTATGAGTCCAAACCCAGAATGAGGAAATATTTGAAGAAAAAATTTAAAGCATATGTACCATTAGCTAGAACTGCAGATCTACAGATTTCTTAAGAGATCCTTTGTGTAGCATCTAAAGGAGATACCAGTTTGAAGATGGAAAAATATATTCTGAGTAACTAGATTGTTACCATCTGTCATGATGGGCTTTTCTTCAGCTGCTACAAAAGTTATGATTGGCCTTAGGTATTTGAATGTCATATTTCTATATTCAAACGAATCTTCTCAGGTTCTCAAGGGGACAGATAGAACTTCCTGGCTGACTCATCTACCTTGGAAGCTGAGGGGCATATCTGTGTGTTTGTCAGCCTCCCTGGAAGCGTCAGCTGTGGCCCCTGCAAGGGGCAGGATATTGGATTAACTGTTCTACTTCTCATTTCCTGGGAACATATTGTGTAGTTCCAAGGACATGATAAGAAAAATCCTGCATTGAAGTCTTTTTAAAAAATGAGGGATTACAGAAGATTTACCTACTATAAACTGCATGGGTAGGGGAAGAGTTTGTGGGTGTAGGTTTGTGTTCTGGTTGTTCTAGTCTATGGAGTTAGATTTTCCATTTTAAGATAGTATAATGTGTTATTGAAAATGAAGAGTTTGTTCAAGTACTGAAAATGAAAAACATTCAAAAAGCACATTATTCACAGATCAGAGTTCTAAACTATATTTATATATATATACTATACTATATCTTATTACTATATTAATGTGAAACTGTTTTGATTTACTAAGTGTGCAGCTTTATAGTACATATTTCAGTTTATCACGTGTGTATTATATATGAGTATGTAAATAATAAGCAAGCAGTGACAAAGCATAAAAATAAAATCAATAAAGATTTACTCCTTTTGATAAGGTGTCAATAACTTTCTTATTTATTTATATTTTTAATGTTTAGGACCTACAGTTATAATTAGAAAAAAGGAAGGATCAGGATGTTATTTTATTGGATTGGATTTTATCAATTTTATCAATATGCCTCTAGATTAGAAAAGTCTCAAGTCATAAAACTTTCCACTATTTCCAATGAAAATTCATCTGTAATGTCAAATCACTAAACGTTTATTAGGCACTTGTCATAACAACACTAATTATAAATTAGATCATTTTATATTCTTGAGAATGGGAAAAGTAATTACACTGGTGGTTTCACTAGTTGATGAACCATTTTAAGAGTTGTTTTGGAAAATCAAGGTGTATTGTTCTTTCTTCTTCTAAATGAGTGCTTAGTATAAAAATGGGTTTCATAGAAATCTAAATTTAATGAAAATAAAATAATGCTATGAATATTGACTTGATTTTATTAATGAAATTTAGTATAATTATGTTAAAGAAGTTAAAGCCTTAGCTTAGAATTTAAATATTAGAATTTTTATTTGTTATATAAGACTTCAATTTTATGATAGATAGTTTAATTAGATAAGAACAGTGATGATAATATTACCTGTTATAGAGTCTGTTCTTTGAAAATATGGTAATTGTGGACTTTACAGAAGACATGGAGATTAAAATCTTTGTAAATCCTTAAGCATTGTAATTAGCCTTTATGTTGCTTTTTGTGTGTGTGTGAGCCAGATTTAAAAGCATACCCATGATTTATTTAGGATCAACCAAGCTGAAAAAGAATTTTTCAATATTTTTAGCTTATTCTAAATTAGCTTTGTTTTATCTTATGTGCTTTCCTATTCTGAATTTTTTCTAAAACTGCTAATGTAGCAGTAGGAAATTAAATTCACAATATAGTAAATCATAGAAGAGCTTCCCTGGTGGCTCAGATGGTAAAGAATCTTCCTGCAATGCAGACCTGGGTTCAATCCCTGTGTTGGGAAAATCCCCTGGAGAAGGGAGTTGGTGGGCTCCAGTCAAAGGGGTCGCAAAGAGTTGGACATGACTAAGCGATTAACACACGTACACATGCATGCGCACACACGGGAAATCACAAATATCACATTCTGATGAAGTTCTTAAAGTCCATTCTTTGTAGCCCTGTTTTAGATGACCAATGTTTTTCTTACAAGAAAAGCTTGAAGAGATGATTACAACACCTCCTCACACACTCTTTCCTTTGTGTTTCTTTTTTTAATGCTCTGAGCTACAGAATTAGCATTTACTAAGTTTCTACTATATGAGGGACTTTCCCAATTCACCTGCCAATGCTGGAGTTGCAAGAGACGCAGGTTTGATCCCTGGGTTGGGAAGATCCCCTGGAGTAGGAAATGCTGACCCGTTCCAGTATTCTTGCCTGGAAAATTCCATGGGCAGAGGAGCCTGTGGGCTCCAGTCCCTGGGGCCACAGAGAGTCACCATTCTTTGGTTTTCAACCTCTCACGTGGTCATTGTTGTGTGAAACATCTCATGTGCATACATGCTTGCAACATGTGTTTTGCTATGTGAATGCATGTCCTTTCGTTTTTGTTTTTTTGGCTGCACCATGCAGCTTGTGGGATCTTAGTTCCCTGACCAGGGATTACATCTATGCCCTAGGCAGTGAAAGTATAGAGTGCTAACAAGTTGACTGCTAGGGAATTGCCCTATTCTTTAATTTTAAAAAGCTAAATGATGCTGTGCTGTGTATTTCACTTTATTTCTTAATGTCTCTCGGCAGCATTATGTTGTTTTTTTTTTTAAAAAAGATTCAGCCGTGTTGCTATGTGTCCTTTGCTGTAGTGGACTCCATTCTGTTTGCCCCCGCGTCTGCCCTATACTCAAATGCTCCACTTCCCAGCAGCCATGGGTTGAGCTCCACCGAACATCCTCCTCTGACCTTCATCACCATTTTTTTAGATGAGGAAACTGAGGCATGGGAAGTTGAGTCATCTCCCCAGCACTGCATGACTGGGATTAGAACTCAGGCACTCTGCACCCAGTTTCCAGCAGCACTGTTAGCTTTCCCTGGGCACTGGTCTGATTGAGTAGTCCTCTTGTGTAATTTATTCCAAAAGGCCATATCTAGAAGGACAGCATGAGCCTCAGCTTGACCTTTGGACTTAGCTTCAGCACAATAATTCACTGATCCACCCATGAATCTGAACTCTATTAGCATTTATAATGAGGCACCCAGTATGTAATGAAGAGTTGAAAATATTAATTTTTATAGGACTGGTCAAAACTGAAGTAGAAAGGGAGCTGCCAGTTATTAAATGCCTACTGTGTGTCAGGCATTATAGCAGAAATTTCATGTTCAGTAATCAACTTTATCCACTTAGCTGCCCTGTGAAGTAGCTAAAATGACCTTTCTCCATCAAATCCAAAAAGCAGCCCGAATTTTCACCGTTGATTATCAATAGAGTCATAGTTCAGTCAATATTGGTTGACCCCCACAAAGCTCCTGTTTTTCTTACTGAACCACAAGGTCTTATTTTAATGAATCTGTTCTTTACAAAAAATAAATAAAAAGACTGAAGCCAGTTTGCTTGATGACCCAAGTGTTGATCTCATTTTGGCAAATTGTAGGCAACCTTAGCCAAGATTTGTGTGAAATTCTTTCCAAATACCAAAGTCTATATACTTGTCATTTTCTTATTTTTAAATAACCTTTAGGAGGCAGCAATAATAGAAAATGTGTTTTTAAAATTAATGGGAAATGAATTTTCCTGGAAAACAATCACTTCAAAACTAACTTGATTAGAGTTGGAAATGGGATCTCATATTACAAAGCTGGTTGCATGCTTAGGGCGATTTGAACCTCACTGTCCTCTCTTTATTGGCGTCCAGATGGACACCCAGATGATGTTAGAACTTGGTTTCTGTTCCATTTTCCTCCAAGTGAAAGTGACCCGCAGGTCTTTATTACAGCAAGGAGTTATGAAGGACTTGTATTAGTTGTTGGAAGGAACATTTTGAAAATTCCTGAAAATTATTGAACAAAACTTTCTCTTTTTCAGAGAGAGTTTTTCTCCTAAGCTTGAGTGGTGATGAGTGTGGTGATGAATCAGTATCAGTTTAGGTCATAGAGTGTCACCCGAACGATAAATCCCATCAATAAAGAAAGAACGAATGTAGCTAAAATTGAGAAGTAAATCAAGTTTGGCGCAGGATTTCTCTTCTGTTAAAAATCTTTCTCCCCTTATTTCTTCCGGAAGACCAGTCCTGGAAGAACAGTGTGGCAGAAGGACCAGGGCAGAGGAGTTGAGCTCAGCACAAAGCTCTGGCAGACTTTGCAACTGTAGGAAGGTGGTTAGAGCCCAGCCCCAGGGAGGGGCGAGGTCAGAAGCAGGCTGGTGGGATGAGATTCTGTGATGTCCCTTGAATTGAACCACGTGGGACACCACTTTGCTTCTTCTCCACAAAGTGTTCACTGGGCTCAGAGGTAATTAGCAGAAGTAATTAATAGTGTTACTTCAAGGATGCTGTGGCTGCTTGAATTATTTTCAAATCAAATGGAAAACTGTAGTGTCCCCTTAACAAACCCAGAGGCATGCTTGACATTTCTAAGTTTAATGACTGTGATTTTTAGATAATGCAATATTTTGATAGTGTCTAGGAATAGCAAGGCCTTGATTTCTTTAAAATACAGGTATATGGTGAAGACATTAATGTGTATTAACATTTTATGATACATGTATTAGAAAAAGGGAAGAGCTGTCAGCATTTGATGTTATAAATTTTAACACATGCTTCAAATCCCTAATACATAGCTGTATGTACATACATACTAGTTGGTACATGTAATAGTAAATGTATAAATATGGTAACACCACTCCTTGAATTTGGAATGTACATACTAAATACCAGAATCTGACAAAATTGCAAATTGAGTATATAAACTATTTTTAAAGAATGTACTATTTCAAAGGACTTATACTTTTACTTAGAATGGTATGAGGATTCAGTTTTCAAAATGATTTTGAAAAGAAAACCTTGAAGAACAGTGAAAATACTGATTTAAATATATCTCTTAAGCTTTAAACATTGTAAAAGTAGTACTTCTATCCTTTTAAGTTCTGCCGAAGTTGTTTAATTCTACATAAATGCAGACATAGGAAGGGTAATTTTATATTTAATTTGCTTTTGCTTGCTACATATACCATCACATTTTCTGCATTTATATAATATATTGTTTGATAAGATGGTAATTAGCCACCTACTAACTGTGCCCTTGACTAAGGTCTTATTATCACTTGCTATAGTTGCTTTGCCAAAAAGATAGAAAAACAGGATGAGAGGTGTTTTTTTTTTTTTTTTTAACTTTTCCTCTAGTTCAAAATTCTGTGGGTTCTATGAGCCTGTGTTTTGTCTCTTTTTCCCCCTCCCAATGGAGTCTCAGCTCCTTAGTTCATCTTACTCTTTTACAAACTTGAATCAAAGACTGTTTGGCAGAGTGTCAGTTCTCTGACGGTCTGTGACAATATATTATTTTGTGCAAATGTTACCAAATGAACAGCTAGTAAAAGTTTTCTATTTTATGATTCTGAGCTTGCTGAGTTTGATGAATAGAATCTAATATTTGGCATTTGTGTCTTCAGATGTCATCATTTTAACCTTTATAGCACATTCATTGACATAACAAACATTAAATCTCTATACTCACAAGTGCAATGCAGGGAAAATCGTCGTCGTCCTTGCTGTCTTGATTCTTTCTTGATTGACACTATCGATGGGAAAACCTGCACTTCTTTTAGAGGAATTTTTTTCCAAGTAGAAGCCTTTCTATATTAACATATTCCCTATCATAGATTTTTTTTTTCCTACACAATCTTCATCTAACTGCATTATTTTTGAGGTCAAGTTTAATATATAAACACCACTGAATCCATTCCATACTCAAGATATTTAGATTTTAGTTTCAATTCGAAGGATTTGGATGATATATCTACTAAGCATATTATAAATCAAGTTCTACAGCAATCTCAACTATCTGAGTCTCTTTTTTCAATAGCCTGGCACCTGTAGTGTCAGCGTCCTAAAATCTTCACATTGTGAAGTCACTTACCGTGTGATATGTAAATTATTTTTTCAGTCAAAAATATGTAAATCTCAGCTTTGCAACTGTGCTCTGAGGAAAGGGCTTCATTTGAGAAAAAAAAAAAAAAAGTTTAAAATTTTTTTCCAAAAGCAGCATTTGCATGGCTTTCATATGGTATAAACATTTTCATAGGAAAATTATCTTTTATTTTAATGGCTTATAGCCTTTAGTTTTTATAATTCAAAGCTTATCTGAAAGACATCTAAAATACTTAAAAGCTACATAACTATTTTTTATGATTTCAACTAATTGGGAAATATCTTTTAATGCATAAACACCATCTTTATTGTTAAAACTTGAAGGGAAATGGTCACACATGGTGGGTTTTTAAAGGAATGAGCCCTAAATGGGAGAGACATACATGAAGTGTTGAGAGAAGAAGAACTAGCCACTGCATCTGCCCAGATTTTTGCATCTATCTTGTAATCAGTAAAACATCAGCTGCTGAAGTGATGGAGCTGTTGCTCACGCTCTTCAAGGATTTGAAGGCACTAAAGGTTAGTTTATGGAATATGGTTTATCTTCCATGCTATAACACTGACATTATATAAAAAGCTAAATAAATTACTTTGTCACATTTTTACCCTTAACCTTTTGAGGTTTTAGCTCAAATAATTGACTTTTTGTTCTCTGTCACACATACCCTCAAGTTTAGTAATATCATCTTAGTATTACATTAGGTAGGGAAATATGTTCCTTTACTTGGTAATTCGCTTGGTATTTTACTTTGCTCTATTAAATATACCTTATGAGTGCAGTATTTGAAATGTGATAAATCTGTAAAGGTAAATATTTAGCATAATCATTAGCTTTACCCAAACAATCCTTAAAATTAGATTATTTTTGCTTTTGTTTAGTATCTGAGCACTTAACGTGGTTTTTTGTCCCTGAGTGCTATAAAAAGTGACTGAAGAGACATGAGCTTACTGAGAAGAAACCAGTTCACATAGAAATGCTGAGTAAGTCCTCAGAATTAAAAAATCAAAGGGAAAAGTCAATCTAATGTCATGTAATGAAGTAGGCCATCTGTAACAGGATAGTTTCTACTAATAGAAGCAGGCCATTTCATTAAGAAAAGCAGAACAAGAGACTGGGCAGCTCAGGGCATAAAAATAAGGAACGTATCCTCTGTACAGTATCACTTTCCTATTAAGTCCTGGCTAATGGTTTTTTTTAAAAATGCACATTGAAGATAATTAGCTTTTTAAGTTTGACTGACAGTGTATTAGAAAGCAGAGATATCAATTTGCTAACAAAGGTCCATATAGTCACAGCTGTGGTATTTCCAGTAGTCATGTACGGATATGAGTTGGACCATAAAGAAGACTGAGTGCTGAAGAGTTGATGCTTTGAAACTTTGGCACTGGAGAAGACTCTTGAGAGCCCCTTGGACTGCAGGGAGATCAAGCCAGTCAATCCTAAAGGAAATCAACCCTGAATGTTCATTGGAAGGACTGATGCTGAAGCTGAAGCTCCAATACTTTGGCCACCTGATGCGAAGAACTGACTCATTGGAAAAGACCCTGATGCTGGGAAAGATTGAAGGCAAAAGGAGAAGGGGGCAGCAGAGAATGAGATGGTTAGGTAGCATCACTGATTCAACGGACATGAATTTGAGCAAACTCTAGGAGATAATGAAGGACAGGGGAGCCTGACATGCTGGAGTCCATGGGGTCGCAGAGTCAGACAGGACTTAGCAACTGAATAACAACAATAGATGATGGCTTATTTTATTAATAACTCAAAGCTTTTACATTTGAGTACTTGTAATCTTGTTTAAGTAAATGGTCAGATTTCAGACTGATTTTCTGAACCAGTTTGAAACCGTACGTACATGCTAAGTCGCTTCAGTCATGTCGGACTCTTTGCCACTCTATGGACTATAGTCCTCCAGGCTCCTCTGTCTATGGGATTCTCCAGGCAAGAATACTGGAGTGGCTTACAATGCCCTTCTCCATGGGATCGATGAACTATAATTTTTGTAGATAAGTGATGAGTTCTGAGTATTTAAAACAAAATGCTACTTTAAAAATTTAATAGAAGATAATTGTGATGAGATCATGTAGGGTAACATATGTTTAGGCTACTTCCATGTTCAGCTACTTTCTGTTCATCCTTGGGCATGTTATTTAAACTTTGAAAACCTAGTTTTTCTATTTCTAACAAAAAGAAAATGAGATTGAGCTTTTATTCCTGTACTGAGCATTAAATGCCCTTCATGGGTCACAGCCTTGTCATGGCGAAGTGGCTTGCTTAACTCATTGAAGCTATGAGCCGTGCCAGGCAGGGTCACCCAAGATGGACAGGTCATAGTGAAGAGCTCTGACAAAACGTGGTCCACTGGAGGAGGGAATGGCAGACCACTCCAGTATTCTTGCCGAGAGAACTCCATGAAACCATGGGGTCGCAGTCAGACACGACTTAGCGACTGAACTAAAACAACAGATGGTTAAATGAGGCAACTGAACTGAGCATTTATGAAAGCAACTGCTTCATGGTAGACACTAACAAATGTTATCTATTACTATTGAGAGATCAGCACTTCACAACACACATTTGGTACTTATATAAACATCAAATAAAACTGAGAATGTGATTTTTAATCATGAGGAGAAAAGGAAAATAAATTTAAAAGGGACATGACTATAATAAAGAACAAAGATAAGTGACACGGTAGAGAAAAAAGTGGTACAACATGTTACCAGGTCAAGTTATTTCACTCTCATGTGGGAGAAACTCCAGAGAGAAGTAGCTAAACTTTAATAACCCTAAGGCTGTCCAGGTAGATTGTGATAAAATTCTGAAATAAAGATGGTGAATTCCAAGAACAAGAGTAGAAAGAAAGTCATTGAGTGATAGAATTATGCTTATTTTGTACAGATGCAGGATTCTGAAAATGTGATTTACAGAGTTTATACAAAAGGCAGTCAAGGAAGGAAGAACTAAAGATACGGATTGAGCTTTCAACCAAGGCATAGTTTAGCTAGGGCTATGGGTGTTGTGAGAGAAATTTCAAGGATGAATGTGGTAATATATATGAAACACTCTCTGTTCCCTGGAAGAAAGGTTCTATAAAAACATAACATATTACTGATTCTTAGAATGAATGGTGAAGGTTGAAAGATTTTCAGACACAGGGAAAGGGCACATTCACAATCCAGTGAGAAGCAAAAGATTTTGAAACTAGAAGGTCAGATTCAAGAAAAGAACACTTTAAATCTCCTTAAAAGAACACACACACACTTATACACACACAAAGCACAGTTTTAAACAGAACCATCTTCATTTTGAGTTATACTTGTGCAATAATAGATTGTATTTTTACAGATCTCCATGATAACTTAGAACTGAATAATTTAAGTGCATGAAGTTAAAATGAATACAGTGATCAAAAAGAGCACAGTGAATTTGGGATAAATGTTGAAGGAAGCAATGTTGTAAAAAAGTACAAGAGAAATAGTAAAGAAGTATATATTTCAGTAAAAATTATTTTGCAAAAAACTTCAGGGAAATGGTTTGGAGAATGAAATTTTTATAGAACTTCCCTAAAAGAAGGTCTGCATGTAGTGGATAGAAAGAGTAAAAGCTTGCAAGAGGATTTAGGGGAACTTTTAGATATACAAAATGAGTTGGAGGAAGTACAAGGAAATTAGAATTGTACCACCCAGAGGATCTCCTGTGGAGTGGCTGATTGCATGTCCGGATATTATAATTGGTGCAGGGGTGGTTACAAGGTAACTTGGCCAACAGAATGCCTTTGAAACAAATCAAGTGTCCAAATTGCAAAGTCTGTTGAATTGAATTGTGTTATCATGAAACGTCTCTACTCCCTTCATGATCTGAATCTGGATGTAATATTGCTGCTTTGATTAATTAGGCAACCATATTTGCTTTCTCCTGAAATATATTATTAATGGGAATGTTATAGTTAAATGGAACTGAGGTTCTAATAGTAAATGTCTTAGGACTTGAGAAAGGGGCATTTGGAAAACATTTAGTAAAGTGCTTCCAGGGAACAGTTCAACCCTATAGTATTATCAAACATTGAAATCTTGTGTTTTGTTATACGTCTGATAAATACTTGGAGAGATAATAATAGATTTTTCATTTGCACCTAATATAAATCTTATGAAAGAAGTAATTCAGTGTCCTTGATTTCTGGGTGTTATCAAATTCTTTATTATTCCAATCTATTACATATTTAAGTGCAAATAAGGAAAGAATAATCTCTAGCTATCTCATCAGGATTTTCTTTTTTTTTTCCTGGGCATTGTGGAAAAGAAGTAATTTTGACCTTGTTTATAGACTTTTCCTTATATTCTTTTTTTTTTTAAAAAATTATTTATTTTGGCTGTTCAGGCTTTTCTCTGGTTGCAGTGAGCAGGGGCTACTCTAGTTGCAGTGTGATGGCTTCTCATTGTGGGAGCTTCTCTTATTGCAGAGCATGGACTCTAGGGCACCCAGGCTTCAGGGTGGGGAGCCTCTAGAGCACAGGGTCAATAGTTGTGAAACACGGGCTTAGTTGCTCTGTGGCACGTGGGATCTTCCTGGCCCAGGACTGAACTTGTGTCTCCTACATTGGCAAGCAGATTCTTTACCACTGAGCCACCAGGAAGCCCCCTTGTATTTTTCTTTCACACCCTTCTTCCATTTAGGTGCCAAATTGTTTTGATTCTACTTTCAAGATGTATCCACCCCCTTACCCTGATTTTCACTCGGTCAACTCCATCACCACCCCACTGATCAAATAACTATCCCTGCCAAGGATGTCCATCCTTGTCTTTTTCACCCCTATAGCCTCTTCTCAATCTGGCAACCTGGGGTCCTTTTTCTTTTCTTTTGTCTCCCTACCATTCTCTGATAAGGTGGGAAGACATACGAGGGACAATATCAAAGTTATTAATATGTTTTAATATGATCTGTAATGGGAAGCTGGAGATGCGGTATACAGGGCAGTAAAAGTCTACTGAACCATTTCAGGTGAGAAATAATGGTGGCCTGAACAAAGGTGGCAACAATGGAGGTAGTGAGGGGTGATCAAGTTTGGGGGATGCTTGGATGTGTGGTGAGATTTTACTGAAAAATTTTTTAGAAATACTAAACAGATAAAATTAATTCCCATTTTTTACTGATGGTGTTTCATGTAAACAGCTTAAACTATTTTCTTAAAGGAAATATTTTTACTGAAAAAAAGAGAAATTTGCCTTTTTGTATTTCACATACTCTATCTGATTTGGAATTCTCTATGACTCAAAAACATTCACATTTTTTTCCTGAAATTTGTCATTTCTCACTCACTAAGTACTCTCTAAGAAGACCACCTTGGAGAATATTTTGTGAGACGGATTCACATCAGTTTTCACTGTTTATTTCTGTTTTTTAAATAAAATACTTGCTAAATTATTTACAAGGAAGTCAAATCATGTTGCTCCTCCATCCAGCCCTTCCCATGACTTCCCATCCCACTCAAGGGTACAGCCCTGCCCCAGAGTGAGTGGAAATTTCCCTTGGAATTGGTCCCCGGTCACCTCTCTGACATCAGCTCCTATTATACCATCTTTGGTTCCAGCCTCTTACCCCATAGCCCAGTGACATGAGTCTAGTTGCTGCTCTTGTACTTTCCCAAGCCTCCTCCTTCCCAGCTTCATCTCCTCCTTCCTGGGCATTCCTCCCCTGCATCTCTTGTCACTTATGACAACCTCACCTGATTTACTCGAATGTCAAGCGAGGCCTTCCCAGGTGGCTCACTGGAAAAGAATCCACCTGCCAGAGCAGGAGATGCAAGTTAAATCCCGTGGTCAGGAAAATCCCCTGGAGGAGGAACAATAACCCACTTTTCTCTCTCTCTCACTACTTGAATGGAAAACTCTAGGTAAACAGGGTTTTGTGTCTGTATTGTTTACTTTTGAATCCCAGAAGCTAAAACAGTTTATAGCATGCAGAGATGTTGAAATTGTTTTTGTTGAGTATAGAGGTAAATGATGTTATGCTCTGATGCTTGCTAATGTCATGGCATCTTGATGAAATGCCACTGTCTTGGAGTTACAGGATACTGGGAGGGGTAGCTGGGAGAGTCAAGGAAATGGTATGTAGCGGGAGAAGGAGGGTAGAGAGAAGGATGGGATAAAGACGAGGAAAATCCCACAGAAATGCAACTATGATCTGACTTGCTTGACAATTTAAGAAAACACTTTTTCTTAAGAGTTAAGAATACCATGCATTTGATGAGCTTAACTAAACTTTCAGCATATTAGAAAATAAAGTTTTCCAAACTTGAAATTT
Organism: Oryx dammah; assembly: GCF_014754425.2. Taxonomy (NCBI): domain Eukaryota; kingdom Metazoa; phylum Chordata; class Mammalia; order Artiodactyla; family Bovidae; genus Oryx; species Oryx dammah. Next base: position 67,417,914 of record NW_024070205.1, on the reverse strand, counting down.
GTTCTCAATCCACACATATTTAATCTTTTATATGACAAAATTGGTGTTCTAATTTTGTAATGTTATGGGGGAAAAAATAAAAATATTTCAGTCACTTCTAATACAGCTTCAGTATTTGGGGCCATATATTTTAAATAGTCATGCCCTTACATAACTTCACCCAAATCATAGCTAAACATTAATTTCTAAATAAACTCTTAATATTTAAAGTAGAGCCATCAAAAAATTCTATCTGGTTCATAAGGTGTGGCTCAGCTGGTAAAGAATCCACTTGCAATGTAGGATCTCGTTCGATCCGTGGGTTGAGGAGATCCCCTGGAGAAGGAAAAGGCTACCCACTCCAGTATTCTGGCCTGGAGAATTCCGTGGACTCTGTATAGTCCACGGGGTCACAAAGAGTCCAGGACACGACTGAGCGACTTTTACTTTCATTTTCTTTCACTTTTTATGAGTTAACCAGGAATCGTCTGCTTAGTTTTGCCAATAGATGTCAGTGGTTGACCATATTAGTGAAATGATTGCAGATGCTCTTGTTTTATGCCACTGTTCAAAGGCTTGACTTCAAAGGAATGTATCATTCTGTAAATGGTTCTTTTTATTATTTCACCTTGAGAAGTAATATATATTTATGATGTGATAGAGTTGACAGTAGGAAATGTTCATAGATTCCCTAATTGATTGCAACTTTTGAAATATTTAAGAGCTATAGGAAGTATTCACAAAATCAAAATGACTTTTTAAAATGCTTGCTTTGTTTGTATAGATTTATGCATATTGCTCCAACCAAGCAATTTTCAAAGTACGGGAGCAGCTGTTCATATACATAGTGTCAGTGTTTTATTCACATTCATGCTCGGAGATTTTTATTGAGTTTTCAGGAAACGTATTTAAGAACCAAACCAGGAACATTGTCCAAGGTAGCTTGCAAATAAAGCTTTATTTTTTATTATAAATGTTGTATGGTAGTTGAGGAGTCATCATTTCTGTGAAACATGATTGTGAATATTCACTCAACATGAAATAGTCCAATTCTCAAGTTTTCCAATGAGATATAATTGTTTATCCACTTTGTTTTTCTATTACTGAATGTTTTATCCTCTCCATGTTTCTTTCCTTTAATATATCTTTTTGAGTTAGATGTCAAGTTAAAGTAAAACAAGATATGGTAGCTTTTCTTGGATTAAGAATTTCAAAAAAATATTACAGTTCTTCATAATTTTCAAGAATAGTAATTCATGCTTCTCTTCTGTGGCCGGTGGGAAATGTACAAACCTCTGAGATATTTCCAAAATTTTCTTACTCATGATATTTTTCTCCTAGAAAGCTGCCGTTACTATATTGAATAAAAATATTGAGCTGATATTTTGATAAAGATTTTATTGAGCAGAATGGCAATGTATGCCATCATTTATTAATTAATTCAGCACATACTTATTGAGCTCCTATTTTATATCAGGGTCTTAACATGGTTTTCTTACCTATGGTTATCTGATACCATGTAGAGAAGATCTTTGCTCTCTTCTTCCTATGTATAAGATAGTTGTGTGTGTGTTTTAAATAAACCCCTTGAGTCAAGGAAAATACAAGCCACAGAATGGAAGACAATATGGGAAGTATATAATCTGACAAAAGATGTGTATGCAGAACTTATAAGAAATTCTTATTAAAAAAAAAAAAAGACATTCAGCCCAACTGAAAAAAAAAAAAAAAAAAAACAAATGGTTAAGCAAGCACATTTCATGATAGAGGTTGTCCTAACGGTTAATATACTAAAGAGAAGATGCCTACCAATTTGAGTCACCAGAGAAATAAGAATTCAAATTATTAAACACCCACCACAATGTCTAAAAGTTTAAAAAAGAAATGATGATACTAATGGTAGGCAAGCCTGTGCAGCAACCATTAGGACAACCTCTATCATGAAATGTGCTTGCTTAACCATTTGTTTTTGCTTTTTTTTTTTTTTCAGTTGGGCTGAATGTCTTTTTTTTTTTTAAATAAGAATTTCTTATAAGTTCTGCATGCACATCTTTTGTCAGATTATATACTTCCCATATTGTCTTCCACTCTGTGGCTTGTATTTTCCTTGACTCAAAGGGTTTATTTAAAACACACACACAACTATCTTATACATAGGAAGAAGAGAGCAAAGATCTTCTCTCGCACAGCTCTGATGGGGCTATAAATTGCTAAAACCATTTTGGAAAGTTGTTTAGAAGTTTCCTTTTAAGGTTGAACTTCCACAAAACCTATTACCTGGTAGTTCCAAGAGAGTGGCACACACATGTTAGTAAACATGTGGGAATGGTTGTAAAAAATGCCACACTAGAAACCACCCACATGTCAACCTAGAATAGAAGAGATAAATTAATTGTAGACTATGCACACAAAGAATACTCTACAGTGGTAGAAACCGTGAACTATCACTACATGCAACAACGTGGGTGTAGCTCACAAACGTTAAGCCAAAGAAACTAGTCACAGAAAAATGTGCAACTTAATTCCATTTGTAAAAGTTCATTCACAAGCAGTTGAAACTTATCTATAGAGGCAGAAACAACCATGCTTTTAGGATGGGTAATGACTAAAAGGGATCATGATGGAAACTTACAGAGAGATGGTAATCTTTCTTGTTCAGGATGATTTTACGTGGGAATGAACATCTTTGTACAACAATTGTGACTCCTTTCTTCTTCAGGCTGTGTGCTCTGCCCCAGCACAATACTTGAAAATTGAGCTGATTACACTTCCTAATTGGTAACAGAATAGTACTGACACTTTGTCTATCATTGCATAAAAATCACTTTTTTCCTGAAAAAGGACTTTTTGAGACTCTTCTCAAGGTATGCAGATGACTGTCCTCATTCACTCAGTCACATCCTTACTGTAATATGTAGGCAAGAGGACAAGACTCAGGTGATGAAGAAGGAGAAGTGAAATAATCTAATGGAACTCCTGCTCCAAGTAAAGTCACTTAAAGCACAAAATTTAGTTCTGAAATTCCTTGAAGATGCCATCAGAAGGAAAAATAAGGAAACACAGACTATCTTGTTTTGTTTTTTCCTGATATGATAAAGAATATCAAAAGAAGCAAAGGTTTCTGTTCTTGCTATCTCTTAACGTTGAGGAAACAATGCCTTACATGCTTTTTCTTTTGTTTAAAATGTAAGTATCATTAAACAACATAATGCCTGTGATTTTCAGCTATTTTGTACAATATACAGATAAACCAGAAAATTTCAAATCACGAATTATGTTGCCTATTTATTTAATAGTAGTATAGTAGTTGTTGTTCAGTTGCTCAGCTGTGTCAGACTCTTGGCAACTCCATGGACTGTAGCCCACAAGGCTTCTCTGTCTATGGGATTTCACAGCAAGAATACTGGGAGTGGGTTGCCGTTTCCTTCTCCAGGGGAGTATAGGTTGCTCAGTTGTGTCTGACTCTTTGCAACCTTAGAAAGATGTCACTCCCTCTCTCTTTTCAATGGTATTTCATAAAGAATTATTACTTAATTCCACAAGTACTTACAGATCGCTTATATTTTGTATAATAGGTGCACAAAATAATAATGAAAACTAGAACCTTCCCGATGAGAAAGACATTTATAAGTGGGGTTCTTATGGTCCCTGTTTTCCTTGCTCATTTTGTTCTAGCCTGACATTTATGGAGTAGAACACACACCACTTAGGTTCAACTCACCTGTCAGGTTCTTTTCTCTAATATATCATTTTCTTAAGATCTAAAAAATAAAATAAAATAAAATGATGGGAGGAAATAAGTGCAATAAGAGAGGCAGAGAAAGACAGATACTGTATGATTTCACTTATATGAGGAATCTAGAAAACAAAGCAAATGAGCCCACATACCAAAACAGGAGCAGGGTCATAGATACAGAGACCAAACAGGTGGTTGCCAGAGAGGAGGGGGCTGAGGAGGGGAGAGAAATAGGTGATGGAGATGAAGAGGTGCAAACTTTTGTCTGCACAATAGAGTTGTAGGCGTGAAATGTACAGTGAGGGAAATAGAGTCAATAATTATGTAACATATTTGTATGATGATGGTTGTAACTAAGGGCTTCCCTGGTGGTTCAGAGGGTAAAGCGTCTGCCTGTAATGCAGGAGACCTGGGTTTGATCCCTGGGTCAGGAAGATGCCCTGGAGAAGGAAATGGCAACCCACTCCAGTACTCTTGCCTAAACTAATCATGGTGATCATTTTGAAATGTATACAAATATCAAATCTGTATGTTGTATTCAAGGAAAAAACATAGTATTATAGGCCATTTATACTTCAGAAATAAACAGAGTCATAGAATAAGAGATCAGATTTGTGGTTACCAAAGGTAGGTGGGGGAATTGGATGAAAATGGTCAAAATGTACAAACTTTCAGTTATAAGATTAAAAAAATATATTAAGAATGTGTAATGTACAATGAATGTTGTTAAAAGAGCATATCTTAGGAGTTCTCATTACAGGCAAAGCTTTTTAAAAAATTTTATTTAGTTTTGTATCTATATGAGATGATGGGTTTTCACTTAACTTATCATGGTAATCATTTCATGATGTGGCAAACCCAGACATTATGCTATACATCTTAAACTTATACAGCGCATGTCAATTGTATTTCAGTAAAGCTGGAAAAAATAATAGGAAGAAAATAATTACATGATCTAGGTTTAGCCAGCAATCACATCTCTTCTGCACTCTTTGGTTCTCAAAACTGAATGTAAATCATTTTTCACCTATGGGTCTGAGGATTTAAGGAAGTGAGCTTCAGGCTCTTGGTTCCTGAAACTCATAGGGGAGTGGGATCGGAGACTTGGCGTACATTCATTTCCTTGGTTTTCTTCACTCCAAAGCCGAGCATGCTATTATAAAGTGATACATTTTGATCATGATTTCATATAAAAGCTTCCCTAATGGCTCAGATGGTAAAGTGTCTTCCTGCAATGTGAGAGACTGGTTTTGATCCCTGGGTTGGGATGATCCCCTGGAGAAGGCAATGGCTAGGCGCTCCAGTATTCTTACCTGGAAAATCCCATGAACGGAGGAGCCTGGTAGGCTACAGTCCATGGGGTCACAAAGAGTCAGACACGACTGAGCTACTTCACTTTCTTTCTTTCATATAAAAACATAATGAAAGAAAAGGGGTTATGTATATTCATACATACAAGTTATATATATATATATTCTCTATATAAGTATATACATGTATTCATGTGTCTGTGTGTGTTATCACTCAGTCATGTCTGACTTTTTGTGACCCCATGCACTGCAGCCCACTAGGCTCCTCTGTCTATGCAATTCCCCAGGCATGAATACTGGAGTGGGTTGCCATTTCTTTCTCCAGGGACTTGTATTTATACTTCTACATAAACTATATGTATTGATGCTTTTGAACTGTGGTGCTGAAGAAGACTCTTGAGAGTCCTTTGGGATAGCAAGGAGATCAATCGATCCTAAAGGAAATCAACCCTGAGTATTAATTGGAAGGACTGAGGTTGAAGCTGAAGCTCCACTACTTTGGCCACCTGATGGGAAGAGCTGATTCATTGGAAAGACCCTGATGCTGGGAATTATTAAAGGCAGGAGGACAAGGTGGTGATAGAGCATGAGATGGTTGGATGGCATCACCAACTCAATGGACATGAGTTTGAGTAAACTCAGGGAGATATTGAAGGACAGAGAAGTCTGGATTGCTGCAGTTCATGGCGTCGCAAAGAGTCGGAAATGACTTAGTGACTGAACAACAATAAGAATACTATATACACACATATATGAAAAATAGAAATTGGGAGGATTATTAGGAAAACTCATGCTTTACTTTAAAATTTCTTTTTCTTGTTCTCTAGCTTTATGTGATGTTTCTCTTGAGGTTTCTTACACAATAAAGGAAAAATAACTGTGAGTATAAATCTTTCTCTTATATTTAGCCATAGTCCTTGGGCAACATTCTGAAACTAAATAAACTTGAATTTTGTCAGAAGAAAAGTGAAGGTAATTTAATGGTCAAGACCCTGTCACAGAAAATATGTTCTTCTTGGAGCTCTCTCAGATTTGACTTGGTGAGCTTCTCTCTTGTAAATGGCTATCCAGAACCTGTATAGAAGAAGAAGACGCTCTTACAGCCAGTGAAGGCAGAAACTATAAAACTGCACGCAGTTTAACAGTACTGCTTCTATGGAAGCCATTATCTATAGGAAAACTTAATGTGGTGGGAATTTCACTGGATTTAGAAGACATAAATTCAAATCCTGGTTCTGCCATTTGTAGCTGAGCAACATTGAATAGACTAATCGTTTCCAGACCTTGATTTACCCATTGGAACAGTTGGGAATTAAAGATTTGGACTGTCCTTCATGGTTCCAGAGTAATGCTACACATACCAACACATCTAAGTATCAGAAATTTAAATTAAATCAACAAATATCTTTATGTTCTATTGAATGACAATGGTTGCTGCTGGAAAACAGAACAAAAAAACAACCAAAAACTCACAAAAATATTCTGGTCTGCTCATGAAGGGCTTATAGTTGAAAGAGGCAGAATTGAAGATATCCAGCAAGTAATAAAGAGGATGTTAACTAAAACTTGAATTTATATAGTTGTCTCTCCTGCTTTTTCTTTTACTGGCACGAATTTGTATCAAGAATTGCAGCTCTACCAATTAATTTCTGTGTAAATTCAGGCAAGCTGAGCTTTGATTTTCTCAACTTTTAAGGAGGAATGCTAATATATCCATCGTGGCAAGATGTAGTGAAATTTAAAATGATCTGTAAAATATGCCAACCCTTAACACTATAAGTGCTCAGAATGACTAGTTCCCTGCCTTATCCAACCTTATCATTTTAAACAAATTATGGACAGTTTATTAAAAAAGGATAATTAAGAGGTCAAAGATAATAATATAGGATCACTGGGGATAAGGACAATGATACAAGATCCTCAGCTTTATTGAAAGAAAATTCTATCCTTGTGGATTTTTGTCTTGGTCACTCATGATGTCTGAAAAGGCATGCCACTGTTCAGAAAGGCCAGTGTGTAAGAACATCTCAGAGGAAACCTTTAAGTCCTGGGGGAATCAGAGGAAGACCGGTGAATGGTAAGCCAAGTAAATCATCGTTAATTTCAAAAGGGTAGTAATCCTATATTTTATCTTGAGGAAGTCAAATATGTGTGCTGCAAGCTTAGACTATTTTCAACCTGCCAGGCTCCTCTGTCCCTGGGATTTTTCAGGCAAGAATACTGAAGTGAGTTGCAGGTTCCTTCTCCAGGAAATCTTCCCAACCCAGGGATCGAACCCGCCTCTCTTGCATCTCCTGCATTGGCAGGCAGAATCTTTACCTGCTGAGCCATTGAGGAAGCCAGTGTTAACAATAGACAGTGTATTAAAGAGCAGAGACATCATTTTGCTGACAGAGGTCCATATAGTCAAAGCTATGGGTCTTCCACTAGTCATATATGGAAGTGAGAGTTGGACCATAAAGAAGGCTGAGTCCCGAAGAATTGATACTTTCAAACTGTGGTGTTGGAGAAGACTCTTGAGAGTCCCTTGGACTGCAAGGAGATCAAACCAGTCCATCCTAAAGGAAATAAACCCTGAATATTCATTGGAAGGACTGATGCTGAAGCTGAAGCTCCAATACTTTGGCCACCTGATTCATTGGAAAAGACTCTGATGCTGGGAAAGATTGAAGGCAGGAGGAGAGGGAATAACAGAGGAGATGGTTGGATGGCATAATTGATTCAATGGACATGAGTTTGAGCAAACTCTGGGAGACAGTGAAGGACTGAGAAGCCTGGTGTGCTGTAGTCCATGGGGTCACAAACAGTTGGACATGACTGAGCGACTGGGAAACAATTTAAATATGCAGAATGTTTGTCCTTGAACTTCACTGGAAAACTTTTGAATTGAAATGTGTACTGGTTATTATTTACATACACATTCTCCATTCTATTTAAGAATGGGTTTTTAGAAATTTCTAGATAATATTAATTTGGTTGGCTAAATGTCATTGTTTAACACAGCAGTAATGTGTTTCTTTCTTAAGGTAACTAATTTCCATATTTATTTATGGCTGCTCTGGGTCTTTGTTGCTGCACGAAGGCGTCCTCTAGTTGTGGCAGTCAGGGGTTATCTTCTTTGTGGCGCTCAGGCTTCTCACTGCAGTGACTTCCATTGTTGGGGCCCTTGGGCTCTAGATCTCAAGCTCAGTAGTTGGGCCACATGGACTTAGTTGCTCCATGGCATGGGGAATCTCCCCTGACCAGGGATCGAACCTGTGTCCGCTGCATCTGCAGGTGGCTTCTTAACCTCTGGACCACCAGGGAAGTCCTGCAGTGACATATTTCTAATAGAACAGTAAGTTTAGTAAATTAGATGAAGAAAAAAATGAAAGACACAAGATTTGAATTTCAACTACTTTCTTCAGCTTACACCCACTTTGTCTGCAGAACACTGACTGCAACAGTATTAATAATACCAGTGATAATCCAAGGGGACTGTGGTTTACATATTCACAATCTTTAGCAATATCTTAAAAAATTAAGTCAGATGTTTGGTTCATTAAACTCAATGTTTGTCTCTGACATAAAGGGAATAATTTTGAAAGTTAGTCTGCTTTTTGAGAAAGTCACTCACGACAGTCACAAAATGCTAACTGTAATTCTTCCACATATCTTAATTTTTTAAACATAATCTATTACAAGCATATCACCCATTGCTATGTAAAAATTACTATAGAATCTATTTTTTTTTCAGTTTTGGAATAATATGTACTATCAGTTTTCTCTCCCTCTTGTGAAGTACTGATTTTATCTTCTCTATTTATCTCTCTTTCAAGATTTTAAGGAGTATCACTATTTCTGGTACTTCCATTATTCTGTTTAAGATGTCTTCTTTTAAGGGTAAAATTAAATTCTATTTCTACTTACTCAGTTCAGTTCAGTCACTCAGTTGTGTCCGACTCTCTGCAACCCCATGAATCGCAGCACTCCAGGCCTCCCTGTCCATCACCAACTCCCGGAGTTCACTCAGACTCATGTCCATCGAGTCGGTGATGCCATCCAGCCATCTCATCCTCTGTCATCCCCTTCTCCTCCTGCCCCCAATCCCTGCCAGCATCAGAGTCTTTTCCAATGAGTCAACATGAGGTGGCCAAAGTACTGGAGTTTCAGCTTTAGCATCATTCCTTTCAAAGAAAATCCAGGGCTGATCTCCTTCAGAATGGATTGGTTGGATCTCCTTGCAGTCCAAGGGACTCTCAAGAGTCTTCTCCAACACCACAGTTCAAAAGCATCCATTCTTCAGCGCTCAGCCTTCTTCACAGTCCAACTCTCACATCCATACATGACTACTGGAAAAACCATAGCCTTGACTAGATGGACCTTAGTTGGCAAAGTAATGTCTCTGCTTTGAATATGCTATCTAGTTTGGTCATAACTTTTCTTCCAAGGAGTAAGCGTCTTTTAATTTCATGGCTGCAATCACCATCTGCAGTGATTTTGGAGCCCCCAAAAATAAAGTCAGCCACTGTTTCCACTGTTTCCCCATCTATCTCCCATGAAGTGATGGGACCAGATGCCATGATCTTCGTTTTCTGAATTTTGAGCTTTAAGGCCAACTTTTTCACTCTCCACTTTCACTTTCGTCAAGAGGCTTTTTAGTTCCTCTTCACTTTCTGCCATAAGGTGGTGTCATCTGCATAGCTGAGATGATTGATATTTCTCCCGGCAATCTTGCTTCCAGCTTGTGTTTCCTCCAGCCCAGCGTTTCTCATGATGTACTCTGCTTAGAAGTTAAATACGCAGGGTGACAATATACAGCCTTGACATACTCCTTTTCCTATTTGAAACCAGTCAGTTGTTCCATGTCCAGTTCTAACTGTTGCTTCCTGTCCTGCATACAGATTTCTCAAGAGGCAGGTCAGGTGGTCTGGTATTCCCATCTCTTTCAGAATTTTCCACAGTTTATTGTGATCCACACAGTCACAGGTTTGGGGCTCAATAAAGGACAGAAATGGTATGGACCTAACAGAAGCAGAAGATATTAAGAAAAGGTGGCAAGAATACAGAAGAACTGTACAAAAAAGATCTTCACGACCCAGATAATCACGATGGTGTGATCACTCATCTAGAGCCAGACATCCTGGAATGTGAAGTCAAGTGGGCCTTAGAAAGCATCATTACCAACAAAGCTAGTGGAGGTGATGGAATTCCAGTTGAGCTATTTCAAATCCTGAAAGATGATGCTGTGAAAGTGCTGCACGAAATATGCCAGCAAATTTGGAAAACTCAGCAGTGGCCACAGGACTGGAAAAGGTCAGTTTTCATTACAATCCCGAGGAAAGGCAATGCCAAAGAATGCTCAGACTACCACACAATTGCACTCATCTCACATGCTAGTAAAGTAATGCTCACAATTCTCCAAGCCAGGCTTCAGCAATACATGAACGTGAACTTCCTGATGTTCAAGCTGGTTTTAGAAAAGGTAGAGGAACCAGAGATCAAATTGCCAACATCCGCTGGATCATGGAAAAAGCAAGAGTTCTACTTACTCATGGTATTATAAATCTTTTTATCCAGAGGGCCCTACTGCATTGATACATTCACAAAACATGCTACAGTGACTTGTACTTCTTTTTCCCCAGTAAAAATCAGTAGCTTTGGTGTCCATCATCATATAATTATTATTATGATTGTTTTTCCTCTCGAATTCCCAAAGTATTTATGTTTATCATCTAAAGAGCTTTGCTATTTCTTACTGCAGTTTGGGGGTGTTTTGTTTGTTTTTTGAAATGTCAATTTTTGTGGCAAAGTCTGCACATGTGTTGCATCACAGAAACCACCATCCATGCCTTGCTTTTATTAATGGAATATCTGACTTTTTGCTAAGTCCTTTTCCCAGCTCTCTTTGCAGCTAAATGCAGCCACCTGGCTTGTAATTGTCAGAGCATACAGTTGGGATTAATGTGTTTGAATGCTACATCATAATTTGATGAGACCATTGCTTGTCCTTCAGTTTCTCCCTTTCCTTCTTCCTGGCTGGATTGTTGGTGTGATAAGATCATGGAACAATATAATAAATGCTAGGATCTTTGGATAATGTTATAGGACAGGATTCTAGGCTGGCTGCCCATCTCCAGTTTGTTAAGTGGGAGATAAGTGAATATCTCAGTTGGTTGAGTTGTTGCGTTTTGCTTTATCTTTGTTAAGGTAGCTTTCCCTATCAACTGAGTATTGCATTGTATAAAACTGGGGTGTTTTGGATGTTGCTCTGGGTGACTTATGAAGTGCCCAGCTAACATTCTTGATGTCTCTTTAAAGTTATCTTTAGCTTTTAGCTAAAGAGTTAGAGGGTGCACTTAAATGTGTGCATGGAGGGTGAACACTGAAATACATGTTTCAAGACCCCTTAAGTTTCTTTTTGGAAAGAAAAATGATTTCAACAAAACAAGAAATCAAGCCATTTAGACATTTTAAGAAAATCTACATACCAAAACTTCTTGACGTTACTTGCAGAAGTTCCCAAAGGGTATTGAATCTAATTAATGTAAATATAATGAAAATATAATCAATAAACATGCAAACACATGAAAAATGACATCATATTTTTGCATAAATACATTTTCAAAAGGTGAGTAATGGGTTAATATATTCATCTCACAGAGGGTGACAATGATGAGAAAGAACAGTGTCTCTGCTTATATATTGAATTAGAATATTATGATGAATAATTCTTAGAAAAAATATATTTTATATTTTTCTGATTTAAGATGTATCATAATTTAGATACTTTTATATTTGTGATCAGTCTCAAAGGATAAATGCTTTGCTTTCTGACAGAATTTGATTTCATTTCTTTCAGTATCATAATATAAATTGCAACTTATTGAACTTATTTTCTGTCTTTCCTCCTGGACTGTGGCCTTTTTGAGGCCAGCATCTGTTTGTTCAAAGCTCCACCCTCAAAACATGTGTGTGTATGTGTGTTAGTTGTTCAGTTGTGTCCAACTTTTTGTGATCTCATGGACTGTAGCCTGCCAGGCTCCTCTGTTCATGGGATTCTCCAGATAAGAATACTGGAGTGGGTAACCATTCCCTTCTGCAGGGGATCTTCCCTACCCAGGGCTTGAACCCAGGTCTCCTGCACTGCAGGCAGATTGTTTACCCTCTGAGCCACCAGGGAAGCCCACATGTAGAATTAACAAATAGATGAATGAAAGAAACATATATATTTTTTGGTCATGCAGCTTTGCAAGGATATAATTTTGATAATTTATTTATTATGTAGCAAGTGATTATTTTAGAAATTTAACGAAGCACTATTTGATTTCTATGTAGTACATCATTTCATTGGGGCCATTATGGAGGATTTAAAAGTTAAATCAGAATTTCTGATTTAACTTTCTTCAAGAACTTTCTAATGTATGGGGAATAAAAATGTATAAATGACTACAGCATAAAACTGAAAGTGACATATTCTATAAACTTGGAGTTCAGCAAGGAGAGGATAGGTAATCCGATGATCACCAGGAGCAGTGTCCACCAGGGTCGCCGCATCGATGATCTGAAAGGGAAAAAAATCACCTCAAGAACTTTTTGTTCTTGGGCTCAATATGTGAGTGTCTCTTTAATCTGTGTCAGATTTTGAGATGTGACCTCTCTCTTGTGGTGTAAATTTAAGATTTCTTGCTGGCACCCATATAGGGCTGGGGTCCCCAATGGGGAATATGCATCCGAATCCTCTTCCCATTGTAAGGAGTGGATCGGGCCCCTTCCACTGGCCAGTGATTCGGTCTTTCCATCTCACTTGTATTTCAGGTTTTATTTCTTGGTTAGACCAATGTTTTTGAAAACATGGTATTGGTTCAGTTTTTGAAAAATTTAAAATGTTTAAAGAGTGCCATTCCAAGTCGCTGGTGAGGGCTTATTCCCCCTTTTTGTTTTTGTAATTGAGCCTTTAAAATTTTGATGGTGGTGCTCAATTATGGCTTGTCCCTGGGGGTTATGTGGGATTCCGGTGTTATGACGAATGTACCATTGTTGGAAGAATTTCTGTAAGCTCTGGCTGATGAAGCAAGGGCCATTATCTGTTTTTATTTGATGGGGAAGGCCTAACGTCACAAAACATTGTAAAAAATGGTTTTGAGCATGTTTTGCTTTTTCTCCTGTGTGGGCAGTAGCCCAACAGGCATGAGAGTAAGTGTCAATAGACACAAAAACGTACTTAACTTTTCCAAAAGGAGAATAATGTCACATCAGTTTGCCACAGCACATTGGGTTTTACTCCTGGGGGCTGTAAAGGCGGTACCTATAAATAAGACAGGATTTACAAGTATGTATAATTTTCTTTAATTCTCTAATAGGGATCTGTGGAAACCTTTTATGTAGCCCTTTTCAATTTACATGAGTAAGATCGTGAAGATCATAGGCATCTTGTAAGTTATAAGCTTGGATTGTAAGGGAGGCCACGCTATCGGCCAGGGAACTTCCCATTGAAAGCAATCCAGGTAAATTTTGATGACCCCTAAGATGGTGTACATAAATGGGGTTAACCCGTTCAAATAACAGGGTGCGTGCTTGTATCATAAGGGGAGTAATAGGATTGTTATCTAGCCGTATGTGAGAATTTAGCAATCCTGGAAGCAAGTTTACTACATAAAGACTGTCAGAAAACAGATTTATGGGTTTAGGGACTTTTGTGAGCGCCATGACAACAACAAATAATTCTTTAAATGGTGCGGACCCCTCCACAAGCTTTTTTTAGGTGGCCAGGCATATGGCCCGTACCTGATCTGTATAAGGAGCAGGAATGGTGGCCTGTTGAGGTCCCGTACTCCATTGATCTGCCGTCCCTGACAACATCCCCAAAGTCACTGGGATAGCAGGGTTGGCAGCTTGATTTCTTTCTGCCTGAGCATGACACTCTTCCTTGAAAAAGGCACACCATTTGATATAGGTGTTGCTGGGGAGCACTGCCTTACATAGCATCTTCCAGTCTTGGGTCGTACAAGGTTGATGAGCCAGGCCCTGGAGAATAGTTTCTGCCCATGGGGAGTTTGGGCCATCCTCTGCCACTGCCTTCTTGAGCTCTTTTAAATCACTGGCCTCCCAGGGATACCAGGCTGCCGGCCTATTCCCCCCCCCACCCCCGGGTTAACATTTACAGGAAAGGCTTGAGTCGGGCTGGTAAAGGGCGGCGGGGATCCCCAAGAGTCCCTGGGATAGGTTTTCCCTTTCCAAGGTGACCTCATTGTCTTTCCCACCCTGTGCAACAGTTTTTAGAATCTTTAAAATCTGGGTTTAATGACACACAAGGCCATCAACCATGAGGGTACAACAGTGTCAGCATCCGTGCTGGGAGTTCAACAAGCTCAGACCATCGAGGTTATAAACAACATATCCACTGCCTCTGCTCAAGGATTTCAAACCAGCTCGAACACCTGGGATCCGCCATAACGGGACTCCAACAACAGCTTGATCTCCACGCCAGAGTGATCGAGACGTTGAGTGTTCTGGTGCGCATAGACTGCGATGTGAGATATCCCAGCTTTTGTCTGACAGCTTTTCCAGTGTTAAATGAGACCTGGTTTAAAAATGTCTTCTATTTGCTTGTTTTTGTTATTCTGCTTGTTGTAATGTTAAAGGTAAAAAATCTCACAGCCCGCAATAGGTGCTTACAGCAAAAAATAGTTATGCTTGCCCAGGTCATAGAAAAGGAGCCCCACGTTGGGCACCCACAAAACCCCTGGATTAATTTAGCCCTTCAAGAGATTAACTGAGACAGATAAATAAAAGAGTTCTAGATGCCCATCATCTAGAGAGATTCCGCCTAGCCCCCAAGAGGTCACTGGATAGCCAATGACGGGTAAGACCCTCAGAGGAGGGCAACCTAAGACAGGCACAGCCATGAGAGGGGCTGGTGAGGCTGGAGGTTGGCCGCCTACAGCTTTATGCCTTGCTCTACAGAACATCAATATAAATGTCTCGAGGGCTTAAATAAATAAAAAAGGGGGAGATGTGGGGCCCTAAATGGGAAACCTTAAAAAAGAAGGGCTAGCTTTGCGGTTTAGAGCTAAGATGACGCCTGGCGGAAGAGATGAGGGCGTGGCCTAAGTTGTCTGTCAAAACTTTTGATTGGCTCTCTTGATTTCTGTGCATGTAGACAGCACGTGATCACCATAGACTCCTGTTATAATGATGGCACATGACGATTTGACCTTTAATGTGATTGGTGCAACTATGGAAAGTCCCTCACAAACCCCTCCCTGCTTGCCTTTAAAAACCAAGAGCTTACAACAATAAACCGGAACTGCTTAGATGGGAAAAAAAATAAATAAATAAATTTGGAGTTCAGAGGAAGGATTTCATGGTACCAGGGAAGCATCGTGACTTTGCCATACAAATTGACATTTCAAAAACCAACCAAACAAAAAAAAAAAACAAACTGCAGAAAGATGCAGTAAATCTCTTTAGATGGTAGACATAAATACTTTGGGAATTTGAGAGGAAAAACAATCTGAATAACAATTATTTGATGATGGACACCAAAGCTACTGATTTTTTCTGGGGAAAAAGAAGTACAAGTCCTTGTAGCATGCTTTGTGAATGTATCAATGCCATAGGGTCCTCTGGATAAATACATGAATCTGAAAAGACAGAAGATGGATCTGAAAACCTGGGGACTAATTAACTAGGAGAAGAAGGTCACAAGAGACTTTCCTGGAGTACTGAATCCCATGAGCAGATGTATGAAATTTTTTAAAAATTAGAAAAGTATTCTGTTTGGCCTGAGCATGTGGTGGCGGTTTAGTCACGAAGTTGTGTCATACTCTTGCAGCCCCATGGACTCTAGCCCACCAGGCAAGAGTACTAGAGTGGGTTGCTGTTTTCTTCTCCAGGGGATCTTCCCAACCCAGGGATCGAAACTTTTTTCTCTTGCAATGGCAGGTGGATTCTTTATTGCTGAGCCACCAGGGAACAGCAACAACAAGCCTGAGCATAGTGAAAGGGAAAACAGTAGGGGCCTTAGTGGGAAGGGAGGCTGTCCAGTTGCAAAGCTCCTCAAATGCAAACCTGCAATTATGAAATTTTTTTTTGAGGAGCACAACAGAAATTTGGTCAAGTTTTTTGAATGGGGATATGGCATGTGTAAAATTGTTTCATAAACAAAATGTGATATCTGTGCAATCAAATAATGAGGGATGAGGTAGATATGGTGGAAGGCAAGTAAAGATGCCCATTACAATGGCCTTTGAGGGGATCAAATCAATATGGTGTTAGGAAATAAGGTAATTAAAGTAGATACAAAAATATAATGTACAGGATTTAGCATATTATTTGTGGGCAATAAAAAGAGGCACAGATGAGTCTGATGTTTCAAACTTTTGTGGCTGGCAAAAATATGTAGTTTAGAGAAGAACACAGTGATAATCCTTCAAGATAAGACTGAAGCCAGTACAGATTAAGAAGAATTAAATGTTAAAAAGAGAAGTAGCAATGTGTCTTTCTTGAGGACACAAAAGAAGGATAAGTGCATTTTTAAACTTAGATTTAGGTCTAAAAATGCACTTATAAGTAAAAGTCTCTATATTAACTTAAAAAATTGTCTCAGCAGATTTAATTGTCCAGTTATGTTGTTGCAGTTGTTCAGTAGGTCAGTAATGTCCAACTCTTTGTGACCCCCATGGACTGCAGCACGCCAGGCTTCCCTGTCCTTCACTGTCTCCTGGAGCTTGCTCAAACTCATGTCTCCCTTGAGTCGATGATCCCCAGATATGAGAACAGCATTCAGTTCAGTTCAGTCGCTCAGTGTGTCCGACTCTTTGCGACCCCATGAATTGCAGCACGCCAGGCCTCCCTGTCCATCACCAACTCCCTGAGTTCACTCAAACTTATGTCCATCGAGTCGGTGATGCCATCCAGCCATCTCATCCTCTGTTGTCCCCTTCTCCTCTTGCCCCCAATCCCTCCCAGCATCAGAGTCTTTTCCAATGAGTCAACTCTTCGCATGATGTGGCCAAAGTACTGGAGTTTCAGCTTTAGCATCAGTCCTTCCAATGAACACCCAGGACTGATCTCCTTTAGGATGGACTGGTTGGATCTCTTTGCAGTCCAAGGGACTCTCAAGAGTCTTCTCCAACACCACAGTTCAAAAGCATCAATTAGTCCTTGACAAAACTGAAAAACTGGCAGACTTTGTTTACTTTTGTGTCTTGCAGCCTCACCCTACCATCTTTTAAACCAGGTGGTTAGTCAGACTTGGTCCTATACAGGCCTGGGGAGGTTGCCCCCGTTCTGTGTCCTGTGTTCTCTCTTCCAGATGCCATTAAACTTTCTCAGCCCCTCAGGGTCTCTGTCTCAGTATTTCAAAGTTAAATTAGCTCACAAGTCTGTTTATATTAAGATTACTAATAGAAGACTGGGCCAGGGCTTTTTTTCCCTCCTCTCATGGGAGATTTAATTTTGCCGGAGATATTTTTATGCTGTAAATTCTGCCTTGATTGCTAATTCCTGATAGGAACTAAATGACAGTACTTTTAGAACTAGTGAAATTTACAGACAAGCAAGGGATATTGGGTGATTGTGTTTGGACCATCTCAAATTTTGATGGTGTGTCTCTCTAGTTAAGTGGTATGTTATCCTGCTTGGATTAAAAAAATTTAACTCATTAAATCTCTAAACTTGGCAGTACATGCATGTAATAAAAATGTTGAATCATATTTTTCAGAGAACACAATACAATGTGTCTTTCATATGACATTTCTTTTGCCTGGAAAATCCCATGGACAGAGGAGCCTGGTGGGCTGCAGTCCATGGGGTTGCTAAGAGTCAGACACGACTGAGCAACTTCACTTTCACTTTTCACTTTCATGCATTGGAGAAGGAAATGGCAACCTGGAGAATCCCAGGGATGGGGGAGCCTGGTGGGCTGCCATCTATTGGCTCACATAGAGTTGGACACAACTGAAGTGACTTAGCAGCAGCAGCAGCAGCAGCAGCAGCAGCATGTGACATTTAGAAGGCTTCACGGCAGCTTCCTTACAAGTAAAAAAGTGACAATATACCAGTACAGCTGTACATTCTATAGTTATGTAATGTGGATGAAAAAATGATGGTAATTTGTAGACTATAGAGTGCTGAAAATGTATAGTATTTTATTCGTGATGAAATACTCTCATGAATGTAGTTTTCCATGAAGACTCTGGCCTAGGTTTCCTCACACACGTGTGTCCGTGTGTGTATGTGTGTGTGTGTGCACATGTGTGTATGTTAGCTGCTTAGTCGTGTCCTGCTGTTTGTACCCCATGAACGGTAGCCCGCTAGGCTCCTTTGTCCATGGAATTCTCCAGGCAAGAATAACAGAGTGTGTAGCCATTCTGTTCTTCGGGAGATCTTCCTGACCCATAGATAGAACTTGAGTCTCTTGTACTGCAGGCAGATTCTTTACTGTCTCAGCCACCAGGGAAGCCCTCATGAGACTTTGAGTATGTGCAGCTTCACAGAGTCTAACTCTTTGTTTCCTGATGACTCCTGAGGAGATAACTGAATGACAGAAATCCCCAAATTCCATCCTGCAGACTTGCTATTTGATGAGTTATTTGGAATATTGTGAGACAAAAAGTAAAGAAATTTAAAAAAAAGAATTCCATGTGGCCTGCTTTACAGCTGTTATAAAATTAAAAGTCCCAAACACAGATGCTAATTGACTTTTAATGAATTATTCTTAAAAAATAATAAATATTCAGATATGCAATATGCAATCAGTAGTTCAGTAATCTATTGTTCAGAGAATCTCTAAATCTATGGAGTAATAATGGAAAAGGTTAAAAGTTCCATTGTTCAAAATTTATGCAATGACCTCAATTTCTACTTCCCATCAAGACTTTTGTCTAGTATTACTGAACTGCCCCTTAAAACCAAGGCTCCAGGTTTCCAAGATCAGGAAATCTGTTGGCACTTTGGAAACTTTTTTGAAAGTTCAGCTGTTCACTGCAAAGAATATTTGTTATATTTTGCCAGGATTTATGTGTTTTCAAAAATAGCTTTGTCTTCTGACTTTTAGAATATCATGCCTGCCATATTTTCAAAATGGAAAACCATCATCTTTCGAAGGGAGAGGGTGAATATCGTCTTCCTACAACTGAATGTATTCTGAAAGGACTCCACATTTACATGTAAAAGCAATAGGTGTCAGTATACCTATTTTCCTTAACTGTGCACATACAAACATGAATCTATGATGTTCTGATTCATTCCTGTTCAGTATAATTTTTTTTTTACAATAATAGATAACTCTGTGTGGTCTGGTGGTAGCCATTTGGCACATGTGACTATTGAACATTTGAAATGTGGCTAATATGCCTGAATTTTTAATTTTAATTAATTTCCTTCCAATAGTGATATGTGATTGGTGGCTGCCATATTGAACAGTGCAGCTGTTTATATATAGAAGCAGACATTTATATACAGAAGCAGATCTAGTGGGGAAGAGATATGGTTTTGATTGCAACTTGAAGAAGAGTGGGAAAGAAAAGAATTAATCGTATCAGCAAAAACACTGAAATGAGAATACTGGACCTATGGGGTTATGGTGGGAGCGAGCGAGAAGCTGGAAAGAAAGTGACGCAAGTTGGGCAATGAAAAATTGACAATGAAGTTGTTTTCAGTGGTTCTCAAATGTTAAGATGATCAGAATCAACTGCAGGGTTTTAACAAATGGAGAATACCAGACCTTAAATGTAGAGTTTCATTCGTTTTTAGTTGAAGTATATTTGCTTTACAATGTTAACGGTTGTTTCTGTTACACAGCCAAGTGATTTAGAAGCTACATATTCTTTTTGGATTTGTTTCCATTATAGGTTATCATGAGATACTGGATATAGTTCCGTGTGCTGTACAGCAGGACCTTGCTGGTTTTCTAAACACAGTTTCTGATTGAGTTTGGGTTGGAGTCTGAGAATTGGTGGTTTAAAAAGTTTGCAGGTGATGCTGTTCTTGCTGGTTTGAAGACAGCTCTTTGGAAACTGTGGTCTGTGTTAAAGAGTTAGTTGCTAGCTCATTGTGAAGGCTACTAGAAAGTGACACTGCTGTGTGAGCCCCACGGCTTGTTCCCACTGAAGGTGCTGGTGGTTCCAGCACTTGGAAGAGGACAGTATGACTTCCCCAGGGAGAGACACAGAACTTGCCTAAGAGACCAGAGCTTTCTGCTATTTCTGGACGAAGACAAACTGTGTACCTTTTGACTTACATATTTATATACTTAGAATGTAATTAAAAATTGGATTGTTTAATATTGTTATAATAAATTTATTAAATTAATTAATGTTCTTAGTGAACTATTATTTACTGTTGTTTTCAGTTGCTAAGTCATGTCCCCATAAACTGCAGCACACCAGGCTTCCCTGTCCTTCACTGTTTCCTGGAGTTTGCTCAAACTTATGTCCGTTGAGTCATTGATACCATCCAACCATCTCATCCTCTTGTCACCCTCTTCTCCTCTTGCCTTTAGTCTTTCCCAGCATCAGGGTCTTTTCCAGTGAGCTGGCTCTTTGCATCAGGTAAATTATGGTAAATTTTCCATGTTAATCAACATGGTCAAGATTGTAAATACTATTAGTTACCTATACAACATTGTTCTTCCTAACAGAACACTGATTAAAAAAAATTTCTTTTTTCTGCTTCTTTCATGTCAAAGGCAACTGAATTCTTAGTTTCAGGACTAGAACTTAAATTGTTTAAATTTCTTTGGAACTAGTTATGTTAGAATTAGTTTCTTGAAACCAGTTACCATAATCTCATTCTTCTTGCCCAGTAATTGGTTTAAGAAGGGAGGAGCCTCTTTCAGTATAAGAAAGAAGCACAATAGATGCTGTTTTCTTACTGGACCGGGAGTTCGATTTTAAACCCTGAAACCACCATAGCCCAACATTCTTGTTACCAGTGTCCTCCTGCTAGCTGTAAGAGGGGGAACAGCTCTAGAGAACATCACAGAAAGAGAAACCAGAGACTGACCCTGGCGCCCAGCCCACCTCTTGACCTCTTACTTTTTAAAATGATATTATATAAGATAATGGTCCAGCATTTCTCATAGTTTAAATCCATTAACATCTCTCTGGGTCATCCCCGTGTACCAGCCCCGAGCATGCCATATCCTGCATTTCTGATGTTGTGGGGAGAGGGGTGGGAGGGGGGCTCATGTTTGGGGACGCATGTACACCTGTGGTGGATTCATGTCAATGTATGGCAAAACCAATACAGAATTGTAAAGTAAAATTAAGAAAAAAAAAAAAAAAAAAAAAAAGAAAAAAAAAAAAAAAATAAAATTTTGTTTAAAAAAAAAAATATAACCAAAAAATACTTTAAAAGAAAAAAAAATAAAAATAAAAATGCAACTGAAAAAAAAAAAGCAATTAAAAGAATAAAATAAACAGGTAAAAAAAAAAAATCCATTGGTGTTGATGTGTTCTGTTAGGGCAGGCAGAAAGCCTCCTAACTGCATTCTTCAGGGTGTGAGAACCAGGTTTTTATTTTATTTTTTTATTCTTTCCCCCCCAATAAATTGCAGAGGGAAACAGAGTATCCTTTGTTCCTCCTGAACCTGTGAATGGAACAATGTCAGGAATTAATTCAAAAAATTCTCTCTTTGGAGTTATTCTTATGTTAGTAACATGGAATGATATTTACTAACGACAGAAAAGTCTACAGGACTCTTCAGATATTTCTCTCCACCTATTTTACCAGCTGAATTATGAACTCTTTTAAAGATAAATACTTTTATATAGTGTCTGGTAAAGTTTTTGGCACATAATGACTTCACAGTAAACTCTTGTGCAAATGATACATGGACAAATAAATCAGCATTTGTTCCTTAGGATCCTAAATAGATTATTAAAGGAACACTACTAGTTTATATAAATTTACATTTGCTTTATGCTATGGTTTTACTCACAAGATCTATCATTAAATTGTAGAAATTGCAGGATAATTTCCTGTTCTAGGCAGCTGTGCTGTTTACACTCCATCTAATTTTTTTCCACTTTGACTTCTCTGTAGAGCAAAATGACAATGGACATGACCTACTTCCTTCTTTTTCTTAATCAGATCAAATAACAAAGTAGAATAAATGACAAGAGAAACAATAGCATTGCCATAACCTCAGGTTATATTTTTACAAAAAAAACCCCAAAGTTCTCTCATGTGTCCTTTGGCGTGATATAACAGTAACCTTTAAAGTGTCCTTTTCCTTTGATTCAACATTCTATAGCCCATCAAAAAGTAAATTTGAGGTGATGTCATGTAATGTCTAGTGGCTGCTTGGGCTATGGTGACATTGCTATTGACTGACCTGTCTCTAACTTTATAAGCAGTATCACTTCTGAATGGCAGACAAGTCATATAATCAGCATGAGCAGTTTAAAGTATAGTTATAAAGAGATCATAACTGAAAATGATCTGTTTCCCAAATGTCTGGATGGATTATAGGTGGGTATCATCTTGTATATAATTATACTGTATTAATCAGACATTTCTTAAATTTGTCTTAATTTATGAGGTTGAGTGGTAAACAAAAAATACAAAGGAAAATTGGATATAAAATATTTCATAGTAGAATTTGCTTTATTTTAAATTGCAATGTGATTAACAGTTATCTGTCAACTACAACTGAATATGTATTAATATAAGGCAAATCATCCTAGTTTTTAGACTTTTTAAATTTTTATAGAAAAAATTTCCTAATTACTCACTTTGGTAAGTTTTTTTCCTGTTTAGAGAAGACACACAGAAAAGTTCATTTCCCATTTCCAGTAATGCTCCTCTCTTCACTCAGTGAGCTTGGAATTCTTTCCCTGCTCCCAGTTCTATTAAGATATGATTGACATATAACATTGTGTAAGATAATGTAACAATGTGTAAGATAAATTAGTTAACAAATTTGTCACCCCATATAATTACAGTGTGTGTATTTCTTAACTTCTAAGATTTACTCTCTTAGCAATTTTCAAGTACATATAATTCTGTATAATTAACTGTATTTGCCATGCTATACATTAAATCTACAGAACTTATCCATATTATAATTGAAAATCTGTACCTTTTGACCACTTCAACCATTTCTCCCAAGCCTCTGCTCCTGGCAACCAACAATCCACCGTCTGTTTCTATGAGTCTTTTTTAAAGATTTCACATATGAGTGAGCTCATATAGTATTTGTAATAATGCCTTTAAGTTTCATTTATGTTATAACAAGTGGCAGGAATTCCATGTTTATTTAATGGCTGAATAATATTCTTTTGTATTTATGTATATATAATAATATTCCTTTGTGGGTATATATATATATCTCACATCTTCCTTATCTGTTCATCTGTTGATAGATAATTCGGTTGTCTCTGTGTCTTGGCTATTGTAAACAATGCTGCAATGAACAACAGGTACAGATAACTCTTTGATATGATGATTTAGTTTCCTTTACATGTATACTCAGAAGTAGAGTTGCTGGATCATATGGTAGTTTTAATTTTTTGAGAAACCTCCATACTTTTTCCTATAGTTTCCAATTTACATTCCTATCAGTGAACAAGGGTTTCCTTTTCTCTACATTCTTGCCAACACTTGTTGTCTCTTGTCTTCAATCTCAACATATTCGAAAATTAGTTAATACCATCTTTTTCCAAACCATTTCAGTGATTGGCACTAAAATCCATCTACTTTAGTAGAGACAATATTTGTCTATCATTATTGACCCCACCTCCCCTCATATCACACAATTCCCATTACAGTCAATCCATTTACAAACATTCGAGGTTTTAAAAACAATTTTATTTATACAATTTACATACTGTGAAATTCATCCATTTAATATGCAGAGTTCAATATTTCTTAGTATACTCACAAGACCGTACAGCCACCATCACAGGATAATTTTAGAAATTTGTGTCCCCTTAAAAGAAACACTTTACCTGTTAGTAGTCATTCACAACCGCCATCTCCCCCACCAGTCAGTCCTAGGCAATCACTAGTCCGCTTTCTATCTTTATACCTTTGTCTATTCTGGATGTTTTATATAAATAGAATCATATAGTATATAGTCTTCTGTAATTTCATTTAGCATAATGCTTTCAAGTTTCATCCATGTTGCTTCATCCTTTTGTATTGTCAAATGTATTTGATTGCATGAATATGCCACATTTTATTCTTCCATTTATCAGTTAATGATAATTTCAGCTGTTTCTATTTATGGGCTATTTTGAATAAACCAAGTACAAACATTCATGTACAAGTGTTCATGTGGGATGTATAGTTTTATTTCTCTTGGTTGTATACCAAGGGGTGGGAATGTCAGATTACAAAATAACTCTAGGTTTCACATTTTGAGGAATTACCAAGCTGTTTTCTAGAGCAACTGGACTATTTTAATCCTAATTAGAACTTTATGAGCATTTCTCTTTTCATAGCCTTGCTAACCCTTGAGACTGTCTTTTTTATATTAGCCAAGCTAGTGGACATGGAATAACCTCTAATTTTGGCTTTGATTTATATTTCCAAGAGGGTTAATGATGTATATCTTTTCATGTACTTATTGGCCATTCATATATCTTTCTTGGAAAGGGATCTGTATTCAGATCCATTGCTCTTTTAAAAATTGGGTTATTTATCATTTTATTATTGAATTGAAAGAGGGTTTTTAAAATATATATATGTTCTGGGGGAAAAGTCCATGATAAGATAAATGATTTGCAAAGATTTCTTCTCAACCTGTGGGTTGTCTTTTTACTTTCTTGATGGTATCATTTGCAGTACAGAGCTTTTAAATTTTGTTGGATTTATTTGGAAAATTTATTATTTTCTGTCACTTTTGCTTTGATGTCATGTCTAAAAAGACCACTGCTAACATGAAGGAGATCAGTCCTGGGTATTCTTTGGAAGGAATGATGCTAAAGCTGAAACTCCAGTACTCTGGCCACCTCATATGAAGAGTTGACTCATTGGAACAGACTCTGATGCTGGGAGGGATTGAGGGCAGGAGAAGGGGACGACAGAGGATGAGATGGCTGGATGGCATTACCGACTTGATGGACATGAGTTTGAGTGAACTCTGGGAGTTGGTGATGGACAGGGAGGCCTGGCGTGCTGCAATTCATGGGGTCACAAAGAGTCGGACACGACTGAGTGACTGAACTGAACTGAACATGAGTCACAAATATTTACTTCTATGTTTTCTTCTAAGAGTTTTATAGTTTTAGCTCTCAGACTTATGTCTATGATCAATCTTGAGGTGGTTTTTGCATATGATGTGAGCTAAGGGTCCAATTTAACTCTTTTACTTGTACATATCCAGTTCTTAGCACAGTTTGTTCAAAAGACTAGTTTTCCCTATTACATTATCTTGGCATCCTTGTCAAAAATCAGTTGACCATGAATGGAAAGATTTATTTCTGGAGTGGAAGTTCTATTCCTTTGATCTCTATGTCTGTCCTTAATGCAAACGCCAGTGTTTTGATTACTCTAGTTTTATGGTAAGTTTTGGAATCAAGAATTGTGAGTCCTCAAAATGTGTTTTTTTTTTTTTTGTCAAGAATATTTTGGTTATTCTGAGTCCCTTGCATTTCCATATTAAGTTTATAATCAGCTCATCAGTTTCATAAAAAGATGCCTAATATGTCCAGCTGATAAAGTAGTTAACCTCCAATTAAAATAAATAAGTTTATTTAAAAAGAAATTACATCAAATGGGTAGATCAATTTAAGGAGTATTGTTATCTTAACAGTAATATCTCTACCAACTCATGAACT
Source organism: Oryx dammah (assembly GCF_014754425.2). NCBI lineage: Eukaryota > Metazoa > Chordata > Mammalia > Artiodactyla > Bovidae > Oryx > Oryx dammah. The sequence continues at coordinate 67,392,118 of NW_024070205.1, read as the reverse complement.
TGGGATATCTTTCCATTTGTATCTTAATTCCTTTCAACAATGTGTATAGATTTAACTGTACAAATCTTTCACAGGTTTGTCAATTTTTACCCAAGTATTTATTCATTTAGATAATATTTTAAATATAATTATTTTCTTAATTTTTTGGCATGTTCATTGCTAGTGTATAGAAATACATACAGTTGATTTTTTTTTATGTATTGAAACCTGGCTTAATGCTTGAAATTTAAAATCCTGATTAATTTCTGGAATCTCTGTCTTTGGCTCTGAATCAGGCCCCTCTCTATTACTGTCTCAGGAACCTATAGGTTGGTTCTTTTTCTTCTCTTTCTACTGGGTAACCGCATGGTTATCTTTTTGATGTTGTGTTAAACCTCTTTCTCTCAGTTGGGTGTTCTACCTCTGTTCTGGTCTTTCAGTTTTACTTCTATCACCGTTCTTAAATCAACACAGCCTCCTCCAGTTTTACACATTTCAGCCACCATGATGTCTTTCAGATGAATCTGGATCATTTCATTCTCTACTTAAAATCCTTGACTTTTCTTATTATTCATATGATAAGGAGCAACACTGTGTTGATGAGCAAAGGGGCCTCCAGGGCGAGACCCTGTGCGCCTGTCCATCATGTTAGACACAGAATGCCACTCTTCTCTCTCTTCACCTTTTGACCTCCTGTTACCCTCCCCTGCTGGATTATTATCTTTAGACTGGATTATCCTCCCTCTGTCCAAAGGCCCTGACAAATGCTGCCCTCTGCCAGTCACCCTCTCCCTGACTCTCCCCTTGCTAACGCCATACCATCCTCAGACCTTAGAGACTCCTCTTATGACCTAAGCCTTTGGTCAGTTTGCCTTATTTTCAACCTATGCAATGCTACAGTCTTTTTCTTCATAACAATTACTCTCATTTATAATTGAACACATTGGTTTTAACACTTAATGACTTCATCTTTCAAAACACAATAACAGAATATCATGTCAGTGTCTGTTTTGGTGCTATTGTATCTTTAGTGCCTGACCTCTGGAAATCTGTCATATAAAAATTTGTTGACTAGATGAATCATGCTTATCATTTCTGGCAAGTCGTTGTACCTGGAGTACATTGTTTTGCTGTAATAGTTGGAATCATAAATGCAAGTGGCTGCTGTTTAGCTTGTTAAAGCATTAGAGGTGACAGCATTGTTCCCTGTGATCAAAGGAATCTAATCAGGAGTTTAAGGTTCAGGAACTTTCAATTGTGACTTTGGAATGTGTTCTCTCTTGCCTCGAGGAAGATACTTCATTATTTATGTCAGTTTTGCATTCGGAAATCTGTGTCTTCTTTAACAGAAAGTCACTAATGAGGATGGCACCTCCAAAAGAGCAATGTTCTAAGGTTCTTAATGATCTTGTGGCTCTTTTAGAAGTTATTTAACTCCTCTGAAGCTCATGTCTCTAATCAGTGAAATAGCTACCTCGCTGGTTGTAGGTAAAATGCCTAATCCATAAAAATGTTCATTTCTTTCTCCTCTCTGTTTCTACCTACCTCCCACCATCTCTGATCTCATGGTTTCAACCTGCTAGTACATTTTAAAATAATTCATAATTTTTTGAGTCACTGGTCTTTATAATAGAATCCACATGTACAAAGAGTCCTAAAGGTAATCCACTGGAGTCCAAGAAGAAAAGATTAGAATTTCAGTTTATAGTTATTTTATTGAAGAATAGAGACACAGACAAGGATTTGTTATATAAATAATACAGATTGATGCTGGGAGTAGACTCAGTTTCTCTTAGATAAAATTTAAAATTATCTGATTTACTGCTCTTGCTATTTAATTTCAATAAAACTGACTTTGACAAACTTGGGCTTCCTTGATGGCTCAGCGGGTAACACAGGAGATGCAGGTTTGATTTCTGGGTTGGGAAGATCCCCTGGAGGAGGAAATGGCAACCCAGTCCAGTATTTTTGCCTGGAGAATTCCATTGTCTGCTAGGACAGAGGAGCCTGGTGGGCTACAGTCCAAAGAGTCGCTAGGAGTTGGACATGAGTGAACAACTAAGCACAGCAAACAACTTTCACAAAATGAACACATTGCTTGGAAAGATTCCCAGGAAGAAGCCTCAGACTGAAGGTAACTACCAGAGCCTCCATCTCAGCCTCTTGTTGGGCATATATTGGGTGAATCAGGAAAACTAAAGAACTCTAGTTCAGTCACATTATGGCATGCTACTTGAACAGTATTGTAAAGTAAAAAAAAAAATAATAATAATAATAAAGAGCACACACACAAAAAAGTAATCATATTTTATTAGGGCCTTCTTGGAATGTACAATTTTTTTTTTCCCCCACAGTGAGTGAGGAAGAAACTCATGCCGAGGAGAGAGCATTTTGAAGCTAAGTATTCGGAAATGTTTTGTTATAAATGTCACCCATAAGAACTCTCATTGCCCTTCACATAAAAAAGATCTAGAAAACATTTTCTACCCAGTTCATAAGAAAAACTGGCCTAAAGAACACAGAAATTTAATGTAAAACTAAATTTCAACAAATCTTAGGCTAATTACAGATGGATTGAAACATGTGTCATGATTATTAATACAACTGATGATAAATTCCATCCATTGTATTGAAGTGTTTTCAAAGTATCTTATTTTGCTAGAATGTTAATATCAGCTCTTAAAGCCAATTACCAAAATACACTACTCATAGAAAGGAACTTTGGATGTTCCAACAAAAATATTGAAGCATTTACAATTAAAAAGTTTTTGTACATTAGCCAGTAAGTTATTTATTAAGGTTATTTGTCTCCTTTTTGAAGAATCATATTTTGTGTGCATTTTTAATATATACATGAGTTCCCTTGTGGCTCAGCTGGTAAAGAATCCGCCCGCAATGTGGGAGACCTGGGTTCGATCCCTGGGTTGGGAAGATCCCCTGGAGAAGGGAAAGGCTACCCACTCCAGTATTCTGGCCTGGAGAATTCCATTGACTGTATAGTCCATGGGGTCACAAAGAGTCGGACACAACTGAGTATACAATATGTTAGCACATTGCTGGTTTGGTTTAGTTGCTAAGTTGTGTTTGACTTTTGCGACCCCATGGACTGTAGCCTGCCAGGTTCCTCTGTCCATGGGATTCTCTAGGCAAGAATACTGGAGTGAGTTGTCATTTCCTTCTCCAGGGGGTCTCCCCAATAAAGGGATCAAACCCAGGTCTCCAGCCTTGCAGGCAGATTCTTTACCCACTGAGCTATGAGGGAAGCCCTGTTAGCACATTAGTATGTGAATATAATTTTAAATAAATAATTCTACATATACTGAGGGTTTGTGCTCAGTTAATTTTTTTCTTTTTCGTGATAGGAATGTATTTAGACAAACAGAAACAACCTCCAAAAAGAGATAGTTAATGATACAGTTCTGAGAATGTGAATTTCATTTCTTCTTCCTTTTCTGCAACATTTTCTGTAACTGATCAACCTTTAGCCTTTGGCTTTATTCTCCTCTTTTCTTTAAAATTCATGATTTCTTTACCTTTGACTTCCTTACTAGATTATTCCTTCCATCCTTTGCAGGAGCATCTCATTATTACTTAAGTTTGAAAAGTGTTTTTATGCTCTTTCATCTTCTTTAGTTGGAAACCAGCTCAGAGTCAGGGAGCACATAATTGGCAAATCCCTCAGGCAATGAGACCAACATAGCACATACCTGCAGGTCACTGGAACAGGTCCCTTCGTATTCATTCCCCAAGAGGATATAGTTCAGCTGTTTTCCCTTCTTTACCCTCCCTGAAGGCTGTAAACTTCTCCAGTTGATTTTCTCCCCCTCGTCAGGTAGTCTCTGCATTAGTAAATAACAGTAATAAACACAAATTATATATCAAACTCCATCCCCTTAGATCACTGCAGCAAATACCCTGAGGTACTAGGGGTATGTCAGTATCTCTCACTCTCTGCTCTCTCTTGAGAGGTATTTTAAAGCAGTTTGACCTTTAAGATATTTGTTTGTTTGTTTTAAAATAAGTGTTGCAAACAGATTTTACTGAGAAAAGTTTAGTCTTTACAGTTTTCTGTTTTATTTATATTTAAAGGGTTTATACAAATGAAGTATGAATTAAGACAAAGTCAATGAATTCAAATGAGTTTGGGGTTAGCACATGAAACCATTATATAGAGAAAGGATGAACAATGAGGTTCTGCTGTATAGCACAGGGAATTACAGTCAATATCCTGTGATAAACCATAATGGAAAAGAATATGAAACAGAATGCATATATATGTATAATGAATCACTTTGCTGTATTGTACAAATCAGCACAACATTGTAAATCAACTATACTTCAATAAAATAAATTTTAAGATAGGTGAGTTTAATACCTTTATACACAAATACACACACCCCTCTAACTGGAATTATATTTAAAAAAGAATTAGTAGGGAAGAAATAAATACTTCCTTTGTCTTTTTATCCTCTCAAGGAGACAACTATCCAACAAAAATGAAAAATAGTGGTCCAAATCATTGGAGGGCAGCCTCTGCCTATAAACCCAAGATGTATGGATGAGTTTCCCAGCCTTACTCGTGGAGGATTACTGAAAGGGCTGGAACTCCATCAGGGAAAGGCTCCAGTATGACACAAAGGAGCCCGAACATCAGGAGTAGAGAAACATGGTCAAAGTCCTGGGAGAAAAGAAAGGGACACAGTCACAAAGACAATTGTATTAGTTATACTGAATCATTCTTCCCTGGGGCTGCCTCTTAGAAGTTTTTCCACTTACGCTAGCTTTTCAAAGGGGTGGCTAGGTTTTATGGTTTGTTTTTTTTTTTTTTACATTTTTTTTATTTTTAATTGGAAGATAATTGCTTTACAATATTGTGTTGGTCTCTACTATACATCGACAGGAACCAGCCATAGGTATACATATGTCCCTTCCTTCTTTAACCTCCCTCCCACCTCCCACCCCATAAAGGGGTGGCTAGGTTTTTGACATATTTTCTGTCTAAGGAAAAACTGGTTGGAAACAAAAAAGTCAGGCAATCATTTGGCTTCTTTATTCTTATGGTGCCAAAATCCATTTTGTTATTAAAATAAAGAAATCCATGTTCTAATGGAACATTTTTGTATATATGTGATTGATGATTATCATGCTCATGTGTTTTTCTATTAGCATATCTCTACAAACATTTATTGTAAAATATATTTCCCTGTAGAATACCCGAAAGTCTTGAAAATTTTTTAAAAAGACTGTTCCATTCACCTTGTAAATCATCAGATAATGGTCACTGCCAGAGGTAAGAGTTTTTTTCCAGAGGTCAGATTTTCAGACAGAAAGACCAAACTTCTGATCTCATAAAGCAATCTCTTTCTTCCTCTCTTTTCCATCCAGCAACTAACTTTAAAAATACATTTAGGTTGTTGGCAGTTTATTGTCTCCAGAAGGAAATTTGACTTACTTTTTAGAGGTAAAAAAAATTTGAAAGTGCAGAAAATTAAAAATATCACTTACCTTTAAGATAAGTGAAATGTATTCAAATTTAAAACATAGCTACCCTTTTGATTAGTAACTTACAGTCTCTAAAACATGTGGTGCTGCTTAGAGAAAAGGTGCCATATAAGAAGCAACTAGAGTTACGAGGAAGTGCAGTGTGAAAATTTCAACTTAGCTTTAAATGTCTTTTAATGCCAGTTTAACCATTTGAGAAAAAAGATCATGATATTTTTCCTGTAAAGTTTTCCAATTCAACTAGAAAGGTTTTTTTTTTTTTTTTTCCCCCCTCTCTAGCGCTGCTCAGAGTTTAAATGAAATTAGTTTGAATCGATGCACTGTCCACATAAAGACGGGGGAGTACACTAGAACTTTATTAGTTTCTCGCCATAATCCCTTATATCATCAAATTAAATAAATGCAAATATAAAATTATCTTCTAATCAGTTATGTTTTAAGTGTTTAAAACAAAAAACCTTACTAGCACTTCTCCATTATTCATGGTCAAGAAAGGCAAGTGAGAGAGGAAGTAGGGATACAATTAGATATGTGCTTATTCCTTTCCTTTTCTATTCTAGCCTTAGAAAATTGTCCCAAGGAATCATTTTCCTTTAAAGAACTGTTTCAGATTAAAGGAAGAGAGATGAAGCTCAGCTGAAGTAAGGAGGATTTGGGGGGAGAATAACGAGGTCCCCCCAAAACAATAGCTCGATTGATAGAGAAATAAATTATAGGAACATTCACAAGCAAACTCCAGGACTGTCATGAGAGAGAAAGCACAGAGCTATGTCTAGAAGTCAGGCTGACCTCTACCTGTGCATTTATTCATTGGCTAAACATTCATGGACATGAATTTGAGTAAATTCTAGGAAATAGTAGGGGACAGAGGAGTTGGGATCCCAAAGAGTCTGACATGACTTAGCAGCCGAACCACAGCCACAAGCATTTCTTTAGTAAATATGAGCACATGCATTCTTGATGCGGTGGAGGCATTCTGAGAGTTAAGGTAATGCTGATGAAGCAGAAGAATATAGAAGAAATACTGATTACCCTGAGTTTTGGAATTGCTTGTGTTCACACTAGCTTTTCACTGGCCACTGTCTTCAGTGAAGTGATAGGTAAACCTTCTCTGCTATTTCCAAAGAAGGTATTAATTCTCATGAGAGTAAAATTCTCCTGCTTAATCAATATAGCTGGTCTCAGTTTGGATTGTAAAATATAATGCATTCTTTTCTGCTTAAGAAAATATATAATATATGATTCAGTTTGAACCAATTAGTTAACCAGTTAGCTAAAATTTTATTCTTTGGGGGGAAATGGTTACTTTTACAATTCAAGTAAGGAGTATTTTTTTGAGTTCAAGTTGAATTGATATTGGACTTCAAGTTGGTGTAAGTTCTACAGAGTATCTGACAACTGGAAACCGCAGTTAGAAGGGGAATGACTAAGAAAAACCCAAGAGGCTTGGTGGGAATATATTAAGAAGACAACATTAGGGAAGGGTTTTCGATGTGAAGAGGAGCAATGGAATCTGCTGTAAACCAGTTTCCCCTGTGAAATATCTCGTCAAGGCTGGGCATCTCTTTCTCATGTAATGTCTTCTAATTGCAAGGTGCCCTGGTGATTCAGGTAGTAAAGAATCTGCCTGTAATGCAGGAGACCTGGGTTTGATCCCAGGATCAGGAAGATCCCTGGAGAAGGGAATGGTAACCCACTCCAGTATTCTTGCCTGGAGAATTCCATGGACAGAAGAGCTACAGTCCATGGGATTGCAAGGAGTCAGACATGGCTGAGAGACTTCACTTTCACTTTCATAAACAGTGTTAGGAATGTCTGTGCCTCTTCACAAGGTAACATGGGATTTATATACATCCTTTAGCTCTGAGATTTGTTGTCTTTTAATGCCAGTTTACCATTTGAGAAAAAAGATCATGATATTTTTCCTATAAAGTTTTCCAATTCAACTATATTTTTTTTTTTTTTTTTTTTTCTTTTTATCGTTTCTTAGAGTTTAAATGAAATTAGTTTGAATCGATGCACTGTCCACATAAAGACAGGGGAGTACACTAGAGGAAGTGGTTTCTAGTTCGTGAATGTGGCTGAGAGCTCAGATCATTCAACTTTTCTTGGGCTCCTTCAGTTGTCCCCTTTATATCTAATTTATTTTCCTATATGAGCATTCTCCTTTATAGTTCAGGTTCTGAATGCTATTTAGAACTTGTTTAAACTGACCTTTACCTTTCATTTTGATTTCCCTATGGAAAAATAACAACAAGTAGAGATACCAAGGGAACATTTCATGCAAAGATGGGCTCAATAAAGGACAGAAATGATAGGGACAGAAGCAGAAGATAGTAAGAAGAGGTGTCAAGAATACACAGAAGAACTGTACAAAAAAGATCTTCATGACATAGATAATCACAATGGTGTGATCACTCACCTAGAACCAGACATCCTGGAATGTGAAGTCAAGTGGACCTTAGGAAGCATCACTATGAACAAACTAGTGGAGGTGATGGAATACCAGTTGAACTGTTTCAAATCCTGAAAGATGATGCTGTGAAAGTGCTGCACTCAATATGCCAGCAAATTTAGAAAACTCGGCAGTGGCCACAAGACTGGAAAAGTTCAGTTTTCATTCCAATCCCAAAGAAAGGCGATGCCAAAGAATGCTCAAACTGCCGCACAATTGCACTCATCTCACATGCTAGTAAAGTGATGTTTAAAATTCTCCAAGCCAGGCTTCAGCAATACATGAACCGTGAACTTCCAGATGTTCAAGCAGTTTTAGAAAAGGCAAAGGAAGCAGAGATTAAATTGCCGACATCTTCTGGATCATGGAAAAAGCAAGAGAGTTCCAGAAAAACATCTATTTCTGCTTTCTTGACTATGCCAGAGCCTTTGACTGTGTGGATCACAAGAAACCGTGGAAAATTCTGAAAGGGACGGGAATACCAGACCACCTGACCTGCCTCTTGAGAAACCTATATGCAGGTCAGGAAGCAACAGTTAGAACTGGACATGGAACAACAGACTGGTTCCAAATAGGAAATGGAGTACGTCAAGGCTGTATATTGTCACCCTGCTTATTTAACTTAGATGCAGAGTACATCATGAGAAATGCTGGACTGGAAGAAACACAAGCTGGAATCAAGATTGCCAAGAGAAATATCAATAACCTCAGATATGCAGATGATACCACCCTTATGGCAGAAAGTGAAGAAGAACTAAAGAACCTCTTGATGAAAGTGAAAGAGGAGAGTGAAAAAGTTGGCTTAAAGCTCAACATTCAGAAAACTAAGATCATGACATCCGGTCCCGTCACTTCATGAGAAATAGATGGGGAAACAGTGGAAACAGTGGCTGACTTTATTTTGGGGGGCTCCAAAATCACTGTAGATGGTGATTGCAGCCATGAAATTGAAAGACAGTCTTTGGAAGGAAAGTTATGATCAACCTAAACAGCATATTCAAAAGCAGAGACATTACTTTGCCAACAAAGGTCCGTCTAGTCAAGACTATGGTTTTTCCAGTAGTCATATATGGATGTGAGAGTTGGGCTATAAAGAAACCTGAACACCAAAGAATTGATGCTTTTGAACTGTGGTGTTGGAGAAGACTCTTGAGAGTCCCTTGGACTGCAGGGAGATCCAACCAGTCCATCCTAAAGGAGATCAGTCCTGGGTGTTCATGGGAAGGATGGATGTTGAAGCTGAAATTCCAATACTTTGGCCACCTGATGCGAAGAGCTGACTCATTTGAAAAAACCCTGATGCTGGGGGGGACTGGGGACAGGAGAAGGGGACGACAGAGGATGAGATGGTTGAATGGCATCACTGACTTGATGGACATGAGTTTGAGTGGACTCTGGGAATTGGTGATGGGCAGGGAGGCCTGGCATGCTGTGGTTCAAGGGGTGACAAAGAGTCAGACATGACTGAGTGACTGAACTGAACTGATCCGTGTTCTGTAAGTAATCTTTGCATTTTTGGAATACAGGCAAAGATTCATCTACATGTCAAGTCATAGCATCATATTGGATGGCATACTTGATAAAATGGTAATGAAGCAGCTAGATTTAATTCAAAGTAGGTGGGAAGGCAGGTGAAGAGGTTAGTAATGAAGATTGCCAGGTATGCTTTGGCCAAATAAAGCCCCATTACAGGTATTTTATATATTTTGGGTGCTGGTTTTAGGTTTTTATATTTTCCAGGCCAGAATACTAGAGTGGGTAGCTGTTCCCTTCTCTAGGGGATCTTTCCAACCCAGGGATCGAACCCATTCTTCTGCATTGCAGAGAGATTCTTTACTAGCTGAGCCACCAAGAAAGCCCAAGAATATTTGAGTGCATAGCCCATCCCTTCTCAAGTGGATCTTCCTGTAAATCAGACTGGAGTCTCCTGCATTGCAGGTGGATTCTTTACCAGCTGAGCTACCAGGGAAGCCAGTTTCTTATATAGTTCAAGAGATATTTTAAAGGATGACAACTTTGCTAGTGCTGTAGAAGTTGAGTTCTTTATAGATGAGGCTAAGAAACAGGACAGCTAAGTTAGACAAAATTAGTGTGGTTTTATGAGGGCAAGAATTGAGGCAACAGGAGTGGAGAGGATAAGCAGATTCTAGAGATATTTAGGAGATGGTACGTAGAGTACTTGGTGGTATTTGGACATGAGAAATGAGAAGGTGTGATAAATGATGTTACATTATTTTAACATGCCATCAAGTATTTATAGTTATAAATGCTAAGTTAAAATGTAGGATATTTTTATGGCAAGCCAAGTTCCAAAATAAAATTTAAAACTTGTGAGCTGGTTATTGAAATGTGTGTGCATGTGGGCAAAGGCAGACCTGAACTAAGTAAAAGAGAAAAATATTGTATGGATGTTATGGATGATCTCTTCAGTAATTCCTTTAGAGCACTCCCATGTTGGTTTAAAAATAATAATTGCTGTCAGTAGTGAAACACTTCCTGATGAATTTAAACTACTTGAACCCAAATACTAGTTTATCTACTTGAATTGTAGATGTGTAACCAAGTAAAGTAAATGAAAAAAAAAAGGAAATTGAAAAATAGAGATTAAACATGCTAATGAATTAAAAAAAATTGAGCCCAACGACCTTACTTTATATCGTTGACACCTCTTTATTAAGATAAATATTTTCTGTGGAGTAATATTAATTTGTTGGCTGATGGTGACTGCAGCATGAAATTAAAAGACGCTTACTCCTTAGAAGGAAAGTTATGACCAACTTAGACAGCATATTGAAAAACAGAAACATCACTTTGCCAACAAAGGTCCATCTAGTCAAGGCTATGGTTTTTCCAGTAGTCACGTATGGATGTGAGAGTTGGGCTATAAAGAAAGCTGAGCACTGAAGAATTGATGCTTTTGAACTGTGTTGTTGGAGAAGACTCTTAAGAGTCCCTTGGACTGCATGGAGATCCAACCAGTCCATCCTAAAGGAGATCAGTCCTGGGTGTTCATTGGAAGGACTGATGTTGAAGCTGAAACTCCAACACTTTGGCTACCTGATGTGAAGAGCTGACTCATTTGAAAAGACCCTGATGCTGGGAAAGATTGAGGGCAGGAGGAGAAGGGGACAACAGAGGATGAGATGGTTGGATGGCATCACCAACTCAATGGACACGAGTTTGGGTGAACTCTGGGAGTTGGTGATGGACAGGGAGGCCTGGTGTGCTGCGGTCCATGGGGTTGCAAAGAGTCAAACATGACTGAGGGACTGAACTTTACTGAACTGAATATTAATTTGTTATTTTTAGTTGAGTGTCATTGTGTCATCTTGGACCAGAAAATTAAACCCACTATCTATAAAATGGAGGTAGGAAGTTGTAGAATTATAGAAGCCTCTTGAGAATCCCTTGGACTGAAAGGAGTTCAAGCTGGTCAATTTTATAGGAAATCAATCCTGAATACTCATGGAAGGTCTGGTGTTGAAGCTGAAGCTCCAATACTTTGGCCACCTAATGTAAAGAGCTGACTCACTGAAAAAGACCTTGATGCTGGGAATGACTAAAGGCCAAAGGAGAAGGGAGTGGCAGAGGATGAGTGGCAGAGGATAGCATCACTGACTCAGTGGACATAAATTTGAGCAACTCTGGGAGATAGTGGAGGATAGAGGAGCCTAACATGCTGCAGTCCATGGGGTCACAAAGAGTCAGACAGGATTTAGCAACTGAACAATAACAACAAACGGAGTTAGAGATCTCAATGGCTTGGAAAGGTTTAAATGAGATAATATGTGCAAAGTAACGTGCAAATTGCCTGGAAAATACTGGTTTTCAACTTGCTGCTGCTGCTGCTAAGTCGCTTCTGTCATGTCTGATTCTGTGCGTGCGACCCCATAGACGGCAGCCCACCGGGCTCTGTCATCCCTAGGATTCTCCAGGCAGTTTTCAACTTAGGTTAGTAGTATTTTCCTGTCCTTTAATACAAACCAACACAAGTAAAGAGATATTTTCAGAGCATGGCCTTGCAGATAACACAGTTTTACATTTGTTCTAGAAATTTACAAAGAAAGCCTGTCTTAGACTTATGACAGAGAGGGGAAGGGTCCAGCTATCAAGCCAGATTACTTGGTTGGTATTTATTTGAATTGAGTGCTGGAGTATATTTTAATTCCTCTGCTCTGGGAAAGTTCCCTTCTTATGAATCTCCCTCTCACTTTTGTCAATCTCTATCATAAAACCTATGGATGTATAGCAGCTAAAATATGATTCGAGTAGTGGCTATGTTGCTCAGGCACAAACCAAAGGATGCATGAAGCGTGACAGACGTCATAAAGCTCATTTCTTCCCTTGAGTTTCCCTGGATCCTTCGGACAAAATTGTGAGGGGATTGCAGTTCCTCTGGTCATTGGTCATTTGCCCCATAGATTACTTGTCAGATGTCTATTGGCAGGCAGCAGTGGCCCTTCAAGCCAGGAGGCCCTCTGCTCCTCGAGGGCTTACCCACAAAGTCACTACCTAAGGTGTATCCATTTCATATTGGGCTCTTTCTGCTGCTCTGCCATGTTGCCTGGAGGGCAAGTTTTCATCTTTCTGTTTTTAATACCCCCAAGCCCATCTATCTTTCTCCTTGCATTCTTATGGGAGATGTGGTGATGGGATTGGAATAGGAGGGGAAAAGTGTGTATGTGCTGTGTGTGTGTGTGATTGGAAAGAAAGAAGCACTCTTCTTCCTGCTTCTGGCCAAGATTCTTTCTGTAGCCCTGCCGCCTTTCCCTTTTATAGCAGTGAGTGTTAAGAGAAGGAAAAAGAAGAGCCATGAACCAAACAGGCTAATATCTCTGAATACCTCAGAGAAATATGCCTGCTGTGTCTGCAACTATCTTTGAGAGCAGAGTGTATTTATTATATATATATAAATATATATAAAAATTTTCAATTCCATCTTTAGTGTAATATCTAGAACATAGTGTTGGTGGATAAATATCCTCTTTGTCAAAACATACAATGAGGTCCAACATTAAAGAAATCTTTTTAAAAGGGTCACTGTTAATGAAGTTCTTACAAATCTCTTATGCCACATTGTTTTTGAAATAAGACATTCTATTTATGCAAAAATATGCCAGCATGGAACTGTTCCAGTCAATGCCAGCAATGGACGCATAAAAGTGAAAATGGAAGTGTAAGTCGCTCAGTCATGTCAGACTCTTTGCAATGCCATGGACTGTAGCCCATCAGGCTCCTCTGTCCATGGAATTCTCCAGGCAAGAACACTGGAGTGGGTTGCCGTGCTCTTCTCAAGGGGACATTCCCAACCCAGGGATCGAACCTGTATCTCCCTGTCTCCTGCGTTGCAGGTAGACTCTTTACCTCTCAGCCACTGGGGAAGCCCTTGTGTACACAAAGTGTTTGTTAAATAGTGAATAAAATACAATGATATTAAAAAACCCCAAAATACTATCAGTTAATTTGCTTGAAAACTAACACCTAAGTGTGAGGGAGGGAAATAGAAAAGTAACTTCCCTTGTCGCTCAGAGAGTACAGAATCTGCCTGCAATGCAGGAGACCCAGGTCGGGAATATCCCTTGGAGGAGGAAATGGCAACCCACTGCAGTATTCTTCCCTGGAGAATTCCATGGACAAAGGAGCGTGGTGGCTACAGTCCATGGGGTCGCAAGGAGTTGGACACGACTGAGTGACTAACACCCATACACAGTTTCAGTAAGAAGATCTTTAGTTTCTGCTTTTAAAACATATTGCCTTGAATATGATACATGATAATGAATGTTTGTTGAATGGATTATATTTTAGTAATAAGGACACAGTGAAATACATAATTCAGAGTATATTTTTAAAAGAAAAGAGGAAAGAAGTTTGACTTGATGGAGTTGCAAACTGTAGATTCCTGTGAGTCAAAGTGTTTAGTATGAAAAGAATCTCAAATCATTAGACAGTTGTTTTCCTTTTGTTTCTTTTTATTCCCTTTTCTTTTTAAACTTTTTAAAAAAGTGAATACCAACGACAGTTTATCTCAGGGAATTGCAACAATCTTTAATTACTTACTTCTCAGCTATGACTGATCGATTACATGGCTTTTCTTCTTCACACGATCTGTGAAGTTTAAGTCTGTTTTGTGTAGGTTTGGAATTTTGTGCAATACGATATTTGGTAACAATAAGCTTTTGAACACTGCTCCTGCTGCCAAGTTGCTTCAGTCGTGTCCGACTCTGCGCGATCCCAGAGACGGCAGCCCACCAGGCACCTCTGTCCATGGGAATCTCCAGGCAAGAGTACCGGAGTAGGGTGCTGTTGCCTTCTCCCTAGCTTTAAATAAACTGAAGAAAAGAAAATTTTATTTTTCAAGTACACTTTGGATTTTGTGTCCAGATTTTAACTGATATAAATAAAATAGTATATTTTCTAAACATATGTAACTTACATCAGACTACAGTTTATAGTAAAGAAGCAGTGCTCAGCTTTCCAATATCAAAGGGCAGACACTGTTTTCTGAATTGCTTTAATTTCATGGAGAATTAACAAGGTTTATAAGTATTTTTCCCAAATGTAGCAATTCTAAAATATTCAGTGTTAACTATGCTTCTTCTCCTCTATTTTAAAATATTGCCTCATGTAAACTGTTTCAGAAATGGAAAAGTCACCCAAAGATGCAAATAAGAGCAAAATGAGTCATGTTTTATTTAGAAAGATTATAAATTTTTTCTAAGCTTCAATACAGATATGAAGTTGATACATAAATTTAATTATATAGGTATTTTTATTCCTATATCCTCAGTGGAATTCACTCAGAATTAACTTTCAATGTATTAAGTAGCAACTGAGCAAGAAAAATTTTAAGCCAACATATGTACTAGCTAACAAACAATATTATTTGCCAGATCATTATTTCCAGACAGTCTTTGCTTTTTAGGTGTTTATTTCATGTACATTTGACCTAGAAGGATGGGAAGAGGTGCTCTCTAAACTATAAAGTGATCATCCATAAGTTCAGCCTACTCCTAGAAAGATGTTGCTCCTCCCCAGGAATTGCGGGGCCACAACTCCCTACTCTTCCCCCTTGCCCTGAATAAGGCATATGAGTTTCTCTCGTTATATTGTGCATTTTTTCTTCCTTGAACCGTCATCAGGCAACTCTTATTGACTGAGTCATCAGTATATGTCTTCCTGTATATTTATATTATGGGAGCTACTAATACATTCTAGTACATCATTGATTTTTAATGACCTCAGTTGTCTATGCCGTTCAGTAACTACATCTAGCAGGTCTAAAGTTACTCCAAGACTTTACATTGTTTAATTAAGGAATGCCATTTTAAGTTATTTCCTACTCCTCTTTATACATACTTTCCACATTCTGTTTGGAAAAGGCAATGGCAACCCACTCCAGTACTCTTGCCTGGCAAACCCCATGGACGGAGGAGCCTGCCTGGTAGGCTGCGGTCCATGGGTTCGCTAGGAGTCAGAACCGACTAAGCGACTTCACTTTCACTTTTCACTGTCATGCATTGGAGAAGGAAATGGCAACCCACTCCAGTGTTCTTGCCTGGAGAATCCCAGGGACGGGGGAGCCTGGTGGGCTGCTGTCTGTGGGGTCACACAGAGTCAGACATGACTGAAGTGACTTAACAGCAGCAGCAGCAACACACTCTGTTATAAGCATTCATCTTGTTGTTTCTTCAACACAAACACAAACCTGCCTTGGTCATTTTCATATTTCTATTACTATCTAGATCTATTCAAAAAATTTTCGTTGAAGTATAGTTGATTTACAACACTGTCTTAGTTTCAGGTGTACAGCAAAGTGATTCAATTTTATATATACATATTCTTTTTCAGATTTTTTTTCCATTATCACTTTAGTTCAGTTGCTCAGTTGTGTTCACCTCCTTGTGAGACCCATGGACTGTAGCACGCCAGGCCTCCCTGTCCATCACCAACTCCTGGAGCTTCCTCAAACTCATGTCCATCGAGTTATGACGGCATCCAACCATCTCATCTTCTGTTGTCCTCTTCTCTTCCTACCTTCAATCTTTCCCAGCATCAGGGTCTTTTCCAGTGAGTCAATTCTTTGCATCAGGTGGCCAAAGTATTGCAGTTTCGGCTTCAGTATCAGTCCTTCCAATGAATATTCAGGGTTGATTTCCTTTAGGATGGACTGGTTGGATCTCCTTGCAGTCCAAGGGACTTTTCCAATGCAACAGTTCAAAAGCATCAGTTCCTCAGCACTCAGCTTTCTTTGTGGTCCAACTATCACATCCATATATGACTACTGGAAAAACCATAGCTTTGACTAGACAGACCTTTATTGTTGAAGTAATGTCTCTGCTTTTTAATATTCTGTCTAGGTTGGTCATAGCTTTTCTTCCAAGGAGCAAGCATCTTTTAATTTCATTGCTGCAGTCACCATCTGCAGTGATTTTGGAGCCCAAAAACTTTTGTCTCTGTTTCCATTGTTTCCCCAACTATTTGCTATGAAGTGATAGGACTGGAAGCCATGATCTTTGTTTTTTTGAATGCTGAGTTTTTCCATTATAAGTTACTATAAGATATTGAATATAGTTTCCTGTGCAATATAGTAGGTCCTTGCTGTTTATGTTTTATATATTTTACTGTTTATGTGTTAACCCAAAATCCCTAATTTATCTCTCCCCTAACTTTCCCTTTTGGTAATGATGTTTGTTTTCTGTGAGTCTATTTCTGTTTTGTAAATAAAGTCTTTTGTTTAATTTTTTAGATTATACATATAATATTTGTCATATGCTACATGACATTTGTCATAATATCATATATTTGTCTTTGTCCGACTTACTTCACTTATGATAATCTCTAGGTCCATCCATGTTGCTACAAAAGGCATTATTTCATTCTTTTTTATGGCTATGTATCATCACATTATAAAATATATATATATTTACATATATATATACACACACACACACCCCACACCACACCTTTCTTATCTATTCATCTATCAACAGGCAATTTAGGTTGCTTCCATGTCTTGGCTATTGTAAACAGTGGTGCTGTGAACGTTGGGGTGCTATATCTTTTTGAATTATAGTTTTCTTTTTTTCCAGGTAGATGCTCAGAATTAATACCCTTGCTAAGCCTCATTTTGCTAAACTATAATCACAGAAAACTAGTCAATCTGATCACATGAACCACAGCCTTGTCTAACTCAATGAAACTAAGCCATGCCGTCTGGGGACACCCAGGATGGATGGGTCATGGTGGAGAGGTCTGACAGAATGTGGTCCCCTGGAGAAGGGAATGGCAAACCACCTCAGTATTCTTGCTTGAGAACCAAATTAACAGTATGAAAAGGCAAAATGATAGGATACTGAAAGAGGAACTCCCCAGGTCGGTAGGTGCTCAATATGCTACTGGAGATCAGTGGAGAAATAACTCCAGAAAGAATGAATAGATGGAGCCAAAGGCAAAAACAATACCCAGTTGTGGTTGTGACTGGTGATAGAAGCAAGATCCGATGCTGTAAGGGCAATATTGCATAGGAACCTGGAATGTCAGGTCCATGAGTCAAGGCAAATTGGAAATGGTCAAACAACAGATGGCAAGAATAAACATCAATATTCTAGGAATCAGCAAACTAAAATGGACTGGAATGAGTGAATTTAACTAAGATGACCACTATATCTACTACTGTGAGCAGGAATCCCTTAGAAGAAATGGAGTAGCCATCATGGTCGACAAAAGCATCCGAAATGCAGTACTTGGATGCAGTCTCAAAAATGACAGAATGATCTCTGTTCATTTCCAAGGCAAACCATTCAATATCACGGTAATCCCAGTCTATGCCTCAACCAGTAACGCTTAAGAAGCTGAAGTTGAATGGATCTATGAAGACCTATAAGACCTTTTAGAACTAACACCAAAAAAAAGATGTCCTTTTCATTATAGGGGACTGGAATGCAAAAGTAGGAAGTCAAGAAACACCTGGAGTAACAGGCAAATTTGGTCTTGGAGTACGGAATGAAACAGGGCAAAGGCTAATAGAATTTTGCCAAGAGAACACACTGGTCATAGCAAACACCCTCTTCCAACAACACAAGAGAAGACTCTACACATGGACATCACCAGATGGTCAACACCGAAATCAGATTAATTATATTCTTTGTAGCCAAAAATGGAGAAGCTCTATACAGTCAGCAAAAACAAGACCGGGAGCTGACTGTGGCTCAGATCATGAACTCCTTATTGCCAAATTCAGACTTAAATTGAAGAAAGTCGGGAAAACCATTAGACCATTCAGGTATGACCTAAATCAAATCCCTTATGATTATCCAGTGGAAGTGAGAAATAGATTTAAGGGTCTAGATCTGATAGAGTGCTTGATGAATTATGGACAGAGGTTCGTGACGTTGTATAGGAGCCCAGGATCAAGACCATCCCCATGGAAAAGAAATGCAAAAAAGCAAAATGGCTGTCTGGGGAGGCCTTACAAATAACTGTGAAAAGAAGAGAAGTGAAAAGCAAAGGAGAAAAGGAAAGACATTCCCATTTGACTGCAGAATTCCAAAGAAAAGCAAGGAGAGATAAGAAAGACTTCCTTAGTGATCAATGTAAAGAAATAGAGGAAAACAACACAATGGAAAGACTAGAGATCTCTTCAAGAAAATTAGAGATACCAAGGGAACATTTCATGCAAAGATGGGCTCAATAAAGGACAGAAATGGTATGGATCTAATAGAAGCAGAAGATATTAAGAAGAGGTGGCAAGAATACTGTACAAAAAAGAGCTTCATGACCCAGATAATCATGATGGTGTGATCACTCACCTAGAGCCAGACATCCTGGAATGTGAAGTCAAGTGGGCCTTAGAAAGCATCACTACAAACAAACCTAGTGGAGGTGATGGAATACCAGTTGAGCTATTTCAAATCCTGAAAGATGGTGCTGTGAAAGTGCTGCACTCAATATGCCAGCAAACTTGGAAAACTCAGCAGTGGCCACAGGACTGGCAAAGGTCAGTTTTCATTCCAATCTCAAAGAAAGGCAATGCCAAAGAATGCTCAAACTACCGCACAATTGCACTCATCTCACATGCTAGTAAAGTAATGCTCAAAATTCTCCAAGCCAGGCTTCAGCAATATGTGAACCGTGAACTTCCAGATGTTCAAGCTGGTTTTAGAAAAGGCAGAGGAACCAGAGATCAAATTGCCAACATCTGCTGGATCATCGAAAAAGCAAGAGAGTTTCAGAAAACATCTATTTCTGCTTTCTTGACTATGCCAAAGCCTTTGACTGTGTGGATCACAATAAACTGTGGAAAATTCTGAAAGAGATGGTAATACCAGACAACTTGACCTGCCTCTTGAGAAACCTGTATGCAGGTCAGGGAACAAGAGTTAAAACTGGACATGGAACAACAGACTGATTCCAAATAGGAAAAGGAGTATATCAAGGCTGTATATTGTTACCCTGCTCATTAGACTTCATGAGAAACGTTGGGCTAGAAGAAGCACAAGCTGGAATCAAGATTGCCAGGAGAAATATCAATAACCTCAGATATGCAGATGACACCACCTTTATGGCAGAAAGTGAAGAGGAATGGAAAAGCCTCTTGATGAAAGTGAAAGAGGAGAGTGAAAAAGTTGGCTTCAAGCTCAACATTCAGAAAATGAAGATCATGGCATCTGGTCCCATCACTTTATGGCAAATAGATGGGGAAACAGTGGAAACAGTGTCAGACTTTATTTTGGGGGGCTCCAAAATCTCTGCAGATGGTGACTGCAGCCCAGAAATTAAAAGACACTTACTCCTTGGAAGGAAAGTTATGACCAACCTAGATAGCATATTCAAAAGCAGAGACACTACTTTGCCAACAAAGGTCCGTCTAGTCAAGGCTATGGTTTTTCCGGTGGTCATGTATGGATGTGAGTGTTGGACTGTGAAGAAAGCTGAATACCTAAGAACTGATACTTTTGAACTGTGGTGTTGGAGAAGACTCTTGAGAGTTCCTTGGACTGCTAGGAGATCCAACCAGTGCATTGCTAAGGAGATTAATCTTGGGTGTTCATCGAAGGACTGATGCTAAAGCTGAATGAAACTCCAATAATTTGGGCACTTCATGGGAAGAGTTGACTCATTGGAAAATACTCTGATGCTGAGAGGGATTGGGGCCCAGAGGAGAAGCAAATGACAGAGGATGAGGTGGCTTGATGGCATCACCGACTCGATGGACTTGAGTTTGAGTAAACTCCAGGAGTTGGTGATGGACAGGGAGGCCTGGCGTGCTGTTATTCATGGAGTCACGAAGAGTTGGACATGACTGAGCAACTAAACTGAACTGAACTGAACTGAACTGAACTGAAGTTTAAGTTAATACTATATACATCTCAAGATTGTTGTGGGGATTAAGTAATTCATGTGTAAAATGATCTTTTTCACCCACATTTCCAGAGAATCTTACTGATAGTGCAAAGATTTTTTTGTTATGTTTATTCCGAAGGAGTCATTGAGAAACTCTTAAGTAAAAGGCAGTAAATAAAGAATTGTCAGGTAAACAAAGCTGCGTGAGACATGGTTCCTATCCTTGAAGAAATTTCAGTTGACTAAGGAAGGTAGCAATTGTTTATTTTTGCAAAATAAACCACCCCCAGGGTGACCAGCATTCAGACTGCATGGATCTGAGAGGATCCCTGGGACAGGGTAAGTTTTAAAATGCACATTCATTTTTAATGCTCAGTTTTAAAATAAAGACCGTCTGGAAATCCTGGGTCAAATAGGTTGCCATAAAACCCATCCCAAATCTTAGTAACCGAAAACAAAAAAAGGGCTAATTGTTTCTTACGAATCCAGCTAATTCTTCTTTTGGTTTTCTCTGCACCTATCTGCACAGTTATGTCAACTTGAGGGGCCTCTGAACCGCTCTGTCTACCTGTCTCTGATGACCTTTTCACCGCATGGTCAGTGGTCTTGGTTGTAGGTTCCTACACCTCCAGTGATTAAGCAGTGGATCAGGCTTTTGCTTCCCTCACATTTGCTATTGCTGTCCCATTGGCCAAAGCAAGTTTCAAGTCCCAGCCGTACATTAGTGTGGGAGGAGCATACGTAAGGACGTGGGGAACAGGACGCAGGGCTCTCTTGGAGTCATTACTATATACGAAGATCTGCACTTAGCCAGCAAATTAATGTGTCAAGTCTTCCTGTCAGGGGGGCTCAGGGTACAGTACAGATGGTTGAGAAAAACCAGAGTGGGAGGGAAGAACAGAGCCTGGACTCGACAAGAATTGCTTTTTATACTTGAGATCCCTAAGCTTCATTTTGTCATCGGTAGAAGAAGTACCTATGCCGATTTTGCAAGCTCCATACGTTATAAAAATATAAGTTTAAGGTATAAAAATGCAAAATATTTTTTTATGCTATAATTTCTTTAAACGTATTGAAGTATAGTTGATTTGTGTGCTTTGTGGCTCAGTTGCATCTGACTCTTTGCAACACCATGGACTGTATCTCGCCAGGCTCCTCTGTCCATGGGATTCTCCAGGCAAGAATAATGGAGAGGGTTGCCATGCCCTTCTCCAGGGGATCTTCCCAACCCAAGGATCGAACCCAGGTCTCTAGCATTGCCGGTGGATTCTTTATCATCTATGCCACCAGGGAAGCCCATAGTTGATTTAGAATGTATTAGTTTCTACAAAGTGAGTCAGTTTTACTTATATAAATATACATACATATACATATCTATATACATTCTTTTTCATTTTCTTTTCCATTATGGTTTATCACAGGTTATTCAGTATAGTTCCCTGTGCTATACAGTGGGCTTGCCAGTGGTAAAGTGTCTGTCTGCTAGTGCAGGAGACACAGGAAACTCGGATTCGATCCCTGGATCATGAGGATCTCCTGGAAGAGGAAATAGCAACCCACTCCCATATTCTTGTCTGGAATATCCCATGGACAGAGGAGCCTGGCCAGCTACAGTCCCTGGGGTCACAAAAGAGTTAGGCAGGACTGAGCATGCATGTATGCATATACAGTAGGATCTTTTAATCCATTTTCTGTGTAACAGTTTGCATCTACCAACCCCAAGCTCCCAATCCATCCCTCCACCAACCCCCACCGTTTGGTAATCATGTCTGTTCTCTATGTCTGTGAGTCAAAATATTTTTTTACATTAACTAAATTATCTAAGGATATATCTCTTTCTACCACTTAAGTCTTCTGGTAAGCGTAAAACAATCCTGACAAACTAGCACTTTAAAATAATTCATTTTGGAAATTAATGCAGTGGTAATGCAGTTACTTGTTTTAGCTATGGTAAGTCTTCAAAAATGACTTAATTTTCCTTACTCCTTTGACTTGTTTTTACTGAACTGAAAAGGATAATTTCCAGTTTTTAGCATATGAGTTAAAATGGAAACAACTATTTATCTAAACTTGAAATAAAAGCCATAATCAGTACCCAGAAATAGTTATATCCTAGTGTTTGAATATTATATTTTAGTGCATTCTAACATTATGTTGGGAGAAGGCAATGGCACCCCACTCCAGTACTCTTGCCTGGAAAATCCCATGGATGGAGGAGCCTGGTAGGCTGCAGTCCATGGGGTCTCGAAGAGTCAGACACGACTGAGCGACTTCCCTTTCACTTTTCGCCTTCATGCACTGGAGAAGGAAATGGCAACCCACTCCAGTGTTCTTGCCTGGAGAATCCCAGGGACGGGGGAGCCTGGTGGGCTGCCGTCTATGGGGTCGCACAGAGTCGGACACGACTGAAGCGGCTTAGCAGCAACATTATGTTGAGCTTTAAATACAGACAGTTCCTGACTCATGGTGCTTTGACCTAGGGTTTTTTGTTTCATGATGGTGTGAAAGTGATGTACATACAGTAGAAACCGTACTTCTGATTTTGAACTTCCATCTTTTCCTGGACTAGTGCTCTGCTGTGTGATACTTTCTCATGGTGCCATGGCTCCTGCTCGGCCCAGCAACCACAGTTGCTGGTGGGTAAACAAGCCATCCACTTACAGCCATTCTGCACCCAGATACCATTCTGCTTTTTGCTTTCACTATAGTATTCAATAAATAGCATGAGATAGTCAGTAATTGTAAAATGGGCTTTGTGTTAGACGATTTTACCCAAGTATAGGCTAACAGAAGTGTCCTGAGCATATCTAAAGTCAGTGAGCTTAACTGTGATGTTTGGTAGGTTAGGTATGTTAAACACATTTTTACTTTGTGAGGGCTTTATTGAGCTCTAACCCTCTGTAGGTCGAGGAAAACCTGTCATGTGATTTCCATGCTCTTTACTGCTAAGCTCCTCACATTTGTATTGATCTTAAAAAAGTAAAAAGAAAAAAAAATGATTTACTTTGATCTTAGGAAGCTGTATTCATTTAGTCATTTTCAACCTATACACAAGCCTTTTCCATATGCTCAGGACAAAGTATATCTGTAAGAAATGCATTTTATAATGTTTAACTCTTTGTTTGTGACTTTGGAGTATTTTTTTTTCTTTTTTGTTTGAAGAAACCCATTACACAGAAATTTTCGTTAGGTAAAAATAGTGAGTAAGAATCTGAGTTCTAAAGTTTTGTTGTTTTTCAGTCACTCAGTAGTGCCTGACACTTTGCAGCCCCATGGACTGCAACATGCCAGGCTTCCTGGTCCTTCTTCATCTCCCAGAGTTTGCTCAAACTCATGTCTATTGAGTCGGTGATGCCATCCAACCATCTCATCTTCTGTCGTCCTGTTCTCCTCTTGCCCTCAATCTTTCCCAGCATCAGGGACTTTTCTAATGAGTTTGCATCAGGTGGCCAAAGTACTAGAACTTCAGTTTCAGCATCAGTCCTTCCAATGAATATTCAGGACTGATTTCCTTTAGGATTGACCAGTTTGATCTCCTTGCAGTCCAAGGGACTCTCAAGAGTTGTCTCTAACACCACAGTCCAAAAGCATCATTTCTTCAGCACTCGGCCTTCTTTATGGTCCAACTCTTACATCCATACATGACTGCTGGAAAAACCATATGACTATATGGACCTTTGTCAGCAGAGTAATGTAATGTAATGTCTCTGCTTTTTAATACTCGGTCTAGGTTTGTCATAGCTTTTCTTCCAAGGAGCAACTGTCTTTTAAATTCATGGCTGAAGTCACCATCTGCAGTGATTTTGGAGCTCAAGAAAATAGAGTCTGTCACTGTTTCCATTCTTTCCACATCGATTTGCCATGAAGTGATGGGACCAGATGCCATGATCTTAGTTTTTTGAATGTTGAGGTTTAAGCCAGCTTAAATGTCAACTCCACTACTTAATAACTGTGTGTCCTTAAAAAAAATTAGTTAAACATTTTGTACCTTCTCTATCAAATGGTAATGATCGCAGTATATATCGCATGGTATTGCTATGAATATTTAATGATTTAACAGATGCTTTTAACAACGTCTGGCACAAAGAAGTGACTGAGTGAATGTTTCTTTTAAAACTACTATCATTATTTTTCATCATAAAACAAACTAGAATTTTCCTTCAGCCTGCCTTTAATTATGTATCCACTCAACAAATAATTATTAACTGCCTGCTCTGTGTCAAACATTATTCTAGTAAAGGGAGTCAGGAGTATCTTGGAGTGACAGGAGTTCAGTTCAGTTGCTAAGTCATGTCCGACTCTTTGTGACCCCATGAATCGCAGCACGCCAGGCCTCCTTGTCCATCACCAACTCCAGGAATTCACTCAGACTCATGTCCATCGAGTTGGTGATGCCATCCAGCCATCTCATCCTCTGTCATCCCCTTCTCCTCCTGCCCCCAATCCCTCCCAGCATCAGAGTCTTTTCCAATGAGTCAACTCTTCTCATGAGGTGGCCAAAGTACTGGAGTTTCAGCTTTAGCATCAGTCCTTCCAAAGAATACCCAGGACTGATCTCCTTTAGAATGGACTGATTGGATCTCCTTGCAGTCCAAGGGACTCTCAAGAGTCTTCTCCAGCACCACAGTTCAAAAGCATCAATTCTTTGGTGCTCAGATTTCTTCACAGTCCAACTCTCACATCCACACATGACCACTGGAAAAGCCATAGCCTTGACTAGACGGACCTTTGTTGGCAAAGTAATGTCTCTGCTTTGAATATGCTATCTAGGTTGGTCATAACTTTCCTTCCAAGGAGTAAGCGTCTTTTAATTTCATGGCTGCAGTCACCATCTGCAGTGATTTTGGAGCCCCCCAAAATAAAGTCTGACACTGTTTCCACTGTGTCCCCTTCTGTTTCCCATGAAGTGATGGGACCAGATGCCATGATCTTCGTTTTCTGAATGTTGAGCTTTAAGCCAAATTTTCACTCTCCTCTTTCACTTTCATCAAGAGGCTTTTTAGTTCCTCTTCACTTTCTGCTATCAGGGTGACGTCATCTGCATATCTGAGGTTATTGATGTTTCTCCCGGCAATCTTGATTCCAGCTTGTGCTTCTTCCAGCCCAGTGTTTCTCATGACTTACTTTGCATCTAAGTTAAATAAGCAGGGTGACAATATACAGCGTTTACGTACTCCTTTTCCTATTTGGAGCCAGTCTGTTGTTCCATGTCCAGTTTTAACTCCTGCTTCCTGACCTGCATACAAGTTTCTCAAGAGTAGGGTGCATTAGTCAAGCTGGTACTCATTGAGGGGATGATATTTAATCAGGGATTTGAGGAGGTACTGAAATAAGCGGTGGTGGAATGTTATCCCTATATTATTCCTATAAGAATGTTATCTATAACGGAGGAATATTCCAGATGTAGAAACATCTGGGCATCACTCCTAACATGGAAGCAGATGAGGAGGCCAGTGGGACTGGAGTTGAATAAGGGAGGGAAGAGTCATAGGAGTAAAAACAGGTATTACAGAGGCTGGAGATATATGGAGGCTGGATCCCACAGAGACTTAGAGACCATTGTAAGGACCTAGATTCTTTGCTGAGGAAAACAAGGAGCCATTCTGAGATTAAGTTTTTTTTTTTTTTTTTTCTGTTTTAAAAGGCTTTGTTAAGTAAAGAGGTAAAGAAAGAAACACAGAGACCAGATTCCACTGATTCTGATCTTATCAAATGTGTCCTTGCCCCTTTGCCCTTGGGGCAATTTTCAGTCCTTATATCCCTGAATTTCCAGCAGTTAGGGTTACTGTGGATCAGTTGTTTCTTTTCATAAAGCTCTCATTTCCTGCCTGTACTGATGGCACATCTCTTAGTGTCCTTCATACCCCCCTGTCTTTTTCTTGATCATTTATTAGCTGCAATTTCTGTTCCTATTACATCCTGGGGTTGCCTGGAGCTCTCATTCTATATGCTTTGTGCAGTGGCAAGAAAGGTAGTTAAGTGGTTAAGAGCAAAGACACTGGAATTAAACTGACCTGCTTCGCCAGCCCGTGTGTGTGTATTGGGTAGATAGTGAGACTCTAAGTTTCTACAGAATGAGATAGATACATGCTTTACATCATCCCTATGCAAGCCAAATCATATGTTGTTTGGGGACTGAATTGAATGTGCTTAACTGAGTGCATGGAACATAGTGAATGCATATAAGTGATATTATTTTACACCTGATAATGTAAGGCATTTCCAAGGCTTCATTTTCTATCAAGAGGCCAATGGCTCCCAAGTGTATATCTTAAAGCTACATATGTCACATATATTTCTGCAACATCAGACAGCTGTATGTAGTTTCCTCCCAGATATTTCCAATTTAATTATTCATAACATCTTACACTCTGTACATGGAAGTTAGAGCCAATCTTTTTGCCTCCCTCCTCCACTGTGCTCTCCCTCTTGTTTGCAAACATGGTACAATGATGCTAAGACCCACTCAGGTGAAGGCAGAATCTTGGATCCCATCTTTGGTTTCTCTTCCTATCATCAGAGAATCAGTTTCAATTACCAATCCTCATTAATTCTAGTCCATAAATATCTTTGAAATTTGTCTACATTTTTTGTCAGCTGTTGATCAATCGCCCAAGTTCAGGACACATAACCCTCTTTCAGTTGGGTTATTGAATGCATTCTGTATCCAGAATGCCCTTTCCAATTTACTCTTCACTGAGAAGCCATTTCTCAAATGTAAATATCATCACATTTTTAGTGTCTATGGATCATGCCATATGGAAATATGGGTTTGACCATTGATATTTATCAAAATGTTTCAGGTTGTTTCTTAATGTTAAGGGCTAAAGATCAC
This sequence comes from Oryx dammah, assembly GCF_014754425.2. NCBI lineage: Eukaryota > Metazoa > Chordata > Mammalia > Artiodactyla > Bovidae > Oryx > Oryx dammah. The sequence continues at coordinate 67,365,005 of NW_024070205.1, read as the reverse complement.
TTTCAAAATTAAACCTTAAAATGAAAATTTTTTAAAGTTTTACAACCCTAACTCTCAGTCTTGTCTTTTTCACATACCCCATACATTCATTTGTAATGTGTTGCTAGAATATCCATTTAGTTAGGCTGAACATATGGCAGGCAAAGGAGACAAATACATAATACTACAGAAGATTCAGAAAGACAGAAAACTGACCATAGTTTTAGAGTTAGTATCCTTAAATGTTCATTGAAAGGACTGATGCTGAAGCTGAAGCTTCAATACTTTGGCCACCTGACGCAAAGAGCTGACTCATTGGAAAAGACCCTGATGCTAGTAAAGATTGAGGGCAGGAGGAGGAGGAGACAGGGAAGGAGAAGGGGATGACAGGATGAGTTGGTTGAATGGCATCACAGACTCAGTGGACATGAGTTTAAGCAAACTCTGGGAGATTGTGAAGGACAGAGAAGTTTGACATGCTGCAGTCCATGGGGTCACAAAGAGTCAGACACAACAGAGTGACTGGATAGCAAAAATCTTTTCCTCATTTAGTTCTTCAAATATTTTAGTGCCTGTTGTATGAAAAGCCTTATGTTTCCTTCTTGTAATACTTTTTTTCCTGGTTAATTACATCACAGTATGTTTCCCATGTGGCACAGTGGTACAGAATCTACCTGCCAATGCAGGAGACACAAGAGACACAGGTTCGATCCCTGGGTTGGGAAGATCCCCTTGAGTAGAAAATGGCAACTCCCTCCAAGATTCTTGCCTGAAAAATTCCATGGAGAGAGGAGCCAGGTGGGCTACAGTCCATGGAGTTGCAAAGAGTTGGACAAGTGAGTGCCTAAGCATGCATGCATATTTTGTTATAGCCAGAAAACCTAGAATATCCTAGGCTCTTCTTTGTCTTTCACCTCAGTCAGACTCTTAGTAAAAAACGTTACTCTTTTTTGGTGTCTGTGCTCCATTTCCACTTATCGCATTATTCATTGTGTCTCATTTAGACTATCAATCAGTGTCCTAACTGGTTTCCTCACCACCAGACTGTTTCAAGACTTAGGAATACCCCGTCTTTCCCCTTAAAAATCCCTGTTGGTATCTCACTGACTTCATGAGAAAATGTATCCTCTTTAACATGGCATTAAGACCTTAAAATATGGTCCTGATCTGATTCTAGTCTAATGTTTTGGTAGATTGTCATTTGTGAATTTTGTTTTACTTTTACTAAATTTGGAATATCTTGATATCTGAAAGGATGTTCCTCTTCTATCAATCTTCCTTGTTGTGCAAAGGCTATATAATATAGTAGGCATACAAATATTTATTGAAAGTATAATAACATAAGAAATACATGCACCATAATTGAGATATTAAAAAGTGGTGTTGGTTGTCAAATGAAGGCTAGTGGATTGTAGAAATATTCACAAGGAGGTAACATTTATGTAGGACTTAATGCAGCCAAGGCAGGAAAATCCAAGCTAACAGATGTCAATAATTAATGACAAAGCTGGGAAAGAAGTAGTCCCAATTATGATGGCACATGAAGTGAAATTACAAAATAAAGGTACATTGAGTAGTAGATGGAAGTTTATTTTTAATACATTTGACAGATTTTGAGCAGGAAGTAGGCATGACTCTAAAGGTGTTCATGAATTAAAATTAACTTGATAAGTGACTTAAATTGGAAGAATTGACTCTGGGATGACTTAAAGTATTAAACTTGGAGGATTTGAAGAGTTATTATAGTTAATATTATATTCAGGAAGGCAAGGACAGATGCTGGTTTGGGGTGAGATAAGTAGCTTTCATAATTGACTGGAAAGTTACATTAGCCATTGGTTTCTAGTCAAAAGACAGAAACACTCTAGGAATTTCAAAAAGTGGAGATTTAATTTAAATAATTGGTTGCAAATCAGTGAAAGTGTGGAGGGAAAATAAGAGGAATATGAGGGTCTAATGTTATTAAAAGATATAGAAAGCTTCTACTTTCTGGACTAGAGGAATAATAAGGAAAAATAACCCTGCCCAGAAGATTGCACTGCTGGTTGCAGGAAGCCTGGAGACCTCCCATCCCTGATGTGGCTCAAGCTTGTCCTTTCTGTGTTGTCACTAGAATCCGAGCCTACAAACGTGTTGTTGGAGTTGCATGATTGCCACCATCATAGCCACCACCTGGTGTGGTTAGAACTGTGTTCCTCAGAATGAGCCCAGGGATTTTTCTTATTTTTGTTTTTCTCCCCTCCATTCTTGCTGCAATGCTGGAGGTACTGCCAGATGCAGAAAAGAAAATGTGGTGCCCTTCCCCTTTATCCTTCCTTCCTATTTCCTGCCAGGATTGTGCATGAGCCGACTCTGAAGGGAATCCATCTTGCAAGGAAGTTCAAAAAAATGCAGCTTGCCAGCTCCCAGCCTTTTTCGATACAGAGGAAGGCATAAAAGACCAGATATGGAGCTAAAGTGAAAAGTGTTAGTCATTCTGTGACGTCCCACTCTTTGTGACCCTTTGGACTGTAGTCTGCCAGGTTCCTCTGTCCATGGAATTCTTCAGGATAGAATACTGGAGTGGATAGCCATTCCCTTCTCCAGGGGGTCTTCCCAACACAAGGATCGAACTTGACTCTTCATGTTGCAGGCAGATTCTTTATCATCTGAGCCACCACGGAAGCCCCATGGAGTTAAAACCCAGACATAAAGGATCAGAACATTGTTGAGCATTTCCAGGTTGAGCATGAACAGAGTAGCCTGAATTCTCTCAAATTTCACTCTTGTATCTCAAAAGGAGAGGACTTATGTTAGTTATTTTATTGCTCTTTATTCCTAAGGAATTATACTAGAGTTTAGCTAACAATCTCCATATTGGGAGGCTTTCTTTCTTTTAATTAGTAAATATGTCTGTCAATCTTAAAAATTCTATAACTGATAAAAAAAATACTCTCAGGTTAAAGAGATCTTAGGTATTGATGTATTGTGATGTACATTTTATTATCATGATCAATGGATCCTAGCTCCATCTATTGTGATTATAAGATTTATAAAGCTCCTTAAATGGCAGAAAATGAAGAAGAACCAAAGAGTGTCTTGAAGAAAGTGAAAGAGGAGAGTGGAAAAGTTGGCTTAAAGCTCAACATTCAGAAAACGAAGATCATGGCATCCTGTCCCATTACTTCATGGCAAATAGATGGAGAAACAGTGGAAACAGTGGCTGACTTAATTTTTCTGGGCTCCAAAATCACTGCAGATGGTGATTGCTGTCATGAAATTAAAAGGCGCTTGCTCCTTGGAAGGAAAGTTGTGACCAACCTAGACAGCATATTAAAAAGCAGAGACATTACTTTGTCCACAAAGGTCCGTCTAGTCAAGGCTATGGTTTTTCTAGTAGTCATGTATGGATGTGAGAGTTGGACTATAAAGAAAGCTGAGAGCCAAAGAATGGATGCTTTTGAACTGTGGTGTTGGAGAAGACTCTTGAGAGTCCCTTGGACTGCAAGGAGATCCAACCAGTCCATCCTAAAGGAAATCAGTCCTGGGTATTCACTGGAGAAACTGATGTTGAAGTTGTAACTCCATTACTTTAGCCACTTGATGCGAAGAGCTGACTCATTGGAAAAGACCCTGATGCTGGGAAAGATTGAGGGCAGGAGGAGAAGGGGACGACAGAGGATGAGATGGTTGGATGGCATCACCCACTCAACGGACATGAGTTTGGGTGAACTCCGGGAATTGGTGATGGACAGGGAGGCCTGGCATGCTGCAGTTCATGGGGTCGCAAAGAGTTGGACATGACTGAGTGACTGAACTGAACTGAAAACTCAGCTCAAAAACCATAATCATTAAATTTGGAAAACAAAATACTTACCAGAGAAGAGGAGATATTCTCAATTTGTACACAATAGTTGTTTTTCCTAGACTTCTAACAGCTCACAGAGGACTTCTCCCCTTCACCTTTCATCCACATATGGCAAATTTGAGATGTACCATTCTATGTCCATCTCTGAAATTCTCCATGCTTGAAAGAGTTAGTTATACTTCAATTTGGAACATATTTCCTTGTATAAACTGTTAATCTCCAATATCAAGTATGATTTGTTTGAAGAAGATTAAAAAGCTATTTTCTGACACTGCACCTATGGCAGCTATTCAAAAAACACAGTTTAGTTGCCCCTTTTGTTTGGGTTACATGCCAGATACAGAAGTATTGTCACAAAGAAGCTGTCATTGCTTAAAAAAAAAAATGCACCTGTGAAAGAGCTGAGATGTACATGGATTAGGATACATTGTGCAAAGATGCTGTTCGGTATAGTTTTTCTGAGCTTACCTTTGAGAATGTTATTTTGACAGAGAAATTAAGTCATCATTTACTGCTGAATGATCCAAGAAAATGAACACTGAATCTCTCTGACAATGCAAGTTGATGTAGGAAAGGTTGATGGAATCAAAGAATCAATTCCCTGATATATTTTTGCAACCTCAGCATAGATCATTAACTTAATGGATTATGTTTTGTAGTAGATGCATTTTTTTGATGTATGAACTAAAATAACATGTGGAACCTTGCCATTTTAATGGTCATGTCACCTTCACTGTGTAAAACACCTAAGTGAATTTAAACATTTGTGTTAAAACCCTTGCTATCTGTCTCAGACACCAAGTAGCTAGAAGCTTCTGTTGGTTCTCTGATATAAGTAGCAATCATGGTTGGATGATGTGGGCATCTTGGAGATTTCTTTGCCCTAAATCCTAGGGTATTTTTATTTTTGGAGAAATGGGAAGTAGAAAATATTTGTTCTCAGGGTAAAATCAAGATTTTTTCATTCAATTCTCCATCTTTCAGTCCTAGTTACTTTACAAAAACATTACAGTAAAGGGATGTATCGCTTTGTTGTTTTTAGTTGCTAAATCATGTCTGACTCTTTTGTGACCCCATGGATTGTAGTCTGCCAGGCTCCTCTGTCCATGGGATTTCCGAGGCAAGAATACTGGAGTTGGTTGCCATTTCCTTCTCCAGGAAATCTTCCCAACCCAGAGATCAAACTGAGATCTCCTGCATTGACAAGCAGGTTCTTTACCGTTGAGCCACCAGGGAAGCCCAAAGGGATTTGTAGGTATAAATTAAAGACTTATTGGGGTATTTTTAAAAAATCATTCATAAATTTAAAAAAATTATGGTAAAATTATGTTTATTTATAAATAAATGAAACAATATTAGCATTTTAAGTAGTTCAGTTCAGTCGCTCAGTTGTGTCCGACTCTTTGGAACCCCATGAACGGCAGCACACCAGGCCTTGCTGTCCATCACCATCTCCCGGAGTTCACTCAAACTCATGTCCATTGTGTTGGTGCTGCCATCCAACCATCTCATCCTCTGTCGTCCCCTTCTCCTCCTGCCCTCAATCTTTCCCAGCATCAGGGTCTTTTCCAATGAGTCAGCTCTTCGCATCAAGTGGCCAAAGTATGGGAGTTTCAGCTTCAACATCAGTTTCTCCAATGAACACCCAGGACTGATCTCTTTTAGGATGGACTGGTTGGATCTCCATGCAGTCCAAGGGACTCTCAAGAGTCTTCTCCAACACCACAGTTCAAAAGCATCCGTTCTTTGGTGCTCAGCTTTCTTTATAGTCCAGCTCTCACATCCATACATGACTACTGGAAAAACCATAGCCTTGACTAGATGGACCTTTGTTGGCAAAGTAATGTCTCTGCTTTTGAATATGCTGTCTAGGTTGGTCATAACTTTCCTTCCAAAGAGCAAGCGTTTTTTAATTTCATGACAGCAATCACCATCTGCAGTGATTTTGGAGCCCAGAAAAATAAAGTTAGCCACTGTTTCCACTGTTTCCCCATCTATTTGCCATGAAGTAATGGGACTGGATGCCATGATCTTCATTTTCTGAATGTTGAGCTTTAAGACAACTTTTTCACTCTCCTCTTTCACTTTCTTCAAGATGCTCTTTAGTTCTTCTTCACTTTCTGCCATAGGTGGTGTCATCTGCATAGCTGAGGTTATTGATATTTCTCCTGGTAATCTTGATTCCAGCTGGTGCTTCTTCCAGCCCAGCGTTTTTCATGATGTACTCTGCATCTAAGTTAAATAAGCAGGGTGATGATATACAGCCGTTACGTACTCCTTTTCCTGTTTGGAACCAGTCTGTTGTTCCATGTCCAGTTCTAACTGTTGCTTCCTGACCTGCATACAGGTTTCTCAGGAGGCAGTACACAAGTAGTACACAAGACATTTACGTAGAAAACAGTAATTCATTCATTCATTCAAGAAATACTTATTGAACATGTATTTCTCCCGGATGTTTTCTGAGTTTGAAATTATCTTTAGAAGTAAAAGAAGGTCCTTCATCTCCCAGAGTTCACAAACTAGTGAAGAAAAATTTAGGCAAATAATTGTAATATACAGTGTTAGCTTCTATGATAGAGGAAAGGATAGAGAATGGAGAGTAATCCTCCTATTCCAAAATGCAGACCTTGTTAGCATAAATCTAGAAGGAAACCTGTGCTGAGCTGTTGATGATGAGGAGAGTCAGAAATGGTAAATATTACCAGAGAGTGACTGAGGCAGAGAATATCACTGTGGTGTGATCAGAGAACAGAGGAAACCAGAATCATGTTTCATATGCAAACGGTGATATCACAGGGCTGCTTCCAAGCCTAGTTACAAAAATGTGGCTGCTGGTGGAACGCCCTCACCAGGGTTGTGGATGCAAAAACAGAACCGAAGGAGAGCCTAAGTGATGTTACGGTACAGCCGGTGTTCTGAAAGTGCTGATCCCAAATTAAACTCAGCACTAGGATGGTTTTTAAGAGTCTACCCCAGTCTGGAGGCAGGAGAAGAAGTAGGGTGATTATTGGGGGTAGTACTCCAGACCCCTAAAATCAAATCATAAAGATGGCTGTGTACATAAGACGGACCCATTCTAAGGGACTTAGGAGATGGAGATGGCAGGAAGTTTTCACAAGGAAGCTCCATGTTCTTTTCCTTAATTCAAAAGTTTTTTGCTTTGGGTTTTCCGTCTGCATTCTGACAAATGCATGTTCACTGACCCAGCTCTCAGAGAGCGAGGAAGCAGGTCAGAGTCAGCCCAGAATACTGCAAATTGCAGCACTGAAATCATTATCTGGGTTGATGAAGCCCAGTTCTGCCAGGAGAGAGCTTCCGTCAGACTTCCTAATGGGTGCTGAGGTTCAGGTGAAGTCAGCGTATCCTCCAGAAACCTGGGGCTTTAGGAACTCTTAACTAGCAGTCACTGTGATTTGGCCAGAGTTCTGACTTTCTGCTTTACTCAAAGAGTTTGTTAATTTCTCACTGATAGTGGCATTTTAATAGAGAAAAAATAGGAGCATTGAGCCAAGGAAAGTGAGTCAAAGATTTTTAGTCACTTCCATGTCTGTTTTGAGACCATTTCAAAGGAAATTAATCCATCAATGAAGAAAAGATGTGTATTATTACCTTAGCAAGTATGTACGACTATATGATGTTTTCCAGGATATTATGCACTTGTAATTCCATAACTTTTTATTCTATTCTCTAAGCTTCTTGCCTTTTATCTGTCTTTTGGAAACTTACTCATCCTTCAGTGTTCAGCTGAAGTGGTCCCTCATCCGTTTAGTCATCCCGAAAACCACTTCTCCAGGAAGAATTAAATGCAGTATAATATACTGCTGGTAAATTTGTCATGCCACTTATTTTAAATCTTATTATTATAATAAGGTCTTTGTCTCTTTCCCAATCTAGATGAACAACTTTAATAGTTTACATTTATTAAACTTTCACCAGATGCCATATTTCATTTAATCCTTAAAATACTTCTATATGATAAATACTGTTATTGGCTCTTTTAACAGATAAAGAAACTGAGACACAGGAGGGGTTTTCTCAAGACCAGTCTAGCAAATTGCTGAGCAGGTTTCTAAACCCAAGAAGTCTGATTCCAGAAGCTCTGTTAACCACTGAGCTTTAAATTACATATTTTATATAAAAGAAAACTATCTCTACATGAGGATACAAAAACAAAAGGCTGCATTTTTAGGTGTAAAGGAGTAAAGAGGACAATCCATTTATGGTGAAATATAATTATGCGTTTCCTTCTATGTTATCAAAATGCAGCAGCTTGGTTAACTCACCATCTGTATAAATGACACACACAGAACACTCTTTATGGTAATTTCTCTTCTTTACTTGCATTTTGTCACTTTCTTTGAAATTAGGTCACAAACATGCTTTAAAAACAGTCTTAAAGCAAGACATATAACTTTCAGAAAAATTAATTTCTTGATAAAGATATTTCCTGGGAACTTAACATTAAATTCTAGGCATTTTCTTTTAAGGAAAAGATTCCACTATCTGCTTTCTAAGACCTCAAATCTGAGATTTTTCTTCTCATTCCTCTATGTTGATGAGAAGGAAGTAAATCTTTGGTTATTTTTAATTGCACCACTTTAGGTTTTTTAATGTATGCTTTGTGCAGTATAGGTTTTTACCGGATTTAGGTATTTGTTTCTGAGGCTTGTGTTTATTCTATTTTATTCATTTTTAATTTGTGCTCCTGCGAGATATACATCCCCCAAATGCTAGGTATTTTACAAGACATTTAAGGTGAATATGCATGTCAGTACTAAAAATTAGGTGAGGTTAAAGACTCAGAAATCTGTTTAATTCTACAGCAGAAGCATCTGCTTTCATTTCAAAGAGGAAAATATTTCTCTGTAAGTAGCAGCTACTTGCCAGATAATGACATCACTCTTGGTTATTGCCAAATGTTCTACTTCCTGCTTTGGTTTTTATCTTGACATTGGGTCAGTGTTTTTTCCGTGGCATTAAACTGTCATCTTCACAGCTGTATCTAACGATTATCTTTAAGAAATACACATGCAGAAATGAATTATATTGATGCGAAAGTTGTTTCTCTTTAAAAGTCTGCTACTGTAGTTAGATTTGTTGTAATGCAAGCAATAATGAGCAAAACCTGTGGACTTCCACTTCAGATTAGGGTAACTGAAGGAAAAAAAGGTGTGTGTATATATATATATATATCTTAATATATATCTTGCATTATATATATATATAATTTACATAATATGTGCTGTGCTCAGTCATATAAGTTGTGTCCGACTCTTGTAGTGCCATGGACTGTAGCCTGCCAGGGTCCTCTGTCCATGGGATTTCCTAGGCAACAATACTGGTTTGGGTTGCCATTTCCTCCTCCAAGGGATCTTCCGACCCAAGGATCAAATCTGTGTTTCCTACATTGGGAGGGAGATTCTATACCACTGCAGCATCTGGGAAGCACATATTATAACTATGCATTATTTTGGTAAACAATTATAGAAATCCTCTAATTTTAATAATTCTGTCATTAATTTTCCCTTCAAGAAAAAAAAAAGTAGAAAACTGCTGATGGGGTGAGTGTATTCATAACATTCTGAACCAAGGTTTTTTGTTTGTTTGTTTGTTTTTAATCCACTGGAAACACTTTTATGCCCAAGTATCTAATTTAGTTATTTTATTGTTTGCTATTGTTGGAGTTGTATCAATTCCTTTTCAGAAGAGATGGATATAGAAAAAGATGCTTAATGATAATATACAAATAACTTAGGAGTATTATTTAGACATAGAATGAGAAAAATGTTAATTGAAATGAAGACAAAGAAGGACCTGACATCCAGTAGGAATATATCAAGTATGTGAGATCTTGGTTCCAGAATTCTGACAGCAAGTTAAAATCTGTGTGTTTAAATTTAATGTTGCACAAGATGCACAGTAAGGAATACTTTTATGGGAAGAGATGAATGGGTATGATGTTTTGTCAGTAGTATTGCTTATAGGAAAGAATCACAGGTTAGAAAGAAGCAGATGACTAATGTGTTACTGAATATTGCAACACGCAATTCAGGATGTGAAATGATAATTGTGGAGTTTGCTTTTCAAGTCAAATTTCTACATTATCTTTGTTGTTTTAAGTATAGAATCTGTTTTATGACTTCAGAACAATTAAAAATATCTGCGACACCAGTAAGCACTCTTCTGTCTCATTGTGTATTACTAAACATTTTCTTCTTTTATTCCCCGTGGTGAATGTTATATTTTTATTCTGATACAGAATGCTGCCTATTACATGTTAAACTTCAGTTTCTCTTGACTGTTCTTCAATTTTTCTTCGACCACACAAATTGACTGGCAATGTCCTGTGAAATACACTGACCCCATGAACATTTGTCTGAATGGCAGTTCTGAATCACTGCAGCTTACATTCATTTTTCCTAGACGTCCTGCTCAAGAAAAGGTCATACTTTCTTTTCAGAATGGGCAATTTTCCCCTCAAGTCCACTGGTCCCACAGGTGTCCATCATGCAAAACTTGAATCCCTCCCACATGAATTCTCTTTGTTTTCTTGATGTCCACTTAGTTCACATTTTTCTGAATGCAGTTGGTTCAGCGTGTAAGACTTAATGCTCTGTTCCCTAGATTAATGAATCATTGACAGACAGACACACATACGTACTAATACACACACATCTCCCCTTTTATCCAGGCAGTCTGTAAGCTATGTCCTGAAGGTTCACTCAAGAAATTTCTTTCTGTCTTTGTTTATGGAATTGTTAGGGAATGTTGCAGGTGTTAATATCTATTTGTATACTTTACATCAATAAAATAAGACTGCAAAGTCAAAGCTCATGGTGTTTTTTCATATTTGTTACATTATGATTGCAAATACCTTGTCATCCTGAACACCAAGTCTAGGGATCTACTTTCTGTTAGAACAGGTGCCCCAAAAGTTGAGACATGGACAGAAGAGGCAGAGAATAGTGGGAAAAGGAGAAATTAAATAAAATCACAAAGTAGGCATAGCGAAGCATTAGCTTTAAATACAGAAGAAAAAAAACAACAACTTTAAATGCACAGATGAATTTGAGATGTCTTGTGAAAGTACATACTGAATTCTGGAAACAATTTGGGATCCACTTGAATCAAAATAGTTTGCCTATAAGAATTGCAATGCAGTCATTTATTATCACAATATATTTTTATTTGTCTATCTTAGATCTATAGATCATTAAAACTAGTTTCAGAATGTTAATTCAAAGAAAGGGCTTTTCTTATTTCTTACAGTGTACAATTGGCAGAGAGTCAACATTTGAAATGTACAACTATTTTCCTTTTTCTTCTTCACCCTTTCTATTTAGTTGCCTGTTCTCTTTATCCTTATACTTGTTGCTCATTCTATGCTCCCCACTCAACATGGACAACCCTTTCGTGTGCTTATTAATATTGAATTTATTATATTGTTTCTCTTCTATTTTTTTTTTTTTTTTGGCTGTGATGCACACATGCAGGATCTTAGTTCCCCAACCAGGCGTGGAGTCCTAACCACTACCACCAGGGAATTCCCTGTGTTCTTTTTCAAATAACTGTTTGGTCCACAGGCATTTGTTGTTATTCAGTTGCTCAGTCATGTCTGACTTTTTGTGACTCCATGGACTGCAGCACTCCAGGCTTCCCTGTCATTCATCATCTCCCAGAGCTTGCTCAAACTCATGTCCATTGATTTGGTGATACCATCCAACCATCTCATCCTGTCATCCCCTTCTCCTTCTGCCTTCAATCTTTCCCAGCACCAGGGTCTTTTCTAATGAGTCAGCTCTTCACATCAGGTGGCCAAAGTATTGGAGCTTTAGCTCTTTGTACTATTGATGCCTAGCTTGGAAATTTTTGAGCATTACTTTGCTAGTGTGTGAAATGAGTGCAGTTGTGTGGTACATTCAACATTCTTTGGCATTGCCTTCCTTTGGGATTGGAATGAAAACTGACCTTTTCCAGTCTTGTGGCCACTGCTGAGTTTTCCAAATTTGCTGGCATATTGAGCACAGCACTTTCACAGCACCATCTTTTAGGATTTGAAATAGCTCAACTGGAATTCCATCACCTCTACTAGCTTTGTTTGTAGTGATGTTTCCTAAGGCCCACTTGACTTCACATTCCCAGGATGTCTGGCTCTAGGTGAGTGATCACACCAATATGATCATCTGGGTCGGGAAGAACTGTTTTGTACAGTTTTTCTGTGTATTCTTGCCACCTCTTAATATCATCTGCTTCTGTTAGGTCCATACCACTTCTGTCCTTTATCGAGCCCATCTTTGCATGAAATGTTCCCTTGGTATCTCTGGTTTTCTTGAAGAGATCTCTAGTCTTTGCCATTCTATTACTTTCCTCTATTTGTTTGCACTGATCACTTAGGAAGGTTTTCTTAACTCTCCTTGCTATTCTCTGAAATTCTGCATTCAGTTGGGTACATCCTTCCTTCTCTCCTTTGCCTTTCACTTTTATTCTTTTCTCAGCTATTTGTAAGGCCTCCTCAGACAACCATTTTGTCTTTTTGTGTTTCTTTTTCTTGGGAATGGTTTTGATCACTGCCTCCTGTACAATGTTATGAACCTCCATCCACTCTGTCTATCATATCTAATAATCCCTTGAGTCTATTTGTCACTTCCACTATATAATCATAAGGTATTTGATTTAGGTCATTCCTGAATGACCTAGGGGCTTTCCCTACTTTCTTCAATTTAAGTCTGAATTTGGCAACAAGGAGTTCATGATCTTAGCCACAGTCAGCTCCTGGTCTTGGTTTTGCTGACTATATAGAGCTTCTCCATCTTCGACTACAAAGAATATAATCAGTCTGATGTCAGTATTGACCATCATTGAATATGAATAAATAGAAATTTATGGCATAATTTAGTTTTCTTTTTAAAAGTAATTAGTACATTTTGAAGATGATTCGTGCTTCTAGATTTATCTCTAATTTGTGTCCCAGCTGCCTCACAATACTCCACGAGATGTATCCACCACACTCACATATCTGTTGACCCATCTCTATAAACTGTCCTTCAGTGAACATCTGTTTACATTGTCCTCTAAACTATATTGTGAAAATTTACCTGGATGAATAATGGGGAAGGAGCAGATTGTGTATATTTTATTTAAGTAAGTAATTGAAGACTGCTCTCTAAAATGGTCTCAGCAGCATATCTTTCCATGGCAGAGAGTGAGGGCTTGTCCATGCCCAGCACTTGGCCTTCCACAGCTGTCTGATGGGACTATAGTGATGTATTACTAGTGTTTTCATGTGCATATCTCTGATAACAATGATTTTGAATGCCTCGTCTCCTATTTGTCAACTTGTTTGGTTTTCTCTGCTGGAAAGGGACTGACATGTCGTTTGTTTATCTTTTTGGGGATTGCAGTTTTCTTTTTTTTGTTTCTTGTTGATGGTCAGATTTATTTGTAATTTTTTGCTTCTCAGGTTATACTTCGAAAGTTTTATTTAAGAAGTTCTTTTTTTCTTGGTCAAAGTAATTTTCCAACATTTTTTTTTTTTTTTTGGTGAATGTTTATTTGACCCTTAGGTCTTTAATCCACCTAGATTTCTCATTTCTGTATGGTCTTAGGTAGAGATCAGTTTTATATGATCATAGTAGTCAGCCCATTTTCCCACTCTAAACAACCCTTCCTTTTCTTGTTGATTTGCCTGGTACCCTATTGATAAGGTGTTTGTCTGTCTGTCTGTGAGCTCTCCATTTTGGTCTATTGGCCTTTTTTTTGCACCAGTGGCTTTTCAGTCAGTTAAAGAGGCTATCTTATGCTGAAAACATCAGTGGCCTAGAATAGCAGAAGTTTATTTCTCACTCATGCTACAGATTAGCCGCAGGTCCTCAAGGTGCTCCAATCATTAATTTCTCAAGAATAGTGACTTCTAGAGCAACCTTTAACTTGGGCATTGCCATTCATGAGGAATGGCATAGGCTGGAGGAAAGGATATAGATTGAAGGTTTTCATGTTAATAATTCAATAAATGCTCCAGTGCAGAAGCTACATACCTAACTTTGGCTTATAATTTATCATTCAATACAATGGTCCAGTAAGTAAGATTCAGAAATATTCAGAAATGTTATATCTTGATCATAATATTTGAGTTTCAAGTTATCTTATTTACACACCCTTAATGTACATTTTCTTTATTCTCTTCCTTCCAAATATGGGGATACTTAGTCCAGTTTTTAAAAATTATTTATTAGGGTCACTTGAAATCTCCAAATATGTCCAAATTGCTCTCCAATTTGCCTTTCCTGCTTAACAGTTTTACCTTTAGCCACCTCTGTCTCCCAATTCATCACTTCACTACTAATAATGTAACTGTTCTAAGCTCAATACTAATATTTTCAATAACCAGCTCAAAGCTTTTCTCATTGCATTTGGCCTGTCATTCAAGGCCTTTCCTCTGCCTGCTCTGCTCTTTCTTATTCTCCAGCCACACTGTAATTTTTGTGTTACCTAAAGGGCTTCCCTGGTGGCTCAGATGGTAAAGCATCTGCCTGCAATGTGGGAGACCCGGGTTCGATTCCTGGGTTGGGAAGATCCCCTGGAGAAGGAAATGGCAATCCACTCCAGCACTCTTGCCTGGAAAATCCCATGGAGGGAGGAGTCTGATAGGCTACAGTTCATGGGGTCGCAAAGAGTCGGACATGACTGAGCGACTTCACTTTCACTTTCAAAGCACTTTATACCTCTGTGTCTATCTATGTTCAGTAGCTTTTTATTCTTCTGTGTCCTTTCTCATTTCTCATCTCTTAAATGTCAGGATTCTCTTCATACTCTAATACCTGAATCATATTTCTATAAATGATGGTGCCTTCTGCCCTTATTACCTTATAAATCCACACAAGCCTAATGTAAGTGTCTTGAAGAAGAATGTTACATGGGGTCTGTCTTTATATTACTCAGTCTAACATGGAGTTAGCATTCACTGGTCTTTTTTGAATTCATGAATGCATAAAAGAATAAGCAGGTAAAATGTATTAGTGATCCTCAGTTATGAATTTCCACAAGATTTAGTTCTGGGATTTAACAAGAGTTATTTTGATTCTTGAGCACCTCTGAAATTTTAGGGCATACTGAGAAGTTTATCCACCTAGATTAGACTGCCGTGTTTGATAAGTTGCCCTGACTGTGTAGAAGAAAGGCTTTAACAGAGTTGCTGAAAAGGTTATATGACTATTATAGCAATGGTTAAGTAGAACTCCTATGTTAGGTAACAAGAATCAGCCATTCTTCCTACAAATCACTTGGAATTTGACATCTAGACAATTTAGAAATTTATCTCTAGTATAAATGTACAAGTAAAAAATAGTATTTTATATACATATACACATATACATGCTGACATTATATTTCACATAACAGAGTTAGAAAATAAACGTCACTAAGATATGTTTCCAGTGAGTTTAATTGGATGACCCTAAAGGCAGGTGTTCTAGCAGCGCTATAGATATTTTGCATCTAGGAAAATACATTATAAACAAACTGTTAAATATAGCTTCTTCCAAAGGATACACAAGCCCAAGAAGCCATCGATTTGCACATTGCTTAGCAACATAGTCGTAACATTTCTGAAATCTAGAAACTAAGGATGCCAAAGATACAACCTTATAGTTAATTTCACATTCCATTGTGAGGTATGGAGATAATTATGTTATGCAATGAGCAACTTAAAAATACAGTTTTAAGTAACTTATTTTTATGGAATTTCATTAAAGAGCATATTTTTAAAATAGTTTTGAGAGTTTCCTGCCTCCTGTATCTCTTATTAGATTTGCTATGACCCCATGGTGAGAGGAATAGCTAAAATCTAGGGGGAAAGAATTATAATTTAAAGTGTCTTTGACATATTTGAGAAATGGTTAGTAGTAATGCTTTGTGTTGCCTTCATTTTCCCATGTACTGCTTGACCTGACTGCTAAAAACAGAACAAAGAAAATTCATTTAAATTTGAGCAAGAGTAATTTGAATCAAGCATAAGAAAACTCTTTCTGGTTCAAAGAGAAGTTAGACATGAAAGTGAATTATTGATGAAAGCTGTATTTTCCCATTCATTGAAAATCATTAAATATGGACAAACCATGATTTGGACCAAAAAGTCAAGGTATAGATAATGGAGTAAAATTGATGGCCATACTCTTAAAAATCACTGTTTCCTCTTTCTTCTACTTTATATCTCAGTGTTTTCTTTTATTAACTTTAGGCAAATAAATGAATGTGTATTCTACCTATGTACAATAATTATTTTAATAAAATCATAGTAGTTGGCATTGATTGTGAACTAGACGTTTTTGGTGAAGTGATTTAGGTGAAATTTCCACACAACCTACATGATAGTTACAAAACCTATGTTTTGCAGGGCAACTTATCAAACATGGCAGTCTAATCTAGGTGGATAAACTTCTTGGTATGCCCTAAAATTTCAGAGGTGCTCAAGAATCAAAATAACTCTTGTTAAATCCCAGAACTAAATCTTGTGGAAATTCATAACTGAGGATCACTAGTCTTCTCTCACCAGTCTTCTCTCTTGGGGATTTTAAATGTAAAAGAGAATCAGGTTTTTTTTTTGGTTTGTTTGTTTGTTTTCAAAGAGAAGTTGACATATACACCGGCAATCAGCCATCTCCTACTGGTGACACTCTGTAGTGGAAAATTTGGCCTTGTCCAAAGAGAGGTCTGCCATATGCCCTTGGCTTCTAAGTGATGACCTGTGTCATACATGAACCAAGTGTCTGTTTGGGTGAGGACTGACCACACCCAATAAACATCGAGTAGAGGCTGGCCATGCCAGAAAGACCAGCAAGGGATTTTCAATGGGAGCCTTGGGTCATGCAGAATCAGAACTCAGAGACTGAGTTCAGTTATGTGGGCAATCAAGCAATTAATCAATTATGTGCACATGATCAATCTCCAATAAAAACTCCAGAAATAGAGATTCAGGTGAACATCCTCAGTTTACAACACTCTTGGCACATTGCCACGTATCAGTTTGGGAAGGTAATGCTGCCTGAGGACAACAGGAGCTTCAGGTTTGGAACACTTTCAGATTCTGTCCTGTTCATCTCTCCCTGTGGTTTACCCTTATTTGTTTCCTTTCCCTGTAATAAACTGTAGTCATGCATATAATGGCTTTGAGTGAGTTTTATATGTCCCTTTTGTGAATTATTGAAAGTAAGCATGGTTTTGGAAAACCTCCAAACCTGCACTTGGTGCCAGATTTGAGAGCAGTTTTAGTACTGTGGCCTCAAACTTTGCATTTTGACCAGCTACGTGTAGACTTGCAAATAACTATTTGAATCTTAAGTTCAAGAAAACAGAGTTTTCTGGAGAAAGGTAGAGTATAGATTTAGAGGATAAAAAATTTGCCCTTTAACATGTTCATAATCTTAAGAAAGACAAAAGCCTAGAAGTTTCCATACCATTGTGGAATAATATCATTTTGGTCATTTTTTCTCCTGAAAGGGATACCAGGTATCATTCCTAATCACTGCTAGTTATTTTTCCTTAAGTTAGAGTGTAGGAAAAAATAATATGCAACTAAGTTGCTACAGTTTCCTCTTCTATAAGTGGCCATGAAATCAAAGTAACCCATGGGTTAAAACACTGCCCACAAAAGTGAAATATGATATTTTTGTAATATTCTCCTTTAGAGATGAGGAAATTGAGGTAGTCAAAAGTTAAGTTGCTTGTTTATTGACCCAGCATGCCATAATGAAAACTTATAAACTACTAAAGACATTTTTAGGTAGTGTTTGAAGGCACAATTAAGATATCTCTTTTAAAAAATTATTTTATATTGGAGTGTAGTTGATGTTAGTTTCAGGTATACAGCAAAGTGATTCCATTATATATATACACATGTATCTATTTATCAAATTCTTTTCCCATTTAGGTTATCACAGAGTATTGAGCAGAGTTCCCTGTACTATACATTAGGTCCTTGTTGGTTATCCATTTTAAATAGAGCAGTGTGTACATGTTTATCATCAACTCCTAATCTATCCCTTCCCCCCAATAACCATAACTTCATTTTCTAAGTCGGAGTCTGTTTCTATTTTGTAAATAAGTTCATTAGTATCATTTTTTTTTTAGATTTCATATGTAAGGGATATCATACGATATTTGTATATCTCTATCTCATTTCATTTAGTACGATAATCTCTAGGTCTACCCATGTTGTTGCAAGTGGCATTATTTCATTCTTTTCAGTGGCTGAGTAATATTCCATTGTTGATATGTACCACATCTTCTTTATCGATTCATCTGTCAATAGATATTCAAGTTGCTTCATTAATCCTACAAATGGGATCATACAATTAAAAATGAGCATTGACCAATTTCCTAAAATAGAAATAAGGTGCTAGAATACAGATACAGTTATGTCACACCAGATTGTCTTTTGGGAGGGGGCATGGCATATTGTGCAGCTTGCAGGATCTTAATTCCCCCAGCCAGTAATTGATCTCAGGCCACAGCAGTGAAAGCCCAAAATCCTAACCACTATACCACCAGGGAATGCTTCACTCCAGAGTATCTTTATGCCTGAGAACTGTAGGACTCAGCAGTGAGAATCATACAGAAGAGAAAAAAAGAGAGAAATTAAAAATTCTAAAAGAACATCTCTATTGTTGTAATTTATACTTAAAAATGAATTTTAAAAATAAATTTACCTTTCGAATGTATTTATCATTAAAAATGTCACTGCAGATTTTATATGTGTTTAATATATTTTTATACACACATATAACACACACATATATATTAAATATATATATATATTTATATGTGTTTAATATTTTTTTTCTTTTGGAGAAGGAAATGGCAACCCACTCCAGTATTCTTGCCTGGAGAATCCCATGGATGGAGGAGCTTGGTGGGCTACAGTCCACGGGTTGCAAAGAGTCAGACATGACTGAGCGACTTCATTTTCTTTCAATATATTTTTATGTCTCCTTTTTGAGTTTTACATAGAAATTTATTTCCTGATTTGAAGAAACCAGGGCAAATGAGAAATAAAATGAATAAAAATAGTATAAATAAAGTAATGAAGTTAACACAATAAATCATGCTTTCGAGATATTGACAGATATTGTCTATAAGTACCTCTGAGTGTGCTTCCCAAACAAGATGATAGAATTGAGAGAGCTAATTCTTAGGTAGGTTGATAAGCAAATTAGAGCTCTCAAGGAGGAGAAAGGGAAAAACATTTCTTTCTACATTGCTTTATCTTAGTCACATAAGACATTTTTTCTTAAACTCTGAGTCACTAAGACAACAATCTATTTTGCCTCAGACTAACTCTCTTTCAGTTCAGTTCAGTTCAGTTCAGTCACTCAGTTGTGTCCGACTCTCTGTGACCCCATGAATCACAGCACACTAGGCCTCCCTGTCCATCACCAACGCCCAGAGTTCATTCAGATTCATGTCCATCAAGTCGGTGATGCCATCCAGCCATCTCATTCTCTGTCGTCCCCTTCTCCTCCTGCCCCCAATCCCTCCCAGCATCAGAGTCTTTTCCAATGAGTCAACTCTTCTCATGAGGTGGCCAAAGTACTGGAGTTTCAGCTTTAGCATCATTCCTTCCAAAGAAATCCCAGGGCTGATCTCCTTCAGAATGGACTGGTTGGATCTTCTTGCAGTCCAAGGGACTCTCAAGAGTCTTCTCCAACACCACAGTTCAAAAGCATCAATTCTTCGGCGCTCAGCCTTCTTCACAGTCCAACTCTCACATCCATACATGACTACTGGAAAAACCATAGCCTTGACTAGACAGACCTTAGTCTCTTTAGCCCAGAGCTAAAGATCGCATGACAAAATAGCTCATCTTGCTCAAGGGTATGTTCTTCCTTCAGTTCAGTTCATTTCAGTCACTCAGTCATGTCCAACTCTTTGCAACCCCATGAATCGCAGCACGCCAGGCCTCCCTGTCCATCACCAACTCCCGGAGTTTACTCAAACTCATGTCCATCGAGTTGGTGATGCCATCCAACCATCTCACCCTTTGTGGTCTCCTTCTCCTCCCATCTTCAATCTTTCCCAGCATCATGGTTTTCTCCAATGAGTCAGTTCTTTGTATCAGGTGGCCAAAGTGTTGGAGTTTCAGCTTCAGCATCAGTCCTTCTAATGAATATTCAGGACTGATTTCCTTTAGGACTGACTGATTGGATTTCCTTGCAGTCCAAGGGACTCTCAAGAGTCTTCTCCAACACCACAGTTCAAAAGCGTGTGTTCTTCGGCACTTAGCTTTCTTTATAGTCCAACTCTCACATCCATACATGACTACTGGAAAAACCATAGCTTTGACTAGATGGATGTTTGTTGGCAAAGTAATATGTCTGCTTTTCAATATGCTGTCTAGGTTGGTCATAGATTTTCTTCCAAGGAGCAAGCATCTTTTAATTTCCTGGCTGCAGCCACCATCTGCAGTAATTTTGGAGCCCCCCAAAATAAAGTCTGACACTGTTTCCACTGTTTCCCCATCTATTTCCCATGAAGTGATGGGACCAGATGTCATGATCTTTGTTTTCTGAATGTTGAGTTTTAAGCCAACTTTTTCACTCTCCTCTTCCACTTTCATCAAGAGGCTCTTTCTTTCTTCTTCACTTTCTGCTATAAGGGTTGTGTCATCTGCATATCTGAGGTTCTTGATATTTCTCCTGGCAATCTTGATTCCAGTTTGTGCCTCATCCAGTCTGGCATTTCACATTATGTACTCTGCATATAGGTAAAATAAGCAGGGTGACAATATTCACTCTTGATGTATTCCTTTCCTGATTTGGAAGCAATCTATTGTTCCATGTCTAATTCTAACTATTGTTTCTTGATCTGCATACAGGTTTCTCAGGAAGCTGGTAAGGTTGTCTGGTATTCCTGTCTCCCTAAGAATTTTCCACAGTGTGTTGTGATCCACAGAAAGGCTTTGGCATAGTCAATAAAGCAGAAGTAGGTACTTTTCTGGAACTCTCTTGCTTTTTTCGATGATCCTGCAGATATTCACAATTTGATCTCTGTTTCCTCTGCCTTTTCTAAATCCATCTTGAACACCTGGAAGTTCATGGTTCACTTACTGTTGAAGCCTGGCTTGGAGAATTTTGAGCATTACTCAGCTAGCATATGAAATGAGGGCAATTTTGTGGTAGTTTGAGCATTCTTTGGATTGCCTTTCTTTAGGATTGGAATGAAAACTGACTTGCTCCAGTCCTGTAGCCACTGCTGAGTTTTCCAAATTTGCTGACATACTGAGTGCAGCACTTTCACAGTATCATCTTTTAGGATTTGAAATAGCTCAACTGGAATTCCATCACCTCCACTAGCTTTGTTCATAGTGATGCTTCCTAAGGCCCACTTGACTTCGCATTCCAGGATGTGTATTCTTGCCACCTCTTTTGATATATTTTCCTTTTTTTAGATCCATATCATTTCTGTCCTTTATTGTGCCCATTTTTGCATGAAATGTTCCCTTGATATCTCTAATTTTCTTGAAGAGATTTCTAGGCTTTCCCATTCTATCGTTTTTCTGTGTTTCTTTGCATTGATCACTGAGGAAGGCTTTCTTATCTCTCCTTGCTATTCTTTGGAACTCTGCATTCAAATGGGTATATCTTTCCTTTTCTCATTTGCCTTTAGCTTCTCTTCTTTTCTCAGCTATTTGTAAGACCTCCTCAGACAATCATTTTGCTTTTTTGCATTTCTTTTTCTTGGGGATGTTCTTGACCACTGCCTTCTGTACAATGTCAGGAACCTCCATCCATAGTTCTTCAGGCACTCTGTCACATCTAATCCTTTGAATATATTTGTCACTTCCACTGTATAATCGTAAAGGATTTTATTTAGGTCGTGAATGTTCTAGTGATTTTCCCTACTTTCTCCAATTTAAGTCTGAATTTTGCAATAAGGAGTTCATGACATGAGCCACAGTCAGCTCCCAGTCTTGTTTTTGCTGACTATATACAGCTTCTCTATCTCTGGCTGCAAAGAATATAATCAGTCTTATTTTGGTATTTACCATCTAGTGATGTGCATGTGTTGGAGAAGGCAATGGTACCCCATCCAGTACTCTTGCCTGGTAAATCCCATGGATGGAGGAGCCTGGTAGGCTGCAGTCCATGGGGTCGTGAAGAGTCGGACACGACTGAAGCGACTTAGCAGCAGCAGCAGCAGCAGCAGATGTGCATGTGTAGAGTATTCTCTTGTGTTGTTGGAAGAGGGTGTTTGCTATGACCAGTGCATTTTCTTGGCAAAACTCTGTTAGCCTTTGACCTGCTTCGTTTTGTGCTACAAAGCCAAATTTGCCTGTTACTCCAGGTATCTCTTAACTTCCTACTTTTGCATTCCAGTCCCCTGTAGTGAAAAGGACATCTTTTTGGGGTGGTAGTTTTAGAAGGCCTTGTAGGTCTTCATAGAACTATTCAACTTTAGCTTCTTGAGCATTACTGGCTGGCGCATAGACTTGGATTACCGTGATATTGAATGTTTGCCCTGGAAATGAAGAGAGATCATTCTGTCATTTTTGAGATGGCATCCAAGTACTGCATTTTGGACTCTTTTGTTGACTATGATGGCTACTCCATTTCTTCTAAGGAATTCTTGCCCACAGTAGTAGATATAATGGTCGTTTGCCTTAAATTCTCCCCTTCCAGTTCATTTTACTTCACTGATTTCTAAAATGTTGATGTTTACTCTTGCCATCTCTGGTTTGACCACTTCCAAATTTGCCTTGATTCATGGACCTAACATTCCAGGTTCCTATGCAGTGTTTTTCTTTACAGCATCAGTCTTTATTTCCATCACCAGTCACATCCACAACTGGGTATTGTTTTTGCTTTGGCTCCATCTTTTCATTCTTTCTGGAGTTATTTCTTCAATGATCTCCAGTAGTATATTGGGCACCTACTGACTTGGGGAGTTCATCTTTCAGTGTCCTATCTTTTTGCCTTTTCATACTGTTCATGGGGTTTTCAAGGCAAGAATACTGACGTGGTTTGCCATTCCCTTCTCCAGTGGACCACATTTTGTCAGAACTCCCCACCATGACCCATCTGTCTTGGGTGGCCCTATATGTCATGGCTCATAGTTCCACTGAGTTAGACAAGGCTGTGGTCGTGTGATCAATTTGGTTAGTTTTCTGTGATTGTGATTTTCACTCTGTCTGCTCTCTGATGGATAAGGATAAGAGGCTTATAGAAGCTTCCTGATGGGAGAAACTGACTGAGGGGGAAACTGTATCTTGTTCTGATGGCAGGGCTATGCTCAATAAATCTTCCTTTAGCTCTGTACTAATGATTTTATAACAACAATGTATCTTGCTCAAGGATATGTTTCTCCTTCTTAACAGGAACCTTCTGACCAATCCTCTCATCTTAATATGTAAGTGTTGGGAGTAGGTCTGGTAAGACCTTAATAACCTTGAGACATTCTTTTGAAAATGTATATAAATCTCTTGCTCAGTTTGGGGCACTCTCTGCCCCCTTCTGATGTCTATGTCAGAAGCTTTCTCTATCTCTTTTTCACTGTAATAAAACTTTTGCCCCATGAACCTCTGAGTGACTGAAGCCATGTCTTTGGTCCTGAAGCAATATTCTCTTCTTCAGAGATCACAAATCTGACACTGTTCACTGTAAGCTATCGGGTTAAGATTTTATGCCAACTTCATCTGTAAACCCAACAGAGAAAAATATAAAAAGACTTAACTAAAAATGATTTTAAAAAAATATGGAAATAGATTTCCAGAAAAAGATATCATGAGTATTCCATGGTACAGAGTTGTGGCTGCAGAGGGGCTATGTCTGAATGTTAACCTAGGAATAGTTATTGAAGTTTGTTGACTCTGGATCAATGTTAAGGTAAAGTTCCAGCTTCTCTGCTTCTTCCTTCCTCTTCCACTGGCTTGATACAGACAAACTTGATAATTTTGGAACTCACATGTTGAGTGTAGCAGAAGCACAAAGTAGAGGGATTCTCATATCTGAATTAACACCTGGATGAGAACTGACAAGGCACATTGGTTTAATTTGTTTTGTTAATATGAACAAAAATTAAACTTGTATTATGTTCGAGAAGTTGTATATTCCAAATCAAATACATATCAGCACAGAAAATTGTTTACT
The DNA here is from genome assembly GCF_014754425.2 of Oryx dammah. NCBI lineage: Eukaryota > Metazoa > Chordata > Mammalia > Artiodactyla > Bovidae > Oryx > Oryx dammah. The sequence goes on along the minus strand of NW_024070205.1, from coordinate 67,341,041 downwards.
AATAAATTAAGAATTCTAAAACACAAAATGGCAAAGCAAGTTCTATGATGGTTATAGGAATTAATGAATCATTGCATAGTAAATGTATAAAAAAATTGATTCAAAGAATATGAGATTGAAAGTGCCTCTTAAAAAATGTGCAGGCATCTACTCACGCCTTCTAGTCTAGCATGTGTTTGTAAGAATGATTTACTCATTGAAATGAAGAGTTTCTACATATTAAAATTCCAATATTAAGATGATTATTTTAAAGTTTATTTTTATTTCTATGCATGTTTTTACTGGATTGTGTTATGAATTCTGAGAATAAAAGATATTTCAAGGATTTATCACATAAATCTGAGAACTTTGCATTTTTAATTTTTTTTTTTTTACAACTACTCTGAATGATCATCTCTGGGTTGAAGCTGTTGTAAATATGAAATGAATGAATGCTCTTTGAGGAATTGAAAGCAGAATTCTTTGTTCTAGTGGTGTAGGAATTGTGCTGACAGTGAAATATTTAAAAGATATTTTCAAGTTAGATGTACTTGATAAATGCTTGGTGATATTAAGATTCACTTGATTATAAAGAAGTATTTTATCTTTTATTGAAGTATAGTTGATTTACAATGTTGCGCTAATGTTAATTACTGCTGTACAGCAAAGTAATTCAGTTATACACTTATACATTATTTTTTAAAATATTCTTTTCCATTATGATTTATGTTAAGATACTGAACATAGTTCTCTGTGCTATATGGTATGACCCTGTTGTTTACCCTTTCTAATTATAAAAACTTACATCTGCTAACCCCAACCTCCCATCCCATCCCTCTCCCCACCCCCCACCCCCTTGGCAACTACGATTTTGTTCTCTAAGTCCATCAGCCTGTTCCTATTTTGTAAATTGATTCATTTGAGTCATCATTTAGATTCCACGTATAAGAGACACCACATGGTACTGTCTTTCTCTTTCTGACTTCACTTAGTAAGATAATCTCTGCTTGTATGGAGAAATGTTTTAAATTTTGAGAAAGATGTTACCATGTTAAAGAGACATCATGAATTCTTTATTAACTGATGAGTTAGGGGGTCTCTGTGAGGCTCTTGGGCTCCTGACAGCACAGGAGGTGTATTCCAAGAGTGAGAATCCCAAGAAAGTAAGGCAAAAGAACCTGGCAGTATGAAGATCTGTGTCAGAAATAATACAGCGTCATCACACCACATTCTGTTGTCTGAGGTCATCACAAGTGTCTCCCTGTGTTCAGGATGTGAGGGTGAGGGAAAAGGCCCAGGACTTGACGTGAGGCATGTCTGGATCACAGTCACACTGTGAGACCATGTAGAATGGGAGCGATCACTGTGGCCATCTTTGGAAAATGCAGTCTGTCTCAAGGATACAATAGAGAAATTAAAACTTCCATAGTTGTGGAAAGAATTCAGATAGTGAAGTCCTGAATGTGAGAATTGGATGATCAGAGTTGCCATCAGTCAATCTGAGAAGCCAAGCGTGTGTGTTGCTGATTTGGGGCAGGCTGTGGAAAGCTATCATGACTATTACTGCACTACCCAGCATTTAGTGATGGGGTTGGCCGGCGATCACAGTAGAGCTATATGAAGAGCAGAGGGAGTGGGGAATAACCCTGTGGCTGCTTGTCACGGCACAAATCTAACCATGATGGCCTTCAGAAGGTCATGGCATCTGCGTTTCTTCCATCTCCAAAGGCTTGTACTATTTACTGTTGTAAGTTATGAGAAATGTAATCCCTTCTTAACAAACTTGCTACTGTACAAACCACCAACTGGCCTAATGTGATCTGGGAAGAAGGCAGCATAGATGAAGCTGTCATATTTCAACTGGCCCCTGAGTGAGTGAGCTTTCTTCTCTGGCTGCTCAAGTTGAGCACAATTAGGTCGACTTGAGGATAGGGAGACAGGAGAACTATTAGTATTTGCTGATACAAGTCGTGTGATATGAGTGTTCTCAGGAGAAGATAAAACCATAAAAAATGATACAACACATCTTTACAAGGTAACTTGTATACAGTTAAACTGTATGAAGCTTATAGCTTTTTGACACAGAGCCTGGGTGGCACCTCTCCTTTCTTTATATTGCTAGGTGTGCCTACAAAAATTTTGCAATGTTTCTAAAAATAATCTCTGAGCTTAACCTTGGAATTCCTAAGAATAGTGAAGGACATTGAAAAGAGATCACAAATTAATACTCAAGTGTGAAGGTTCTGAGCTCATGTTTTAGTTTCAAGACATCTTAAACTTCATGTAAATGAAAGAAGAATCTTTGTTCAATGTATCAATATATATTTTTAGTCTTTTACTCTGTGCCCAATGTACATCAAAGGGTACAAAAAAATAGAAGGCCTGACATTTGTCTTAAAATCACTTACATGGTTTACAAGGAGACAGATTAGACAGAAATGGGAGAGTCAGATGATGATAAACAGGTTATTATAAAAGCTAACATGTATGGTACAGATACCAATGTAATAAATATTTCAAAAAGGAATGTTTATTAAGGAAAAGTTAGAACACTTCCTGGGAGATGGGTAGAACTAGGTTTGGAAGATCAGATAAGATTGGAGATGTGAAAAAGATGAAGGAACACATGCCTTGGATGATATGAAGAATTAATAATTCAAACAACCAAAGGGTGAATTTAGTTCTTTCCTTCTCAAGAGTCTAAAATCCATAAAGCAGAGCATAAATGAAGATGTGAAGATGTTTCTTTTTGTTTGTTTGTTTGTTTTTGAGAGGATAACTGAATTTGTACATAACTTACTATAAGTCCTGGGAAACTGAGATGGAAGTTGTTAAGTGGTCATGAATACTGCTGAAAATTCCTAAAAAAATTTATGGAACTTATTTTCTTTTTAAATTCTATTTACAAGGCTATACACAAACTCAAATTATAGACTGTGGACAGATAATTAAAACTCTTGGTTCCTTTTATTGAAGATAAGTTCAGTCATTTTCTATAGTATCACAATAGTTTCAGCATTGCTTAATCATGCTAAGCTTTAGCATTTAAAGCCCTTTATATAATATAATTTTACTGTGGCACAAATTAATATTTAAAAGTCCTCTCCAACAAGTATATAAAATATAGGAGGATACAGTACTATATAGGAGGAGCAGGAGTAATGTGACCATCAAGACTTATTTCTTTCAATATTCTGGTTCTCCCCAGATAATTTCTACTCGCTATTTGAATTACCTTGGTTGTTTCCCTTGGTTGTTTTGACTAGTGAACTATTAAACAAAATTTCTTCTATTCAAACACAAACACTTCTTTCTAATTTCTGTGCTGAGCTTTCCAGGTTTTTTTTAATATTCCCCTTCTTTGGGGTTTTCACAAACAGTATATTACTCTAATGATGTTAATGATCTGTTCTCTCTTCTGCTTTTCAGATCTGTGGTAGGCTAGTTAATCTTCAGTAGAATATGCAAATTGAATTTCTGAATTTGGCATGTGGATACCTTTGAAAGAGAACTGTAAAAGTTAACTTCACTAACAAAATTGGTGCCTGCAGAGCTTTCATATTTTGAGGTTAGTATACTGAATGCTTATTAGTTATATTTAACAAACATTATTCAATTCAGATTTTAATCGATTGACTGATTATGTTTTAAATGTTTACCTTGAGTCTGAGTCTCTAAAAAGGACACAATATTTCCAAAGACCTTTCAAAATGCTTTCAATAATGATATAAGTAAATCTATGAGTTTTGCCTTTTTGTTGCTAGATGCTGAGAAAAGAGGGGAAGAGTTAATGAAAAAAAAGCAATCTTGGATTAATAATTGTTCTTTCTTTGCCTAAATTTCCAGGAAAATGGTTCTTTTTAGGGTCGTAGTTGTGGTTGTTCAAATTATTATTAATGCAACCTTTTGGCCAATCAAAATATATTTATTAATGTATTTGCTCCTACAGTGACTAAAAGGAAAGAAAAAAGCATTCTGTGTTACATTAATTGTAATATTGTTTGAAGTTTAAAATTGTCAGGCTATTTTAAAAGTTAATTTCACAGATAATAAGCACTTTAATAGTGATTCTTCTATCAGTGAAATGCAATTCCATGCAAAACTTAAATCTCTCTTTGAAGTTCCATAGATAAAACTGGGTATGGCATAAACCTTTGATGACACAATAACAAATGTAGCTTGCAAATCCATGTTAATTGACAATGTACCAACCTACATTGTAGGTTGGCTTCCCTGGGAAGCAAATTCTGAGATGGAGATTCATATGCAGATTGTTGGCAAAGGAGTGCTTAGGGGATCCACACTGTAGATGGGAGGAAAGAAAGGAGAAGCACGCAGAGATTAGAGCTGTGAACTCATCCTAGTAGAGGCCTCTACTGACTCCACAGGGACCATGGTACTGATTCAAGGTTGTTTCACATTAGGGTGAGGCATTCAGGCCTTTTCTTCTCACATCAATAGTCGCTGAGGGTAGAGTGCCTCTGGATGGAGGCGTAGTCCTCGAGAGGAAGATTGTTCCATTCAAGGTCACCCACAGGAGGCTGAACACAGAGAGCTGGTCTTTGGCAGGACTCCCAGCAAATGGGGGACGCTTTCCATCATTCTGAAGAAGGATCACATTCTCCATCACAGTCTTCCTTATAGATTCTCTTCTGGGAGCAGCTCTTTCAAGATTCTAGTGGGTGTCTCTTCCTAGGGAACATAGCAGTGGAAGGTAGAGACGGCTCCTTACTGCCCCCACCTCTGCAATGACCCCTCCCAGAATCTCGCCAGTTGTACTTAGCAGACCCAGGAGTCCTGGGATGAGAAACACTGGTGCTGGAGGTCCCTTCCCAGACTCCTCCATGCGAAGTCTGGCTCACACCATCTATCAAGCAAACCCAATCCTTGTGGCTGCCTTGTCCCCTAGGCTTCCTCTCAGTTCAGAGTCACAGTGCAGATGCCTCTACCCTTGGGGCCCCGCCAGGTGCAGGCAGAGTGCTCTGACCCAGACGCTCTGCAGAGGTGGGACTTCCCCAGTCCAGAAGAGGTGAGGGTGAATTGCACCTGTGTGGGCCCCAGATCCAGTCTTTCAGGGTCCTGGGAAGCAATGTGGGCTTCTGGTGTGGAACCCTGTGGCCCCAATCAGATGAATGCCAAGGTCCAAGCATGCCAAAACCCTTTCCACTGCACGTTCTTGGGACCAGTCATTCCTCCCAGCAGCTTCAGGAGACTGCCTCTACCTGCTCCTCAAGTCTGTCTCCTGAAGAACAGCATCAGGGCAGTCTTCTTTCTGTCCTACAGCCTCTGGTGGGAAGCCGGTCCCTTCCCCTGAGTCCCTCCAGCAGGAAGAATCTCCTCTTTGAACCCCACAAGGATGCTGAGGGCAGGGGCAGAGTCTGAGTGGGTCGATTGTGAGGTTTCCCAGGAAAGCAAGAGGGCCTGCTGGGTTGTGGGTACAGAGAACACAGATTCCCCAAATAACTCACTGGGATTGATGACAAATCGGGTCACTCCTGTTTCTACTTCCCGGGTCCCTAGCTCATATGTCTCACTACTAGAGACATTTGCTGTTGTTCTGTCACCAAGTTCTGTCCAACTCCTTGCACCCCCTGGACTGTAGCCCACCAGGCTTCCCTGTCCATGGAATTTTCCAGGCAAGAATACTGAAGTGGGTTGCTGTTTCCTTCTCCAGGAGATCTTTCCAACCCAGGGATTGAACCTACATCTCTTGCATTGGCAGGCGGATTCTTTGCCACTGAGCTACAAGGGAAGCCCACTAGAGACATAACATTATAAATTAAAGATCTTTTGTTTAAGGTGTGTATTGTGTCCTGGAAGATGGTGTGTCATCCTTGTAAAGTATTACCTCCCTTGATGGTTCTTCAGCTATATACCATTAATAGGCTGTTTCAATGCTTTATCAGGCTGATAGCTTCTGAATGCTGTGGTTTGTAATAGGAGCAGTGAATCCCATGCTTATAGACCCACTCTCACACCTCCTTTCCTATAAAGCAGTCTCTTTTTGGTCTGAAGAAAGCTATGTCAATGAATCAAGCACTCTCTAAGCCCTCAATATAGTGGTTTTGTGTGAGGCTATGGGCAGGAAAGGAGCAGTGGCTGCTCTTTGCTGGAGTAGCCATGAAGAGACACCCCACGTCCAAGGTAAGAGAAACCCAAGTAAGACGGCAAGTGCTGCGAGAGTGCATCAGTGGGCAGACACACGGAAACCATAATCACAGAAAACTAGTCAATCTAATCACATGGACCACAGCCTTGTCTAACTCAAAGAAACCAAGCCATGCCCATGGGGCCACCCAAGATGGGTGGGTCATGGTGGAAAGGTCTGACAGACCTTGGTCCACTGGAGAAGAGAATGGCAAACCACTTCAGTATTCTTGCCTTGAGAACCCCATGAACAGTAGGAGAAGGCAAAGTGATAGGATACTGAAAGAGGAACTCCCCAGGTCAGTAGGTGCCCAATATGCTACTAGAGATGAGTGGAGAAATAACTCCAGTGAGAATGAAGGGATGGAGCCAAAGCAAAAACAATACCCATCTGTGGTGGTGACTGGTGATAGAAGCAAGGTCCGATGCTGTAAAGAGCAATATTGCATAGGAACCTGGAATGTCAGGTCCATGAATCAAGGCAAATTAGAAGTGGTCAAACAAGAGATGGCAAGAGTGAACGTTGACATTCTAGGAATCAGCAAACTAAAATGGACTGGAATGGGTGAATTTAACTCAGATCACCAAAATGTCTAGTACTGTGGGCAGGAATCACTTAGAAGAAATGGAATAGCCATCATGGTCAACAAAAGAGTCCAAAATCCAGTACTTGGATGCAGTCTCAAAAACGACAGAATGATCTCTGTTTGTTTCCAAGGAAAACCATTCAGTATCACAGTAGTCCAACCTTATGCCCCAACCAGTAATGCTGAAGAAGCTGAAGTTGAACGGTTCTATGAAGACCTACAAGACCTTTTAGAACTAACACCCCCAAAAGATATCCTTTTCATTCTAGGGGACTGGAATGCAAAAGTAGGAAGTCAAGAAACACCTGGCTGCTGCTGCTGCTAAGTCATTTCAGTCGTGTCCGATTCTGTGCGACCCCATAGACGGCAGCCCACCAGGCTCCCTCGTCCCTGGGATTCTCCAGGCAAGAACACTGGAGTGGGTTGGCATTTCCTTCTCCAATGCATGGAAGTGAAAAGTGAAAGTGAAGTCGCTCAGTCATGTCCGACTCTTAGTGACTCCATGGACTGCAGCCTACCAGACTCCTCCGTCCATAGGATTTTCCAGGCAAGAGTACTGGAGTGGGGAAACACCTGGAGTAACAAGCAAATTTGGCCTTGGAATGCAGAATGAAGCAGGGCAAAGGCTAATAGAGTTTTGCCAAGAGAACACACTGGTCATAACAAACACCCTCTTCCAACAACACAAAAGAAGACTCTACACATGGACATCACCAGATGGTCAACAGCAAAATCAGATTGATTATATTCTTTGCAGCCAAAGATGGAGAAGCTCTATACAGTCAACGAAAACAAGACCAGGAGCTGACTGTGGCTCAGATCATGAACTTCTTATTGCTAAATTCAGACTTAAATTGAAGAAAGTAGGGAAAACCACTACACCATTCAGGTATTACCTAAATCATATTCCTTATTATTATACAGTGGAAGTGAGAAATAGATTTAAGGGACTAGATCTGATAGACAGAATGCCTGATGAACTATGGACAGAGGTTCGTGACTTTGTACAGGAGACAGGGATCAAGAACATCCCCATAGAAAAGAAATGCAAAAAAGCAAAATGGCTGTCTGGGGAGGCCTTACAAATAGCTGTGAAAAGAAGTGAAAAGCAAAGGAGAAAAGGAAAGATATAAGTATCTCAATGCAGAGTTCCAAAGAATAGCAAGGAGAGGTAAGAAAGCCTTCCTCATTGATCAATGCAAAGGGATAGAGGAAAACAACAGAATGGGAAAGACTAGAGATCTCTTCAAGAAAATTAGAGATACCAAAGGAATATTTCATGCAAAGAGGGGCTTGATAAAGGACAGAAATGGTCTGGACCTAACAGAAGCAGAAGATATTAAGAACAGGTGGTAAGAATACACAGAAGAACTGTACAAAAATGATCTTCATGACCAAGATAATCACAATGGTGTGATCACTCACCTAGAGCCAGATATCCTGGAATGTGAAGCCAAGTGGGCCTTAGAAAGCATCACTATGAACAAAGCTAGTGGAGGTGATGGAATTCCAGTGGAGCTATTTCAAATCCTGAAAGATGATGCTGTGAAAGTGCTACACTCAATATGCCAGCAAATTTGGAAAACTCAGCAGTGGCCACAGGACTGGAAAAGGTCAGTTTTAATTCCAATCCCAAAGAAAGGCAATGCCAAAGAATGCTCAAACTACCACACAATTGCACTCATCTCACATGCTGGTAAAGAAATGCTCAAAATTCTCCAAGCCAGGCTTCAGCAGTACGTGAACCATGAACTTTCAGATGTTCAAGCTGGTTTTAGAAAAGGCAGAGGAACCAGAGATCAAATTGCCAACATCCACTGGATCATGGAAAAAGCAAGAGAGTTCCAGAAAAACATCTATTTCTGCTTTATTGACTATGCCAAAGCCTTTGACTGTGTAGATCACAAAAAACTGTGGAAAATTCGGAAACAAATGGGAATCCCAGACCACCTGACCTGCCTCTTGAGAAACCTATATGCAGGTCAGGAAGCCAGAGTTAGAACTGGACATGGAACAAAAGGCTGGTTCCAAATAGGAAAAGGAGTGTGTCGAGGCTGTATATTGTCACCCTGCTTAATTTAACTTCTATGCAGAGTACATCATGAGAAATGCTGGGCTGGAAGAAGCACAAGGTGGAATCAAGATTGATGGGAGAAATCTCAATAACCTCAGCTATGCAGATGACACCACCCTTATGGCAGAAAGTGAAGAGGAGCTAAAAAGCCTCTTGATAAAAGTGAAAGAGGAGAGTGAAAAAGTTGGCTTAAAGCTCAACATTCAGAAAATGAAGATCATGACATCTGGTCCCATCACTTCATCGGAAATAGATGGAGAAACAGTGGAAACAGTGTCAGACTTTATTTTTTTTGGCTCCAAAATCACTGCAGATAGTGATTGCAGCCATGAAATTTAAAGATGCTTACTCCTTGGAAGGAAAGTTATGACCAACCTAGATAGCATATTAAAAAGCAGAGACATTACCTTGCCAACATAGGTCCATCTTGTCAAGGCTGTGGTTTTTCCAGTAGTCATGTATGGATGTGAGAGTTGGACTGCGAAGAAAGCTGAGTGCCGAAGAATTGATGCTTTTGAATTGTGGTGTTGGAGAAGACTCTTGAGAGTCCCTTGGACTGCAAGGAGATCCAACCAATCCATTCTAAAGGAGATTGGTCCTGGGTGTTTTTTGGAAGGAATGATTTTAAAGCTAAAACTCCGGTACTTTGGCCACCTCATGTGAAGAGTTGACTCATTGGAAAAGACTCTGATGCTGGGAGGGATTGGGTGCAGGAGGAGAAGGGGACGACAGGATGAGATGGCTGGATGGGATCACTGACTCGATGGACGTGAGTTTGAGTGAACTCTGGGAGCTGGTGATGGACAGGGAGGCCTGGCGTGCTGCAGTTCATGGGGTTGCAACGAGTCGGACACGACTGAGCGACTGAACTGACTGAAGAGCAGGAAAGTCAAGCCCATACCTGGACTCTGTTGAAATAAATAGCTAACCCTTCATTGAAAATGGTGAAATATAGTGAGCTTGCCATTGTATGGCATAACCGACTCAATGGACATGGTTTGAGGAAACTCCAGGATTTGACGATGAACAAGGAGGCCTGGCATGCTGCAGTTCATGGGGTCGCAAAGAATTGGATATGACTGAGTGACTCAGCTGACTGAACTGAACTGCCACCGAATGGCCAATTACTCTTCTCAAAAGATGGGGCATTCTGGGGCCCTGTTGTTGTCAGTGCATATATCTAGCAGTGAAAGAAGCTAAATAGGCCTCAGGAGGTCAATGCCCATGTTACTGGGCTCCCATCTCTGTCTGCATGGCTACTTGGTTAACTCACCCATTGTGCCAGTTCTGGAGTGGCTAATGTTAGAGCCAGCTGACATCAACCACCCAAGGAATTTTGTCCACCCGGTTACTGAGTGCCCTCTCCGCGAGCATGATCTTTTGTGAGCATCAACATGCAATCCAAAGTCTTTACAGTGTGATCCCCACTCTGTCCATTCACTTGCCTCTCCCTCAGAAGCCCTTGTCCCTAATCTTCCTGTGCATCTGTTGCAGCCCTTGACCAGAGGCAAAATTTTCATCACAGCCCAAAAATCTCTTTCCATTTTTATCTGTTTATACTTCCCTTTGCACAAAGATCTCCTTACCATTGTCTTTTATGGCCAGCTCTGAGTTGGCTTGTAGTAGCAATCCATTTCTGACTTTCACTCACATACCAAATGACCCATTAGTTAACCCAGCTCCAGTGTTTTCCTCTCTAACAGCTGGTTATGAGGGTTAATTCCCTCAGTGTGGACACAGGTACAAGCCAAGTCAGGGGCAATGCCCCTGTGGGAGATGATGCAGAGACTGGGATTGTTGAGACCTAACCTGAGCCATGACAGACTCAACAGGCCACGCCAGGCCTGAGCCTCAGGTTCTTGTAAGCATGAGTCATAATTCTAGGGAGCCCCACCCTACTGGATTAAAACCTGTCATGATTCTGGGGAACCACACCCTGGGAAAGTCCCCGATGGTGCCAAACCTGAGCCAATCCGGATAGGGGTGCGGGATTTGGAAAACGCGTGCGCATACGGCTCAGCCAATCATTACCCACCAGCTGTACTAAGAACTGCCTGTATAAAAGCAGCTGTGAGTCAGAGCTCAGGGCTCTCTCGTCAGGACTCCACTGTGCTGGATGAGACGGGAGCCCTAGCTTGAGCTAGCTCTCGTCAAGACTCCACTGCGCTGGATGAGACGGGAGCCCTAGCTCGAGCTAGCTCTCGTCAAGACTCCACTGCGCTGGATGAGACGGGAGCCCTAGCTCGAGCTAGCTCTCATCAAGACTCCACTGTGCTGGATGAGACTTGAGCCCTAGCTCAAGCTAGCAATAAACCCCTTTATGCTTTTGCATTGCTGTGGACATCTTATTCTCTGTTTTGGGGACTTGGACACTGGGCATAACAGGGATAACTGCTCTTGCAGCTTGCTTCTGCCTTTGGTTTTGTTCATGTTCAGTCCCAAGTGTGACACTTCCATTGTGTTATGGTAGGTTATTTCTGGACCTGCACAGATTTTTGAATTGATGAGTCTGACAGAACTCACCTGTTGATCTGACATTCTGGCTTCATGACTTCTGAATGTTCCATGTTCAGACACTTTATTCTGTATGTAGGAACTGATTTTCAAAAAGTATGTGATTCTCCATTTTAGTTGGAGAATTTCTCCTAGACACTAGGGATCTGCATTATGGTTCTCTGGTTGGTTTTGCACAAACCCTACACAGCATTTTTCCCATCATGGATAACTCAAAAATAGCAGGGTCTGATACATACAAGCCACAGATTGACTTGTGCCATAGTCTGAATCTGTGCAGAGCTCTTTCTTGCTCTGGGTTTTATGGATATCTTGGAGCTTTTCATATCACTTAGTTTGTGGGGATATTTTTCAAATAACAGAAATGTATTGCCTCACAGTTACAGAGGATGGCCATCCAAGATCAAGGTTCCGGCAAGGTGGATTTCACTATGAAGCCTTGCTATGTGCTCACATACTCTCACTCATAGGGAGAGAAAGAGAATATGAACTCTTTGCTGTCTCTTATAAGGACACTAATCAGATCAGATTAGAGCCCTGCACTTCTGACCTCATTTCACCTGAATTACCTCTTCACAGGCCCCACCCCCAAACACAGATGTATTGGGGGTTAGGGTTTCTACACATAGAATTTTGGGGCAACACAATTCAGTCCATAGCCCTGGGTTTTAGCAATATTCTCAAATATGAAATATACTGCTTCCAGAATTCAAAGACCAAAGAGGCCCATGTATGTGTGTATAATTTTTATTTATATTCTATTGATATATGTATATATCTATATATAAATATGTACTGTGCTATGCTTAGTCACTCAGTTGTGTCTGACTCTTTGCAACTCCATGGACTGTAGTCTGCCAGGCTCCTCTGTCCATGGGGATTCTCCAGGCAAGAATACTGGAGTGGGTTGCCATGCCCTCCTCCAGGGGATCTTCCCAACCCAGGGATTGAACCCAGGGCTCCCACATTGCAGGCGGATTCTTTACCATCTGAGCCATCAGGGAAGCCCAAGAATACTGGAGTGGGTAACCCATCCCATCTCCAGGGGATCTTCCTGACCCAGGAATTAAACCAGGGTCTCCTGCATTGCTGGTTGATTCTTACCAGCTGAGCTACCCAGGAAGCCCACATATATTTCTTTATAAATGATACAATATATAATTAATCTGTAGAAGAAATATCCTGGTATGCTTCCAAACAGGGGAGTTCTTAAAATTTTACTGATTTGGCAGCCCTTTAAGTTTCTACAGAGTTTTGCCTATCCAGCTCAGCTCTCATGTAGTCATCAATCCACTGGATTAGTGTGATGTTCTGAAGGAGGTTTAGATGGTCCAGATTTATATTATGACAGAGGGAAGGAGAGTTAATTCAGTTATTGGGCACCAATGATTAAGAATAATTTCTTATCCTCTAATAGAGATGGAAACAAAGACCTCTGCCACACTAATAGTCACATTCTATGTTTTTACACACATGATAGTTTGTTCTAGCAAAGAAAATGTGTCTGGCATATAGGCTTACACTAAGGTCTCGAATTTGCAGGTCGAGTACTGTCTTCCTCTGGTTCTGTCTGGTTTGTCAGAGGCCAGACTAGTGAAATAAAGGAAGACATGATGGGGACCCACACCTTTCAGGTCTAAGGGTAGCAGTATTTACCATTCCCCACATGATAAAATTTTTATTTTTGATATATTCTCTTGCCTGTTTCAGGGGTTTCCACTTGGTTTTTCCATTTCCCTCAGATCAATGACACATGGTGGTGGTATGTAAACTCTTGGGTATATAAACTTCAATTATATGTTCCCTAGTTCTTAGAGACTAGGGAAATGGCCCCAGATAAGATCCAGAGGATCATTTATGAGCCAAAACCAAGTCAGGACCCTATTTCCTGGTCTCCGTATGCTCACGTTCAAATCTGGGCCATCATGATTAACATTTATGAGTATCAACTCAGACTCCACAACAAACAGAGCTAATGTTTGTATATTCTCTCCATCTCAATGTACAACCCAATCAAATGGCCATCAGTCCCCATGGGGAAGAAGTGGAATAATTGTCATGTAGTTTGCACTTGCTCTGGTAGGCTGGGGATCTTTCTCCTGAGTCTGGGCCTTTGATTCAGTAATTAAATTTTAGGTTCAAAAACTGTCTCAGGGTTAGGAAGCAGGCAGAAGATCTTGACTTCTTCTGGGGGAAACTGCTTTCAGTCTCCGAACAGTACATCAGTTTGTCTTGAGGGTTCACTTTGAGCAGTACCCTTGAAGGCCTTCCATCTATTTTGCTCCTCAGGGCCACAACTATCTAAGGGCCAAGTTTCCTTGGCTTCCACACTGATTTTTCTGCTCATTACGATCACTGCACCAATGTGACTTCTGACACTTAGGTGCTGCCAGCTGGTACTTGCTAACTTTGACATCTTGTCATTCCCACTCTTTAGGTGAGCCCAGTCCCATGGCAGTATCTCTTGCCATATGCTCTGGCCTACAGAGAACCTCCATGGAATTTGTTAATGATGCTGGCACTGGCTTCTCTCTGGAACATTTTCCTCTGGGGGGTTTGATTCTTATCTCGTGTATCTGCCTTTGCATAATCACTTCTTGGAGTGTTAAGCTTCTTCCACATTCTGTTATGGAAATTCTGGTCTTCCTACTTCACTGAAGCTAAACCATCACTTCAGTTCATTTCAGTTCAGTCGCTCAGTCGTATCCGACTCTTTGCGACCCCATGACTTGCAGCACGCCAGGCCTCCCTGTCCATCACCATCTCCTGGAGTTCACTCAGACTCTCATCCATCGAGTCCGTGATGCCATCCAGCCATCTCATCCTCTGTCGTCCCCTTCTCCTCCTGCCCCCAATCCCTCCCAGCATCAGAGTCTTTTCCAATGAGTCAACTCTTTGCATGAGGTGTCCAAAGTACTGGAATTTCAGCATAAGCATCAGTCCTTCCAAAGAACACCCAGGGCTGATCTCCGTCAGAATGGACTGGTTGGATCTCCTTGCAGTCCAAGGGACTCTCAAGAGTCTTCTCCAACACCACAGTTCAAAGGCATCAATTCTTCAGCACTCAGCCTTCTTCACAGTCCACTCAACATCCATACATGACCACTGGAGAAACCATAGCCTTGACTAGACGGAACTTAGTTGGCAAAGTAATGTCTCTGTTTTGAATATACTATCTAGCTTGGTCATAACTTTTCTTCCAAGGAGTAAGCGTCTTTTAATTTCATGGCTGCAGTCACCATCTGCAGTGATTTTGTAGCCCAGAAAAATAAAGTCTGACACTGTTTCCACTGTTTCCCCATCTATTTCCCATGAAGTGATGGGACCGGATTGCATGATCTTCATTTTCTGAATGTTGAGCTTTAAGCCAACTTTCTCACTCTCCTCTTTCACTTTCATTAAGAGGCTTTTTAGCTCCTCTTCACTTTCTGCCATAAGGGTGATGTCATCTGCATATCTGAGGTTATTGATATTTCTCATGGCAATCTTGATTCCAGCTTGTGTTCCATCCGGTCCAGCGTTTCTCATGATGTACTCTGCATATAAGTTAAATAAGCAAGGTGACAATATACAGCCTTGACATACTCCTTTTCCTATTTGGAACCAGTCTTTTGTTCCATGTCCAGTTCTAACTGTTGCTTCCTGACCTGCATACAGATTTCACAAGAGGCAGGTCAGATGGTCTGGTATTCCCATCTCTTTCAGAATTTTCCACAGTTGATTGTGATCCACACAGTCAAAGGCTTTGGCATAGTCAATAAAGCAGAAATAGATGTTTTTCTGGAACTCTCTTGCTTTTTCGATGATCCAGCAGATGTTGGCAATTTGATCTCTGGTTCCTCTGCCTTTTCTAAAACCAGCTTGAACATCAGGGAGTTCATGGTTCATGTATTGCTGAAGCCTGGCTTGGAGAATTTTGAGCATTACTTTACTAGCATGTGAGATGAGAGCAATTGTGCAGTATTTTGAGCATTCTTTGGCATTGCCTTTCTTTGGGATTGGAATGAAAACTGACATTTTCCAGTCCTGTGGCCACTGCTGAGTTTTCCAAATTTGCTGGCATATTGAGTGCAGCACTTTCACAGCATCATCTTTCAGGATTGAAACAGCTCAACTGGAATTCCATCACCTCCACTAGTTTGTTCATAGCGATGCTCTTCAAGGCCCACTTGACTTCACATTCCAGGATATCTGGCTCTAGATTAGTGATCACACCATCATGATTATCTGGGTCATGAAGATCTTTTTTGTACAGTTCTTCTTGCCACCTCTTAATATCTCCTGCTTCTGTTAGGTCCAGACCATTTCTGTCCTTTATCAAGCCCCTCTTTGCATGAAATGTTCCCTTGGTATCTCTAATTTTCTTGAAGAGATCTCTAGTCTTTCCCATTCTGTTCTTTTCCTCTATTTCTTTGCATTGATCACTGAAGAAGGCTTTCTTATCTCTTCTTGCTATTCTTTGGAACTCTGCATTCAGATGCTTATATCTTTCCTTTTCTCCTTTGCTTTTCCATTCTCTTCTTTTCACAGCTATTTGTAAGGCCTCCCCAGACAGCCATTTTGCTTTTTTGCATTTCTTTTCCATGGGGATGATCTTGATCCCTGTCTCCTGTACAGTGTCATGAACCTCATTCCATAGTTCATCAGGCACTCTATCTATCAGATCTAGTCCCTTAAATCTATTTCTCACTTCCACTGTATAATAATCAGGGATTTGATTTAGGTCATAACTAAATGGTCTAGTGGTTTTCCCTACTTTCTTCAATTTGTCTGAATTTGGTAATAAGGAGTTCATGATCTGAGCCACAGTCAGCTCCCAGTCTTGTTTTTGTTGACTGTATAGAGCTTCTCCATTTTTGGCTGCAAAGAATATAATCAACCTGATTTCGGTGTTGACCATCTGGTGATGTCCATGTGTAGAGTCTTCTCTTGTGTTGTTGGAAGAGGGTGTTTGCTGTGACCAGTGCGTTTTCTTGGCAAAACTCTATTAGTCTTTGCCCTGCTTCATTCCGCATTCCAAGGCCAAATTTGCCTGTTACGCCAGGTGTTTCTTGACTTCCTACTTTTGCATTCCAGTCCCCTATAATGAAAGGCACATCTTTTTTTTGGTGTTAGTTCTAAAAGGTCTTGTAGGTCTTCATAAAACCGTTCAACTTCAGCTTCTTCAGCGTTACTGGTTGGGGCATAGACTTGGATTACTGTGATATTGAATGGTTTGCCTTGGAGACGAACAGAGATCATTCTGTCATTTTTGAGATTGCATCCAAGTACTGCATTTCCGACTCTTTTGTTGACCATGATGGCTACTCCATTTCTTCTGAGGGATTCCTGCCCGCAGTAGTAGATATAATGGTCATCTGAGTTAAATTCACCCATTCCAGTCCATTTTAGTTTGCTGATTCCTAGAATGTCGACGTTGACCCTTACCATCTCTTGTTTGACCACTTCCAATTTGCCTTGATTCATGGACCTGACATTCCAGGTTCCTATGCAATATTGCTCTTTACAGCATCAGACCTTGCTTCTATCACCAGTCACATCCACAACTGGGTATTGTTTTTGCTTTGGCTCCATCCCTTCATTCTTTCTGGAGTTATTTCTCCACTGATCTCCAGTAGCATATTGGGCACCTAATGACCTGGGGAGTTCCTCTTTTGGTATCCTATCATTTTGCCTTCTCCTACTGTTCATGGGGTTCTCAAAACAAGAATACTGAAGTGGCTTTCCATTCCCTTCTCCAGTGGACCAAGCTCTGTCAGACCTTTCCACCATGACCCGCCCTTCTTGGGTTGCCCCCAGGCATGGCTTGGTTTCATTGAGTTAGACAAGGCTTGATCCTAGTGTGATTAGATTGACTAGTTTTCTGTGATTATGGTTTCAGTGTATCTGCCCTCTGATGCCCTCTTGCAACACCTACCATCTTACTTGGGTTTCTCTTACCTTGTCGTGGGGTATCTCTTCACGGCTGCTCCAGAAAAGCACAGCTGCTGCTCCTTACCTTGGATGAGGGGTATCTCCTTACCGCCACTGTTCCTGACCTTCAACGTGGGATAGCTCTTCTAGGCCCTCCTGTGCCTGTGCAGCCACTGCTCCTCAGGATGGTCCTCCCGGCCGCTAGCCCTGGCCTTGGTTGTGGGTGGCTCCTCCCAGCTGCCGCTTTTGGCCTCGGGCTCGGGGTGGCTCCTCAGGGTCACTGCCCCTTGCCTCGGGCGCGAGGTGGCTTTTCCGGGCCACCCGTGACCTCAGACACTGGGTGTCTCCTCCCGGCCGCCCCTGACCTCGGTCGTGGGGTAGCTCCTCTCGGCCGCCGCCCTGACCTCGGATGCAGGGCGTCTCCTCCCGGCCGCCACTGACCTCGGACACGGGGTGTCTCCTCCTGGCCGCCGCCACTGACCTCGGACGCGGGGTAGCTCCTCTCGGCTGCCGCCCCTGACCTCAGACACAGGGTAGCTCCTCTCGGCTGTTCCTGCGCCGTCACAGCCTGGCACTCTCGGCCGCTGCCCCTGACCTCAGACGTGGGGTAAGTCTTCTCGTCCACGCCTAGTGTGCCAGCTGGCAGCTGCCCTCGCCTAGTGCGCCGGGTGGCAGCCACGGAACCATTACTTACTCCATTTCAAGTATCCATTCTAGCAATTTTTTAACACCATTTCCCAGGTTCCTTGCTGAGGCATTAACTCTCATACCCAGAAGAATTCGCCTATACTGGTAAACGTCCTTTTATCCAAATTTGTATTTAACCTCTTCCTCTCAGTCCATGACCTCAGAATGTACTACTCTCTCAGATTTTGCCAGTAACATATTTTCTAAGTCCTTTGAGTTTCCTTCATGGTATAAACCATTTATTCCCTTTGATGAACATGTTTCTCTTTGGCCTAATAGCTGTGAGTCAAAGAATTTGTTCATGAGGGAAGCACTTGTTTTCTGCAAAACATTCATGAGAAATGGGAATTCTAGCCCTTAACTTGTGTAAGTGGGCTAATTCTTTGTGTCCATATGGTTCAGAAGAATCTTGGAACTAAAACAATTGGAGATAGAAGGCTAAAACAGAGCTTCTTATCCAAGTTTCGGGGTCCTACTCTTTTATGACCAGGGTTGGCCTTGGTGTGGCATACATGCTTTGTTTGGGACTTTCACCTTCTTTGGAGCTCAGATTGTCTTATAATGAAGTCCTGGGCATGATTTTCATGCCTCATAGATAGAAAGCAATCCATATGCAAGTTCCCATCCCAGTGCTTGTTTTTATGCCCCTCCTGGTCCTGGTAACAGTTGTTTTATGTTGGTTTTCCTGGGCATCAGTTTATGAGGTAAAGATTAGCATAATTAGTACTTTTAGTAGGGAGTGTTTGCAATGAACATCTCTGGAAGGAAGAGGAAAGAAGCCAAGTTGTCCAGAAAGGGAAGTTGAACCACAGTGAGGATCAGCAGAGTTCTAGGTTGACCAATGAGGATCTCTATAGCTAGGATGAGTCTTCAGAGTCAACTGAAATTGTACAGGGGGCAGGTCTTTCCCTTCATCCTGATCAGTTACTTATTGCAGGCTGCCTTTGAAAAGAGGTGTCACCTTACACAATTCTGTTTTCTTAGGAAACACAAAAATAGCTGACAATTGAAGGTGGTCTTGGGGTGTTCCCATCACGGCAGAATAGTAAGTCCCCCGTTTCTGAAGAGGTGTTCAGGCAACAAATTGCAGCAACCATCACATGTTGCTACTGGGAAAATGTGAGGAACATAGAACCAGTTTGGGGTACATTTCATTCTCTATTTCTGGCACTTGTTTCTTCTTTCTTGCTTCCTTCTTCCTTTAGTATTCTGGAGACATCTGTGCCCATTAAGACCGTTATGAAAGGGATTTTATGAATAAAGATAGAGGCAAAAGGAATGGATCTGAGCATTCACCTGAAAGAAACCTCACAATTTTAGCTTTTCTCTGAAGCATCACATGTAAGACTGTCAGTCTCCACCTACAAGGTACATGGAAGAATTAGACCACCCAGAGCCACTTGGTTAAGACTTTCTCATCCATAAAGACTCACTACAAATACAATCTTCCATAAGAATCTCTACTTATTTCTCCCTCAAAGTAGATTGTATTTGTGTTCATGCATTACTTTTAAAGGTCTAAAAAAGTTGGATTAAAAATTAGCATTTTGTGATTCAGGACTAATGCTTGACAACCTTGATGATGAATAGTCCTAAGGAACTGAGCCTTACTCTGTCTCTGTGACTATTCCAAGACATTTTGGGTATGTTACCTATTACTTTCCTCTATTGGTCAGAAAGGTAGGTAGCCTCTTGCCAGAAAAGTTGCAAATGGCAACCAGAACAGTATAAATGTTCTGTAAAGACAAAAGATGTTTTAGGGAATGTGTCCAGAGCAATGTGGTAAACAACACTGTCCTCTCTCAATATCTGGAGATAGTGTGGATTGCCCAAGTTACAGAGAAAGGTCAGGATTTATCTAAGCCAATGAAATTATACCACTCCCTTTCCCTTGTTGATTTCTTCTGAACTAGACAGTTCTTAGCTGATTAGAAGTTCTTAGCAGTCTGACTTTGCCCAAAGAGATGTAAAGACAGGCTGGGTAGGGACCTCTAGGAAAGCTGATTCTATGATCTCATGAGAGAGTTTCCAGAAGGGCCTCTTTTATTTTTCCTTGGACATTGGTTTGTTGGTATAATCAAAGACAATACTCCTCACTGACCATAGTTCTGCAAGCTGTCCAGATGAGTGGCAACCTACCCTGACCATCAGAAAGTCAGTAACAGCTCTGTTCCACTAATGCCCAAGAAGTCCCATCTCTAAAGCCCACTGATCTCTGAATTCTGTGCTTCCTAAAATCTTGTACAGATCAACTTTCCTCAAGGACAGTCTGCCTTAAAAAGCAGTTTTCCATTGTTTACTTAAGTAATAGCTTTCTTCTCAGATATTGAATGCTGGTCTCTTCCTTTAACAGAAAAATGTGATAGCCCTTTTGTTTCTTTGCAGAATGAGGATTAAAGCAACACACAGAGATGTTTACAGCCAGGAAAATAAGGAGAAATTGATTGAGTTGGAACCACTGGGTTAGGCTCATTTAGAAATATCTCCTTCCTCTGGATTTCCAGCTACATGAGCTAATCAATTCTGTCATTATTTAAGCCACTTAAGTATTGCTTTCTGTGACTTGAATGCAATGCAAATTAACTGGTAAAAGAAGTGATGTTTAATTCTTAAAAGATATATTGGAGTTAACAATTGAAGACGATGGAGAAGTTCTCAGAAGCATAAAGAACAGCAATTAGAAAGATAAAGGAAGGAGAGAAAACATTTGTTAAGACACTTGAAGTACTTGTCATCAGTATAGTTGGAGTTATGAATATATACAGAGAATGGGGTTGAAAAGAAACTGTAGAAGTTATATAATTGAGACATAATATAAGGGAGAAAATAGGAGAAAATAGAAATCCAAATCTTGTTTATGTATTCTAGATCTTATCTGTCTACTTGACCATACAAGGAGTATCTCTAGTTAACTGACTTGTTCAAACTGATTTTTTTTCTTCCCCAATTTCTATGATAGTCCCTTCTCAAAAACAACTCAGTATTTTCTGTGGCTTGTGCTGAGTGGCCTCTTTTTAAATTAATTTTGCTGGGGTATAGTTGATTTACAATGTTGTATTAGTTTCAGATGTACAGTAAAGTGAATCAGTTATACAAATACATATGTTGTTGTTCAGTGGCTTAGTCATGTCCAACTCTTTGTAACCTCATGGACTGCAGCAATCCAGGCTTCCCTGTCCTTCACTTTCTCTGGAGTTTGCTCAAACTCATGTCCATTGAGTCAGAGATGCCATCCAACCATCTCATCCTCTGTTGTGCCCTTCTCCTCCTGCCCTCAGTCTTTCCTAGCATCGGGGTCTTTTCCAGTGAGTTGGCTCTTTGCAGCAGGTGGGCAAAGTATTGGAGTTTCAGCTTCAACATCAGTCCTTTCAATAAATATTCAGAGTTGCTCTCCTTTAGGATTGACTGGTTTGATCTCCTTTGCAGTCCAATGGACTCTCAAGAGTCTTTTCTAGCACCTCAGTTCAAAAGCCTCAGTACTTTGGTACTCAGCCTTCATTATGGTCAAATTCTCATATCTGTACATGACTACTGGAAAAACCATAGCTTTGATTCACTCTTTTTTAGATTCTTTTCCTTATAGGTCATTGCAGAGTATTTAGTAGAGTTCCCTGTTCTATACAGTAGGTCTTTATTAATTATCTATTTTATATATAATAGTGTGTATGTGTCAACCCCAATCTCTCAATTTATCCCTCCCCCTCATCTCCTGGTAATCACAAGTTTGTTTCCTACATCTGTGACTCCATTTTTGTTTTGTAGATAAGCTCATTTGTTGGGTGGTTAGGTTTGTAGGTTTTGGTTTGTAGGTAAGCTCATTTGTTGGCTTTTAAAGCCCTCTCATTTCTTTCTTTTTCCTTTATAACTTGTTTTCACCAGGGACTTATTTTAGGATTCATAGCATACGCTACTTGTATTTCTCCTTTTTGATGTTTTTACTGGTTGGTGTGTTCTGCTCTTTCAATTATGAAGATTTCAACATGAAGGATTGTCGCTTTTTAGTCTCATCTCAAATGTCACCTCATAAAGGCCTTTCTGGACATAACAAACCTAAAAGAACTCCCAACATCTAGTCACTGCTGGTAATATCACTTTTTATTATCCTCCTCAGTGTGAGCTATCAAAATTTATTTGTTTATTTGTTTATTACCATTTTCTTCTTCCTAGATTATGATGTTCTCAAAGGAAAGATGCTTTCCGATTTGTTCGTAACAGTATCTACAGGGCCTAGCAAATGGCCTACTACTTAGTCCGTTTAATTATTTTTTAAATAGCAGAGACATAATCTGAGCTGGAAATACTTCTCTCTCCAACTATTTTTGTCTGATATAGAAATGAAAGAGAAGAAAAACAACAAATAAAATGAATTATAGTAATGTGAAAAATGAAATAATGCCATGAGTATATCAGCTCTCTCATTATGTATTGATAAAGATACAAAGAGAATGATTACATTTTGACAGATAACCCAGAAATGGAATCAATGTTACATACTATGTGTGTGTCTTGGTGAATAACAAGAAACCTGTAGTTATTTTTCCTTTGCCAGCTTATGGGAGTTTTGTACAGACAGTGGTGACTCAGCATTGCTGTGATGGACAGGAGGGAGGAGAAGAACGCACAAGACCTCTCAGCTGGAACCCTCTGGTGTCTCTGTTCTTGAGCAGTGGTTTTAATTGATCGTGTTCATCTTGTACTACGTGTTCACCACATTTCCAGATTATTTCTCCCCAGAGTTTGTGGTAGTGACACACTAATACAGTGTCTTCAGCACCCCGACATTTGGTCAAGTTGTCCTATTTGCATTTAACAGAGGAATAAAGTAAGTCAGAAGGTAGTTGCTGCAAAGATTTTAGGATTAGGGTTTTTTGTTGTTGTTGTTTTGGTGCTGATTAGGTCTCTTAATTTGATTTCTTGTTCCTCTGCCTTTTCTAAAACCAGCTTGAACATCTGGAAGTTCATGGTTCACGTATTGCTGAAGCCTGCTTGGAGAATTTTGAGCATTACTTTACTAGCATATGAGATGAGTGCAATTGAGTGGTAGTTTGAGCATTCTTTGGCATTACCTTTCTTTGGAATTGGAATGAAAACTGACCTTTTCTAGTCCTGTGGCCACTGCTGAGTTTCCCAAATTTGCTGGCATATTGAGTGCAGCACTTTCATAGCATCATCTTTCAGGATTTGAAAGAGCTCAACTGGAATTCCACATCCGCTGGATCATGGGAAAAGCAAGAGAGTTGCAGAAAACATCTATTTCTGCTTTATTGACTATGCCAAAGCCTTTGACTGTGTGGATCACAATCAACTGGAGAATTCTGAAAGAGATGGGAATATCAGACCACCTAACCTGCCTCTTGGGAAACCTATATGCAGGTCAGGAAGCAAAAGTTAGAACTGGACATGGAACAACAGACTGGTTCCAAATAGGAAAAAGAGTATGTCAAGGCTGTATATTGTTACCCTATTTATTTAACTTATATGCAGAATACATCATGAGAAAAACTGGGCTGGAAGAAGCACAAGCTGGAATCATGACTGCTGGCAGAAATATCAATAACTTCAGATATGCTGATGACACCACCCTTATGGCAGAAAATGAAGAGGAGCTAAAAAGCCTCTTGATGAGTGGGAAAGAGGAGAGTGAAAAAGTTGGCTTAAAGCTCAATATTCAGAAAACTAAGATCATGGCATCTGGTCCCATCACTTCATGGGAAATAGATGGGAAACAGTGGAAACAGTGTCAGACATTAAATTTTTGGGTTCCAAAATCACTGCAGATGGTGACTGCAGCCAGGAAATTAAAAGACGACAGCTGGGAGGAGCCACCCTTGCCCGAGGTCAGGGCCAGCAGCCGGGAGGAGCAACCCAAGGAGTGGTGGCTGCTTAGGCGCAGGAGGGCCTAGAGGAGCTATCCCACATTGAAGGTCAGGAATGGTGGCAGTAAGGAGATACCCCTCCTCCAAGGTAAGGAGCAGCAGCTGTGCTTTGCTGGAGCAGCCGTGAAGAGATACCCCACGCCCAAGGTAGGAAAAACCCAAGTAAGATGGTAAGTGTTGCAAGAGGGCACCAGAGGGCAGACACACTGAAACCATACTCACAGAAAACTAGTCAAACTAATCACACTAGGACCAAGCCTTGTCTAACTCAATGAAACCAAGCCATGCCTGCGGGACAACCCAAGACGGGCGGGTCATGGTGGAGAGGCCTGACAGAATGTGGTCCACTGGAGAAGGGAATGGCAAGCCACATCAGTATTCTTGCCTTGAGAACCCCGTGAACAGTAGGAGAAGGCAAAATGATAGGATACCAAAAGAGGAACTCCCCAGGTCACTAGGTGCCCAATATGCTACTGGAGATCAGTGGAGAAATAACTCCAGAAAGAATGAAGGGATGGAGCCAAAGCAAAAACAATACCCAGCTGTGGATGTGACTGGTGATAGAAGCAAGATCTGATGCTGTAAAGAGCAACATTGCATAGGAACCTGGAATGTCAGGTCCAGGAATCAAGGCAAATTGGAAGTGGTCAAACAACAGATGGCAAGGGTGAAGGTCGACATTCTAGGAATCAGCTAACTAAAATGGACTGGAATGGGTGAATTTAACTCAGATGACCATTACATCTACTACTGCAGGCAGGAATCCCTCAGAAGAAATGGAGTAGCCATCATGGTCAACAAAAGAGTCGGAAATGCAGTACTTGGATGCAATCTCAAAAATGACAGAATGATCTCTGTTTGTCTCCAAGGCAAACCATTCAATATCACAGTAATCCAAGTCTATGCCCCAACCAGTAACGCTGAAGAAACTGAAGTTGAATGGTTTTATGAAGACCTACAAGTTCTTCTAGGACTAACACTCCAAAACAATGTCCTTTTCAGTATAGGGGACTGGAATGCAAAAGTAGGAAGTCAAGAAACACCTGGAGTAACAGGCAAATTTGGCCTTGGAATGTGGAATGAAGCAGGGCAAAGACTAATAGAGTTTTGCCAAGAGAATGCACTGGTCATAGCAAACACCCTCATCCAACAACACAAGAGAAGACTCTACACATGGACATCACGAGATGGTCAACACCGAAATCAGGTTGATTATATTCTTTGTAGCCAAAGATGGAGAAGCTCTATACAGTCAGCAAAAACAACACGAAGACCTGACTGTGGCTCAGATCATGAACTTCTAATTACCAAATTCAGACTGAAATTGAAGAAAGTAGGGAAAACCTCTAGACCGTTCAGGTATGACCTAAATCAAATCCCTTATGATTATACAGTGGAAGTGAGAAATTGATTTAAGGGACTGGATCTGATAGGCAGAGTGCCTGATGAACTATGGAATGAGGTTCGTGACATTGTACAGGAGGCAGTGATCAAGACCATCCCCATGGAAAAGAAATGCAAAAAAGCAAAATGGCTGTCTGGGGAGGCCTTACAAATAGCTGTGAAAAGAAGAGAAGTGAAAAGCAAAGGAGCAAAGGAAAGATATAAGCATCTGAATGCAGAGTTCCAAAGAACAGCAAGGAAAGATAAGAAAGCCTTCTGCAGCGATCAATGCAAAGAAATAGAGGAAAACAGCAGAATGGGAAAGACTAGAGATCTCTTCAAGAAAATTAGAGATACCAAGGGAACATTTCATGCAAAGAGGGGCTTGATAAAGGACAGAAATGGTCTGGACCTAACAGAAGCAGAAGATATTAAGAAGAGGTGGCAAGAATATACAGAAGAACTGTACAAAAAAGATCTTCAAGACCAAGATAATCACGATGGTGTGATCACTCACCTAGAGCCAGACATCCTGGAACGTGAAGTCACGTGTGCCTTAGAAAGCATCACTACGAACAAAGCTAGTGGAGGTGATGGAATTCCAGTTGAGCTGTGTCAATCCTGAAAGATGATGCTGTGAAAGTGCTGCACTCAATATGCCAGCAAATTTGGAAAACTCAGCAGTGGCCACAGGACTGGAAAAGGTCAGTTTTCATTCCAGTCCCGAAGAAAGGCAATGCCAAAGAATGCTCAAACTACCTCACAATTCCACTCATCTCAAATGCTAGTAAAGTAATGCTCAAAATTCTCCAAGCCAGGCTTCAGCAGTACATGAACCATGAACTTCCAGATGTTCAAGCTGGTTTTAGAAAAGGCAGAGGAACCAGAGATCAAATTGCCAACCTCTGCTGGATCATGGAAAAAGCAAGAGAGTTCCAGAAAAACATCTATTTCTGCTTTATTGACTATGCCAAAGCCTTTGACTGTGTGGGTCACAAAAAACTGTGGAAAATTCTGAAAGAGATGGGAATACCAGACCACCTGACCTGCCTCTCGAGAACCCTGTATATAGGTCAGGAAGCCAGAATTAGAACTGGACATGGAACAACAGACTGGTTCCAAATAGGAAAAGGAGCATATCAAGGCTCTATATTGTTACCCTACTTAAATTAACTTTTATGCAGAGTACATCATAAGAAACGTTGGGCTGGAAGCAGCACAAGCTGGAATTAAGTTTGCAGGGAGAAATATCAGTAACTTTAGATATGCAGATGACAGTACCCTTATGGCAGAAAATGAAGAGGAACTAAACAGCCTCTTGATGAAAGTGAAAGAGGAGAGTGAAGAAGTTGGCTTAAAGCTCAACATTCAGAAAACTAAGATCGTGGCATCTGGTCCCATCACTTCATGGGAAATAGATGGAGAAACAGTGGAAACAGTGTCAGACTTTATTATTTTGGCCTCCAAAATCACTGTAGATGTTGATTGCAGCCATGAAATTTAAAGACGCTTACTCATTGGAAGGAAAGTTATGACCAACCTAGATAGCATATTGAAAAGCAGAAACATTACTTTGCCAACAAAGGTCCATCTAGTCAAGGCTATGGTTTTTCCAGTAGTCATGTATGGATGTGAGAGTTGGACCGTGAAGAAAGCTGAGCATTGAAGAATTGATGCTTTTGAATTGTGGTGTTGGAGAAGACTCTTGAGAGTCCCTTGGTCTGCAAGGAGATCCAACCAGTCCATTCTGAAGGAGATCAGTCCTGGGTTTTCTTTGGAAGGACTGATGCTGAAGCTGAAACTCCAGTACTTTGGCCACCTCATGCAAAGAGTTGACTCACTGGAAAAGACCCTGATGCTGGGAGGGCTCAAAGGCAGGAGGAGAAGGGGATGACAGAGGATGAAATATCTGGATGGCATCACTGACTCAATGGACTTGAGTTTGAGTGAACTCTGGGAGTTGGTGATGGACAGGGAGGCCTGGTGTGCTGTTATTCTTGGCATTGCAAAGAGTCGGACAGGACTGAGTGACTGAATTGAACTGAACTGATTGCGGTCTTGATAGGCTTTAAAACTCTTACTTGGGGACAAACAATTTTTACCATCCACAAAGCAAAACAACTCCTTAATGGGAGATGCCATTTATTGATGTGTGATCAAAGAATTCTCAGATATCAAGTAGTATTGATGGAAAATCCAGGCCTGACTCTATCCCCTTGTGAGGTTCTTAACCCTGCTACCCTCCTGCCTACCCCTGAGGGCTCTCTCCCCTTTGACTCTTGCCTAGAAACCTTGTACCACTGGACAAAACCCTGAGAGGGATTGTTAGAAGAACCTCTGACCAATCCTGAAGTATGTTGTACAGTGATGGAAGCAGCTTTGTCTTGGTTGAAAAAAGAAGAGCTGGGTATGCAGTAGTCTCCAATTTTGAGACCCTAGAGGCTAAACTTTTGCCACCAGATACTTTAGCCCAATTGGCTGAGCTCATAGCACTGGCTAGAGCTTTAGAGCTAGGAAAATGAAAACAGTTAGCCATTTATACTAACTCCACTTATGCCTTTCTGGTGCTACATGCACAAGCTGCTATTTGGAAAGAAAGAGGCCACTTCACCACATGAGGATACCCAATCAAATATGCTGATCAAATCCTTAGGCTCTTGGAGGCACTCCATCTGCCCGCTGATGGACTCCCATTGTAAAGGACACCAAAAAGGAGCACAGAAGTGGCATGAGGGAACCAAGCAGCTGATCAGGCAGCTAGGAGAGCAGCATTACAGAACCATGACCTAATAGGGGTTGCCACGTTAGTTCCACAGACTAATTTGCCAGAAACTCCTTCATATATTGAAGGTGAGACTCTGAAAGCTAAGAGTGAGGGCTTTCAAGAAGGTCATATGGGGTGGTTCCAAAGCAGGGACTCCTTTTTCTGCCAGTGGAAGTTGGTTAACTCCATAACATGCCACCACTCACTTAGGGGAGAAGGCCCTCCAAAGGTGACTAGAAAGGTCCTTCAGAGGAACAGGCCTCCAAATGACTATAAGGCAAGTGATCTCCTCTTGTCCCACTTGCCAATTAAACAACCCCCAAGGAGCTTGAAGACCCCAGGTGGTCCAGCCTGTCCAATGACGCAGGACCTACTCAGGAGAAGACTGGCAGATGGACTTCACCCAGATGCCAGTTTCTCAGCTTCAGCATCAGTCCTTCCAATGAAAACCCATTAGTCATGATAGATACATTCACAGGATGGATTAAAGGCTTTCCTACCCAGACTGAGAAGGCTGAGGAGGTGGTAAAAAAAATTGCTCCATAAAATCATTCTGAGATTTGATCTGCCCGGGTCATTACAAAGTGACAATGGGGCATCATTTACCTCTAAGGTCACCCAAGGGGTTTCTAAAGCATTGGGCATTACCTCCATTGTGCTTGGGTGCCTCAGTCTTCAGGAAAAGTAGAAAGAGCCAACCAGTTCTTAAAGTCAGTGATATAAAAGATAACCAAGGAGACCTCCCTGGGATGGAAGGAGGCTTTACCGGTAGTTCTTCTCTGCACCCGTGTTTCCCCTAAGAAACAGGTTGGTCTTAGTCTTTATGAGATGCTATGTGGGAAACTTTTTGTTTATATCAATGACCTTTTCCTTATACAATGGTCATTGGGCAATTCCAACAAGATATGTGCTTGTGGAGTGTCATTCAGGATGCAAAAGATTCTAAAGAACCACCACTATATGCTCCAGGGACTCAAGTCCTAATTAAAGCCTGGAAAGATGGGTCCCCAAAGGCTCAACTCCAGCCCACATGGAAGGGCCCCTACCCTGCAATACTTTCTACCCCCACAGCAGTCAAGGTACCAGGACATGACTTCTGGATTCACTACTCAGGAGTTAAGCTGTGGAAGAAAACAGAAGAGGACACTCGATATACCTGTGAGCCCCTGGGAGATCTTAGATACCTATTCAGAATTACAAATGAGTGCCATTCTAATGAACTCCCCCAAAATTAAATTTCTGGGGATAAGATTTCTCAGGATAGCTCTAAAGAACCACACAGCTTGGCAGGGGTTGTACTCCAAAATAGACAGGAGATAGATCTCCTGATGCCTGAACAAGGAGGGATTTGAGCCATCTTGAATGAGACATGTTGTTTCTGGGTAAATATCTCCAGCCAAGTTAAAGAAAATCTCACGGTCCTCAAGAAAAACATTCAGATCCTATGGGATCTCAAGGAACGCTATGGAAAGTCCTCACTGTGGGTACAGTCTCTCTGTGGGGGATCCTTCTCCTGGTAAGGGGGAGTTTGGAGTTGGCTAATGCCCCTACTAATCCCTGTTATCACCATATTGATGCTGCTTATGATTGCTCCATGGAAAAGAAAGGCAAAAAAACAAAATGGCTGTCTGGGGAGGCCTTATAAATAGCTGTGAAAAGAAGAGAAGTGAAAAGCAAAGAAGAAAAGGAAAGATATAAGCATCTGAGTGCAGAGCTCCAAAGAATAGCAAGAAGAGATAAGAAAGCCTTTCTCAGTGATCAGTGCAAAGAAATAGAGGAAAACAACAGAATGGGAAAGACTACAGATCTTTTCAAGAAATTTAGAGATACCAAGGGAACATTTCATGCAAAGATGGGCTCGATAAAGGACAGAAGTGGTATGGACGTAACAGAAGCAGACGATATTAAGAGGTGGCAAGAATACACAGAAAAACTGTACAAAACAGTTCTTCCCGACCCAGATGATCATAATGGTGTGATCACTCACCTAGAGCCAGACATCCTGGAATGTGAAGTCAAGTGGGCCTTGAAGAGCATCGCTATGAACAAAGCTAGTGGAGGTGATGGAATTCCAGTTGAGCTATTTCAAATCCTGAAAGATGATGCTGTGAAAGTGCTGCACTCAATATGCCAGCAAATTTGGAAAACTCAGCAGTGGCCACAGGACTGGAAAAGGTCAGTTTTGATTCTAATCCCAAAGAAAGGCAATGCCAAAGAATGCTCAAACTACCAGACAATTGCACTCATCTCACATGCTAGTAAAGAAATGCTCAAAATTCTCCAAGCCAGGCTTCAGCAATACATGAACCGTAAACTTCCTGATGTTCAAGCTGGTTTTAGAAAAGGCAGAGGAACCAGAGATCAAATTGCCAACCTCTGCTGGATCATGGAAAAAGCAAGAGAGTTCCAGAAAAACATCTATTTCTGCTTTCTTGACTATGCCAAAGCCTTTGACTGTGTGGATCACAATAACTGTGGAAAATTCTGAAAGAGATGGGAATACCAGACCACCTGACCTGCCTCTTGAGAAGCCTATATGCAGGTCAGGAAGCAACAGTTAGAACTGGACATGGAACAACAGACTGGTTCCAAATAGGAAAAGGAGTACGTCAAGGCTGTATATTGTCAGACTGCTTATTTAACTTATATGCAGAGTACATCATGAGAAACGCTGGGCTGGAAGCAGCACAAGCTGGAATCAAGATTGCCAGGAGAAATATCAGTAACCTTAGATATGCAGATGACACCACCCTTATGGGAGAAAGTGAAGAGGAACTAAAAAGCCTCTTGATGAAAGTGAAAGAGGAGAGTGAAGAAGTTGGCTTAAAGCTCAACATTCAGAAAATGAAGATCATGGCATCCGGTGCCATCACTTCATGGGAAATAGATGGGGAAACAGTGGAAACAGTGTCAGACTTTATTTTTTGGGGCTCCAAAATCACTGCAGATGGTGATTGCAGCCATGAAATTAAAAGACACGTTACTCCTTGGAAGAAAATTTATGACCAACCTAGATAGCATATTCAAAAGCAGAGACATTACTTTGCCAACAAAGGTTCATCTAGTCAAGGCTATGGTTTTTCCTGTGGTCATGTATGGATGTGAGAGTTGGACTGTGAAGAAAGCTGAGCACCAAAGAATTGATGCTTTTGAACTGTGGTGTTGGAGAAGACTCTTGAGAGTCCCTTGGACTGCAAGGAGATCCAACCAGTCTATTCTGAAGGAGATCAGCCTAGGAATTTCTTTGGAAGGACTGATGCTGAAGCTGAAACTCCAGTACTTTTGCCACCTCATGCAAAAAGGTGAATGGCCTTTCGCCTTTCCAATGGCCTTTCCAATGAATGGCTACCTCATTGGAAAAGACTCTGATGCTGGGAGGGGTTGGGGGCGGGAGGAGAAGGGAATGATAGAGGATGAGATGGCTGGATGGCATCACTGACTCGATGGACTTGAGTCTGAGTGAACTACAGGAGTTGGTGATGGACAGGGAGGCCTGCCGTGCTGTGATTCATGAGGTTGCAAAGATTCGGACACGACTGAGCCACTGAACTGAACTGATGATTGCTCCATGTATTAGCAATTGTCTAACTTGTTCTGTCTGTGTCCAGGTCAATAAGCTACAACATGCAGTGCAGGTTCAACAAGGATATATAAACTACACCCAACCATGAAAACTATTAGTCACCCTTAGATGGACACTGCTATAAGGACTCTGAGGCTTGAGACTAGCAAGAGTGGAGGCCCAGTGCACCTCGCTATTCCAGCTCAGCAGAAAGTAGCCTGAGAGACCGCGATGCCCCTATTCCCAAAGATTTGGGCCTCCCGTCTCTTGAGAGGGGAATGTTAGGAAGTTAGAATAGGAAAAAGGAGACCCAAATGGTGGTGGCTACAAGACAAAGAAAGGAAAAATCCCACAAAAGTGGACAACAGAAAATCCAAGGACCAGAGTGAGACCCTCAGCTGAAACAAACAGCTCTCCTGGCTAGCCCAATTTAAATAGGGCAGACTCAGGGGGAGGAGAAAAAGCATATAAAAAGAGGAGCCAAGCTTGAACCTCTCTTTTTTTGGGTTGGCCACTCTCATGCCTTGAGGATGTGTTTTCCTTTGTTTGCCAAATAAAACTGAGCTGTAACTAAGCTATAACACTGATCTGCCATTTCAAATCTTTGCTGCAGTGAGACGGAACTCAGGAAATTACACACTCTCCCGACATATTATATTGAAATAAAAACTAAAATCAACTAGCCTTTTGCCATATCACCTTAGGGTCTTGGGGAGAAGGCTCCCTTGCAGAAAGACCCTTTTGTATCATGGATGACCACATGAGGGGAAAACAGTGATGTGGAGTACTTATGTAGCAGGATTGCCAGGACTGTCTTGTATCTCCCAAATAATTTGATGTATATCAAAATCAGTGATGTTATCAGGCTTGGGAGAGGAATGGGGTTGCTCTTATTGAGGCAAAGTGAAATAGTGAAGTCGCTCAGTCATGTCCAACTCTTTGCGACGCCATGGACTGTAACCTATCAGGCTCCTCTGTCCATGGGATTTTCCAGGCAATAGCACTGGAGTGGATTGCCATTTCCTTCTCCAGAGGATCTTCCCGACCCAGGGATCGAACACAGGTCTCCCTCATTGTAGACAGATGCTTTACCTTCTGAGCCACCAGGCAAGTCTCATTTTGAGGCAAAATGATCCTGAAACTGGAGGTTTCAGGGAGCCCTGCTGGGCAAGGACTAAGTTAGAATCATACCCACCCTTAGAAGACAACAAGAGGGCCTGCAGGGGAAGGCAGTGCTCTGCAGACTTGGTTGCTCCCAAGAGCTTGTTCATGGTGTGATCTCTGTGGGCAGGGAGCACCGAACAGACATGAAATGTCATCTCTGGGCCCAGCAAGGACCAGAAAACAGCTCCGGCTGTTGGGAATGGATGCGGGGTCTCTCATCATCATGATGCTAAACTTCCCAGTCTGTGAATCTACTTGAAACAAACCATTTAAACAGGGAAAATGTTTACATCTGAAGGACCAGGTATCATTAATTATCAGATCTAATTTTTCATTTTGCTACTGGCACTGTGGGGGCATTCCTGCTGCTGCTGCTGCTAAGTTGCTTCAGTCGCGTCTGACTCTGTGCGACCCCATAGATGGCAGCCCACCAGGCTCCCCCATCCCTGGGATTCTCCAGGCAAGAACACTGCATTAAGGAAGGTCAAATCCATTAGACCCCCAGGGAGCTCCTACCCTGGGTCAGCTGCAGTGTTTCCTGCTGTAGTCACTCAGGTGCCCTGAGGCACCTGCATCCAAAGCAATGCTGGTACCTGGCAGGGGGAAGAGAGAGGGCTTCATGCTGGAAGTTAAATGCTCCTGCTCAGAAGTGACATTCATCCCTCACCTCCCATCTTTCAGAAATTGGCACATTGCATGAGTCACATGAAACTGTTGGGGCCAAAAAATACAGCCCTGCCCTGTGTCCGGAAGGAAGGAGAATCAGAAATATTCCAGGGGCAGCACCAGTGGCCATAGTGAGTGCTACCGAGAGAGGAAATAAATTTTCATATTGCTCTCTGCCCTTCAAGAAAAGGAGGGAGAAGAAAGTTCTCGATGGATGTTATCAGGGCTCATTCCATACAAAGGAAAGCTCAGAGCTGAGTGGAAAGAACTCAGCTCAATTATTTTGCTTAATAAAGGAAGTGAAATACAAAGGTGAGAAATTCTTGAGGAAGAGAAGCTTAGCCTCCTGTGTGTGAGTAAATGACATCTACAAAGAGAGCGAGAGAAAGAGAGAGGCATCTAATAGTTATAACTGCTGGTGCTGCTGCGCGTTATCCCCAGTACAACTCTAAACTTCCCTTAAGTCTGTTACACTGCAAAATGCCTTGTTTTTATTAGCCTTTATGAAGGCTTGTTTTATTTGTTTTGAGAAAATTAAAGGGGTGGAGCTAAACATGTATGTGGGCCCAGGGTGTGGGAGAGGTCCATGGGGAAACCTTAAGTTGAGATTGAAACAAGGACATGGAGATAGTGTCAGTCCAAGGAATTTCACATATTGGTGAGGGTATTGAGTTTCATGCAGGATATGGGATAGAGTTCTCAGAACCATTCTACTAATATTTAAAGCTCAGCTGAGTCACTTCAGCTTGGACCTGAATAATATTCTAATACTTTGTCTCTCTGGCATCTGGGGTGGCTCAGTGGTAAAGAATCTGCCTGCCAGTGCTGGAGATGCAGAAGACTTGGGCTTGATCCCTGGGTCAGGAAGATCCCCTGGAGGAGGAAATGGCAACCCACTCCAGTATTCTTGCCTGGAGAATGCCATGGAGAGAGGAGCCTGGCAGGCTGCAGTTGATGGTGTTACAAAAGAGTCGGACATGACTTAGCAGCTGAACAAAAACAGCCACAGCTTTGGTTGTTTTTGCCAACTTGAAGTATATGCCTGTTACCTGAAACCAAAGAAAATGAGAATAAAACACTTTATAGAAGACTTAATAACCAAGAGAAACTGCACAGATTTTCTATATTGATAACAAAGGAACCATGACAATTAGAAAAAAATTTTAAAGCATACTTTGCACACCTAGGATTTTCCCGACAAGTTTTCCCCACAACCAATATACATGATATTCATGGTCTCCCTGTACTTTGGATGAGAGACACTGGATCATTTTAGCCTCAAATGCCTTTTATTTCTTGACACAATCCTTTAAATTCACAATAATCTGAATTGCTAAGAAAACTCCTCTCAGCTTAGAATATTCTGTTCTATAAGGAAATTAGATCCCTTAGCTAAATGCTTTCACACATGGAGTTTTAATCCTTCCAATTTTCAGAAACATTACATGAAACAAACTTAAAGGAGGTCTTATTTTTTTAGAGAACATCAAGATAGATCGTTTAATTTTCCAGATGACTCCCATAAACAAACATTATTTTGAAAACAGTTATTTGTAAAAAGAAATAAATGGGGCTGTTTTGAAAATGTTCAACGAGGAATGTAATTCCTTGAACCAGGCTTCTGACATGCGGAAGGGCCAGATGCTCACACAAACCGGTGAGACAGCCTGCCTTTAAGATGCTCCCACAGCCAGTGTCTCCTCCCCTCTCCTCAAGCTATGCCTGTGCTGTGCTCAGTCATGTCCGACTCACTGTGACCTCATGGACTGTAGCCCACCAGGCTCCCCTATCCATGGGATTTTTCAGGCAAGAATGCTGGAGTGGGTTGCCATTTCCTCCTCCAGGGGATCTTCCTGACCCAGGGACCAAACTTGCATCTCCTCTGTCTCCTGCATTGCAGGCGGATTCTTTATACACGGAGCCATCGGGGAAACGCTTGTCCTCCTGATACGCATGCCGGGTGGGTGTCCCTGGCACCTGACTCCGTGTGGCTGTTCTCTTTATTCAAGCGAGATCATCTCTCCTTTTTCCTGAAAATGTGGTGTCGAGGGAGATCGCCCTGCACCTTATGTCAGCTCAGCACACTCAGGCTTTGCACTTGAGAAAGGGAGGCTTCTAATGTCTCAGTATTCTAAGTGGGCAATTTCAGGAAATTGGATGGCAGTCGATGGACCTTCCCTTAATCTCTTAACATTACTTCCATGTGGGCTTTTTAAGCTTGGGGCTGAGGATACTGGCGAGCTTGTGAATGACAGGAATTAGGAGCCCTCTTCTTCCCAGCCTCAGCCATCCCAGGGGCCACAGTCTCTATAAGAATGTAACAAGAATACTGTGTTTTACTATGTGCAACTTTTGTAAAGATAGCCAAACTTTTACAACATTTCAAAAGTCGCATGCAGATGTTGCTTTATAAAACATCACATATTGGATCAAACATGAGACCAAATCTTTGAAAAGCAAAGATGTTTAAGTACTGCGATGCTTTTGTGTAGATTTGTGAGTGCTGTGATTATGCTCAAATTTGTTGATAGAAGGAGAAAATATGTAGATTTCCAAGCATTGTAAAACTAAATACCAACTTTTACTCTTAGCTTGCTATCTCTCTGTTATAAAAGTTTAAGCCATGAATATTGTTAATTTTTCTGTTTTTCAGTCGTTCACATCACCAAGTCATTTCATTGTGACAGTGTGATGAAATGCATATGTGCTTTTGAGGAAGATTCATAGGAAACAACACAACTTCCTAAGAATCAAAAGAGACTGATTTATTTGATGTAGTTAATAACTTTTTTCTTCTTAGTGGGCCATAAACAAATTTGATAAGCCTTTAAGAAAGATCATTTTGTATCTTTGGTTGCAGTTGTTTTATACATCTGTTTTTTTATTTGCTCTGTAAAGTCTAACCTCACTGTGGTAGCTTTGCAATCTTAACTCCAAATAAGTCATTGGAATCTGAAATATCATTTTACCTAACTAAGGAAACCAGCATTTTACATGCTTCCATGTTTGCCTCAGAAACAGTTTGGAAATTTTTATATGTATAGACATATTAGATTAAACAGAACATAGCTTGGCCTTTGTTACAATGATGGAATGGGGAAAATGTTACTATACCTCTCTTTCTAAGATTTCTTCTACTTTAATATTGTATATATGATGCTTTTGAACTGTGGTGTTGGAGAAGACTCTTTAGAGTCCCTTGGACTGCAAGGAGATCCAACCAGTCCATTCTGAAGGAGATCAGCCCTGGGATTACTTTGGAAGGAATGATGCTAAAGCTGAAACTCCAGTACTCTGGCCACCTCATGTGAAGAGTTGACTCATAGGAAAAGACTCGGATGCTGGGAGGGATTGGGGGCAGGAGGGAAAGGGGACGACAGAGGATGAGATGGCTTGATGGCATCACTGACTCGATGGACGTGAGTCTGAGTGAACTCTGGGAGTTGGTGATGGACAGGGAGGCCTGGTGTGCTGCGATTCATGGGGTCACAAAGAGTTGGACACGACTGAGCGACTGAACTGAACTGAACTGATACACATATATACATACATACATAAATGTAAACCTAAATATACACACACATATATATACTTTATATATATACTTATACTCATGTATATCAGTTCAGTTCAGTTCAGCTGCTCACTTGTGTCTGACTCTTTGTGACCCCATGAATCACAGCACGCCAGGCCTCCCTGTCCATCACCAACTCCCGGAGTTCACTCAGACTCACGTCCATCGAGTAAGTGATACCATCCAGCCATCTCATCCTCTGTCGTCCCCTTCTCCTCCTGCCTCCAATCCCTCCCAGAATCAGAGTCTTTTCCAATGAGTCAACTTTTTGCATGAGGTGGCCAAAGTACTGGAATTTCAGCTTTAGCATCATTCCTTCCAAAGAAATCCCAGGGCTGATCTCCTTCAGAATGGACTGGTTGGATCTCCTTGCAGTCCAAGGGACTCTCAAGAGTCTTCTCCAACACCACAGTTCAAAAGCATCAGTTTTTTGACTCTCAGCTTTCATCACGGTCCAACTCTCACATCCATACATGACCACTGGAAAAACCATACCCTTGACTAGACAGACCTTTGTTGGCAAAGTAATGTCTCTGGCTTTTCAATATGCTATCTAAGTTGGTCATAACTTTTCTTCTAAGGAGTAAGCGTCTTTTAATTTCATGGCTGCAATCACCATCTGCAGTGATTTTGGAACCCCCCAAAATAAAGTCTGACACAGTTTCCACTGTTTCCCTATCTATTTCCCATGAAGTGATGGGACCGGATGCCATGATCTTCGTTTTCTGAATGTTGAGCTTTAAGCCAACTTCTTCACTCTCCACTTTCACTTTCACCAAGAGGCTTTTTAGTTCCTCTTCACTTTCTGCCAGAAGGGTGGTTTCATCTGCATATATTTGCATAAGCACATACATTTGCATATACAAATACATAAATATGTGGGGCTGTTTTTCTGATTCCGTGCTCCTTACTGTTCAATGATCCCTTGGTTCTACTCTGTCACTTGCTGTGTCCTTTTTTCCTGGAAATATGAAGAGGAGAACAAAAGCTCTGGGGAACAAAATTTGCTACCCTAAAATGTCTCTTTGGAGTGTGGATTAGTTTGAGTTGAAAAAAATCAAGACTCAAAGACCTTCTCCTAATTACCTAAAATAATTTACATAGAGGGCTTGTTATAGGAAGAAATCTGTCACCAGAGATTTCTGTAATGAATGTTGGCTAGGTGTAGAGTTGTTATTTTAGTTGCTCAGTCGTGTCCGACTCTGTGATCCCATGGACTGTAGCCCATCAGGCTCTTCTGTCCATGGGATTTCCCAGGCAAGAATCCTGGAGTGGGTTTCCATTTCCTTCTTCAAGGTGTGGAGAGGTATCCCTTAGAGTTCTCTGTGTCCCCTTGTATCTCCAAGGCTAAGCAAACCTTTTAACCACACATTTGCTTTTCCATCTGCATGTGCATTGCCTTCTTCCCCTAGGATGTCCCAAACCACTAACCCCAACACCCTCTTTTGTCTCTAGTTGAAGATGGGACTTAAAGTGAGGGTTTTAACCATTCTGGTGAGTTACTCACCATTCCTGAGTTTCTCCCATGTGTGCATGTTTTTTAAGTTTTTGTTTTAATTTTCTCCTGTTAATCTGTTTCATATCAATTTAATTCTTAGAGCAAACAGAAGAACCTAGAAGGGCAGAGGAAAATTTCTTCCTCCCCAACAAAAGTAAATGCTTTCCCTAGTTTGTTTTTGGTGTTAAAAAAAAAAAAGAAACAAACAAACAAAAAACTGCTTTTCTTCTACCTGCTAGGTGGCAGGCAACAGTTATTTTCAATTTGTGCTCCCCTACTAATTTGAATTAAGGAGATACCAAGCTGTTAGAAGCTAGAGTGTGGAAGCTGTCTTCTCTGTCAACTGCAGTAGCGGCAGCATGAAGAAAGCGATGTCTAATGGGCCCTGAGAGAAGGAAGGGCTTGAAAGGAGGGCAGGCCCATGTCTGCCCTAGGAGAACAGGGGCCTTAAATAACCCTTACCTTGGAGCAATCTTTACTGGAATGAAGAGAGGCGATAGATGGGAGTTGGGTAATTTTTTAAAGACACAGAATTTGGTTTACTGAAGTGTAGCTTCAGAATGAGACTCTTAAAGAAAATTGTCTTTATTCCTCTGAGAAATGTTGAGTTTGCTGATAACACCAGTTTTTGTGTCACCTATGACATCGACTGTCCTACTTTTTCTAGCTTATATACAGAACAAGGTTGTGTTTCTCAATTAAATACCACCTTTTGTGAGAAGCATGAAGCAAAGCAAGTTAAGATAAAGTAGTTTGAAGTTTGAAACCAAAAAGAATCGCACTAATATGGGTGATTAATAATACCCACGACTCTTTCTTTGATTATCTATTGTTCACACTTTTGGCCCCTGAGTTCTTAAGGAGCAAGGTTACATAAAATGGTTAGTGTTACTTCAATTCTTTATGATTCATTTTCATCTTTAATTTTCTTCACAGATTGTTTTTAGGATCATTGAAAAATCATATTGAGGAAAACAAAAAACAATACTTTATGGTTGTTTATCAAATGTCAGTCTGGAACTTTGAACCGCTTTTGCTAAAACATTGGTGGCTATCTCCCACATCTTAAAACTTATTTTTTTGTTTCCATCAGTGTTAGCGCCTATCTATTTGAGTTTAGAAATGACTGCTATCTGATCCAAAACTGTGATTATTTTTCATATTTAATGCAGTATAGTAGAAAATATTCAGGAGATGTTTCATCTGATATTCACTTTTCTATCAGTTAGAATTGTCATTAGAAGTCTCTAAATGCAGATTTGTTTGGCTGCAAAGCAGAGAGTGGACCAGACCCTCTCTGGGTAGTTCACTTATGACATCATAGTTTTTGTGAATAAGATAATTTATAGACACTTTGTTTTTTATTATAGTAAAAAGTTTCAAATCTTTATAAAATTTAATATTCAGCAGTGATTCCATTCTGAGTTTGTCTAATCCCTCTCCAATATGAAACATAAAATAATATGAATTACATGATCTATTTATGGAGATGGATATCAACTAAAAATTTAATTCTGTATGGATAGTAGCCTAAAATCAAATCCAGATTATATATATTTTTAAATTTCTTATTATATAAGTAGCAAGAATGGTAACTTTTAAAATTCATTTACTTAATTCAAACTGTTGAGTTTAATAAAAATCTGCATTGTACTTTATTTGGAGATTATAAGTATAATGATTGTTTACAAGTTTGTATTTTTACTATAATTCTGATTTTTAAAATTCTTTTAAAATATATATTAAACTGAAGAGTAGCTCGGAAAAAGTACAGGTCTTAATATCTCTTTCATTTTCTCCCTTTGTCTTAGTTATTATGGTTTTTGCACCCAGATAAATTTGTTCATTAAACCCCTTTCATTACCACCTTCATCCACTCAATGCCTGCCACCAAATGAAAATTCTTAAGCCCAAATGATTACAATAATTTTAAAAGAAACTTAAATTAACTCCACAGTGGCATAGAGTATATTATTTAGCTAATATTATGATTGTAGCAAATGGAATTAAAGAGGGAAAAAAATCTGGAATGAGTAGAGCAAAGTGATATAAAACAAATCAGTTAAATAAATTCTAAATTGAATTTGGCAAAATTATTGAAAATATCACATATTTAAATCCTTTTACTTGACTTTTCTAAGCTCTTCACTTCAATCATCATTTTTTAGCATTTGATTTTTTGAGAATTATTTGTAATTTCATATATTGAGAAGTTTGACAACCAAAGAAGTTTCGGGCTTTGACCATGACTCTTGATGTATGTATGTATGTGTGGGAAAATGGAAATCTTAAATGATGAACTTTTGCATTTCCACAAAGTGTGGAAACTCCTAGCCTTCAATACATAATTTCTGTTCATATGCATATTTAAAGGCATCTAGATTACTCCTGGTGCCTAATAAACCCTCTCTACCTTGGTTTTAAATATTCTTCTTTCTTTAGCAGAAGAAACCAACGTTCCAGTGTTTAATTCTATAGGTTTGATTCTTCTTTCTTAAAAGCAATTCCTAGAACATGCCGGAGGATGTGATATTGAGAAACTGAAACTGTGCAGGCTCTTTGCTCTTTTAATCTCATAACAATTCTTGCAATGCATGTGCTGTCCAGGACAAGTCTCCCAGCATGAATAATGGGGGCCATTTTAATTGTCTTCCATTTGGACCTTAAATTCTCTGCTTGATTTTGCTGATCTAATTATATAACGTCTGTGTTCATTATGGACTGGGAAGGTTTAAGTATGTTTCTTATTGCTAGGATCAGAGAATGACTCACATATTCCTTTAACCCACATGACTTCTGGGCAAGACCTGCCTCTGAGAAGTGGTGTACTCAGTATCCATAAAAAGTGGTGGAACTGGTCTTGCTGAATATATATATTTATACATCCATTTTGTTACTTATATTTAACTTGTATATTACTTATTTTGAGATATTATATGACTTACGTTGGGTTTTCTCTGAATCAGACCTAGATACAAATATTTGAATGCAAACAATTCATTTAGGAGATGATCGTGAAGAATCTGAAAGAAAAAGAGGGAAAACAGAAACTGGGGCAAGAGAAAAGTCAGATGAATGTGAATTTATTAATGCTTTATCACTGTGGTCAACTGGGGCTCAATTCCATTGGATGAATTTCTGAGAAACTCGCCTTTGAACTATCTTGCCAGGCAATGGGAGCCTAGGACATTGGTGTACAGACCCCACACTGGACAGAAGATCACTCTGTGCGCATCTGCGTCCCCCTCACCTCCCTGTCAGAAATCCCAGTTTGAAGTGCACTCAGGCACCTCAAGGGAGACTGAGATTAGGCATCAGAAGGACTGCTAGTACTAGTGTAGATTACCTTCATCCTTAGACACATTTCTTCTGATAGAGATCAATCTCCTGGTGGAGTGACCCACATCTTCATTCCTAAGGGGTATGAGTTTCTGGTTATCTTGATTTTGTCAGGCTACTGTGGCTGTAATTGTTTTCTTAGTATTGTTACTGAGCACGAGAACATCAAGAGATGTCCTAGCATATTAATCAAGTTCCAAGACATATTTCTCCATGTTTTCAACATGAATCATCGTCTCTAGATACTTAGGACAGTAATTGCTTTCTTTGTATTCGAGTCTGTTGGTGTAAAGTGTCCAAGATGATTTGGTATCAGTTGTAACTTTGGGGTTTTTAAAATTCTTTTTATTATATCTTTGACTTTACTAGGCCTTTGTTGCTGTGTGCAGGCTTTTTCTAGTTGAGGCAAGCGGGGGCTACTCTGTAGTTGCAGTGTGTGGGCTGCTCACTGTGGTGGCTTCTCTTGTTGTGGAGCATGGACTCATTAGTTGTCACCCATGGGCTTAGTTGCCCCATGGCATGTGGAATCTTCCTGAACCAGGGATTGGATCCATGTCCCCTGCATTAGCAGGTGGATTCTTAACTACTGGACCATCAAGAAAGTCCCTAGCTTTGGGTGTAATGAAAATCTTAACCATGTCTTTTGTTTGAAGAAGCAGCCCCTTCTTCACCAATATAGGGCACTGGGATCAATCACAATTGGGTTGCATGGGAAGGAAGCAAAAATTCCCCAAATAGATGACTGAGAGTGGTGATAAGAGCCATTCCTACTTCTGTCCCACGGTCTTTGGTTCAGTATGTCCCAGCTCTTGGGCACACAGCACTGTCTAATTGTCATGGAAATCAGTCCTGAATGTTCATTGGAAGGACTGATGCTGAAGCTGAAACTCCAATATTTGGCCACCTGATGCAAAGAACTGATTCCTTAGAAAAGACTCTGATGCTGGGAAAGATTGAAGGCAGGAGGAGGAGAAGGGACGCCAGAGGATGAGATGGTTGGATGGTATCACCAACTCGATGGACTTAAGTTTGAGCAAGCTCCAGGAGTTGGTGATGGACAGGGAAGCCTGGCATGCTGCAGTCCATGAGGTCACAGAGAGTTGGACATGACTGAGTGACTGAACCGAAAAATGTTTATACCACATTCTGAAGGAGATTGCCCCAACTCAGGAGAGTGTGTCCTCCTAGTTGTAACCGTTGATGAAACTTTAAGTATTCATTCTAAAATTCAGGTCATGAACTTCTGGATGATATACTGTATGAAAGGACTGGTGAATCTTATGGGTGCGTGTTCAATATTACATCTCCTTTGCTATAAAAGGACTTCCTTGGTCTAAAGCAATGCTATTTAGTATACTACGCCAGTAAATCTGTCAGAATTAGGACAGTAGTGCTTGTGAAAGGGAAAAAGCCCATCATTCTAGAATAAGTTTCAGTTGCAATAAGGATAAATCATTGCTCACTTCATGAAAGAAGACATTTGATGTATACAACATGCTCATAAGTGATTCTCTGCTGTTGAAAGTTCAGATATTCAGCAATATCTGTAACTAAATACAAAAGGCTTGGTAAAACTGAATCCTTGCCTTTGTGCTCATGTATAACCTTTATCCTTGCTAACATATATAGATATTCTGCTCACTGATTAAATGTGCAAGCAATGGATGGTCAAAGACAGAAGCCATCTGGTAAAAGACAGGTCAAGGACAGACATCTACTGGACAAGTCATCTTATCTACCTAGTTGTTAAGCATCTTCTCTGCAGTAGATATTCTCTTGTGGACACTGACATGACACATAAAAACATTCATATTTCAGGTCCATTCACATAGACCCACTTACATTCCTTCTCACTCTAACTCCTTTATTAATAATGTTCTAGTACTGTTTCTTCTGGTTTCTAATGAAGCCATTTGCCATTGCCCAGCAACCTGTATGTGCCTTTATCTCAACTGTTTCTTCCTCCCTGGAAGGAAATAGGGGAGTGTGTTGCCTAATGTTCTTACCACCGAGACGATTTCTCTTCACCATGTCCTTAGGGCCACCTCTGAGTGGAACTGTGTGTGGAAGTGCCCATTTCTGGCTTCCCCTCAGACCCCAAGCTCTGGAGGCACCTGATAAATGGCTTGAAGAAGTATTATAAAG
The DNA here is from genome assembly GCF_014754425.2 of Oryx dammah. Taxonomy (NCBI): domain Eukaryota; kingdom Metazoa; phylum Chordata; class Mammalia; order Artiodactyla; family Bovidae; genus Oryx; species Oryx dammah. Next base: position 67,297,169 of record NW_024070205.1, on the reverse strand, counting down.
ATACTTCTAGAAAGTTATTGCCTCCAAAACTCAAAAGGGATCACCATATACTTCTTTCATAGTGGTAAAAATGTAGTAATTTTTCTTTTACAATATAGTGGATGTACCCCTCCTCCCTAAGATTATTAGAACTGCTAGAAATTTTACTGATGGGACAGGACTCTGATTATTGTATAGTTTTTCTTTTACCCTCTGGCATATATATGTGTTTCTTACCAGGGAATCCATTATGTTCTTGATACTTCTGTTCATTACGTTCAGTTAGCATAAAGTCATCAGCATGGTGGACCAGTGAAAGTGAAAGAAAGAAAGAAAGTGAAGTCGCTCAGTCATGTCTGACTTTTTGCGACCCCATGGACAGTAGCCTGCACCAGGCTCCTCCATCCATGGGACTTTCTAGGCAAGAGTACTGGAGTGGGTTGCCATTGCCTCCTCCAGGGAATTTTTCTGACCCAGGGATTGAACCCAGGTCTCCTGCATTGTAGACAGACACTTTACTGTCTAAGCCACTGGGGAAGTTCTGCTGATGGACTAGTGGGATATCCTTCAAAGATTCAAGATGGTTAATTTTTCTAATAGAGAGTAGGGGAGTTAAAATAACCCTTGGAAATACAGTGAATATGGTTTGATTTCTTTCTTAAGTGAGTATAAGTATCTTTCCTGATGAGGAAACTACATTCTCTGGATTAGGGTTTGGCAAACTATAAGCCATGGGCCTATAATCCATTTTTATAAATAAAGTTTTATTGGAATACAGTCACAACCATTTATTTAAGTATTGTCTTATACCTGCTTTTGTGCTGCAATGAGAGACATGAGTAATTGAGACATCGAATATATGATTTCCAAGTCTAAAATATTTCCTACATGACTCTTAAAAAGAGATTGCTGACTCCAGCTCTGGCTCAAAACCCCATAACAAGTGCCAGAAGAAGTTGATTTATGACAAAATACACCATCATATTTAGCACAACAGCTGCAGCTGGTCATCTGTTTGGTTAAGTTAATGATAACTTATCATCATCCCCATGACCCACTTTTTGGAAACCATATTGATGTGATGGAAGGGGCTACTTTTAAGACTAATATTTATAACTCCACCCATGAGGCAGTATTGTCTCAGATTTACTATCATGGTTAATGGAGATAGTTCTAGGAACCTTGACTTGACCTTTCGTACCATAATGACTCTTTTTCCACTGGCCACAGATGTTTCAACTGTGATAAGTTTATCTAGTTCAGTGATATGCCATGAGAGCAGAGAAACATCTGAGAACCATCTGAGCAAACTGACAAAACTATATGCAACTGTTTTTGCCAGGAAATTAAATATTGAGTCATTGGAGACTCAGGAGAGTACCCTCGTATCAGTCACTTTTTCCTGTATCCAGTCTTGAACTCTACCACCCTGCTAGCCTAATACCTTCAAGATCCTCCCCAACATAGGCTCCCCATTTTCCTGCTAACATGTCTTAATCAGGTCTTAAGCTGTCCTGCAAGCTGAGTAAGCTGCTTCTTCCAATAGGTGGACAACGATGCAGGGAGGATGGGCAAACGTTGATGATGACACATATTGTCCTGAGGTGTGAACCTCAGGTGAAGCCTCTGCTTCATGTGTAGGCAGTTGCACAGTGGCAAGCTTCAATGCAGCAAGACCAGGGAATGGAGATGCTCAGTAGCCAAGAGGGCTCAGGGAAAACAGGATTTGAGCTTCTCAAGCATTTGACTAAAGGCCCCCAGCCTTGGTCTCAAGGTCTGACTCCTTCTCTGTCAGAGTCCTCAGTTTGAGCATAGGTGACCTGCCCAAGCTGTATATTCTGTCTGCTTTGTGTCCCAAGATCTTTAGGATCTAATTCAAAATTAATCAGTTCAGTGTTTCTGCAAGCTGCTCAGGAGACAAATCTGTTCAAGTGATGCTACTTGATCGTTGACTGACTTGAGCCTGTCATTGTTCTGTAAACTTCTAGGGCAGGTAACTCCGCAGTTCTCATAGTAACCTTTGCCCTCACATCATCAAGTGCTACCTTTCCTCCTACCTGACCCCAATCCAGAAGAAATGAGAGTTTAAAGAAGTGTGACGCTACAGCATGCCAGGCCTTATGATGCCCCTACTAATGTGCCACCCATCATCACCTGATAGCAAGAGGACTGATTACAGAATATCTTATTCAGGGGTCATTCCGAAAACAAACTTTATTAGATTTGTTCCCACAAAAGCAGACCCAAGAGAAAGATGATCCCAGGAAACACATGTGAAGCAGTACGGACTGCTTGGGGTTGCTATTAAGTGGGTTACCATTGTAGGGAGCTGGGATTCGGTACCACTGGGACCTTTGTAAGCAGCACAGGTCACACTTGTCCCACTCGATGATGGGGAGGTTGAGACATTCATTCATTGTCCTCTTTTCTCCATTTTTTTGAAGATCAGCCCCCGGGAAATGAATTCCTGGATGAAGTGAAACAGTATTCTCTGGTACCAGGGAAAGCCCCCAGGCAGAGACGGGTGAGCAGACACTTAAAGTGAGAAATTGTGACTATGTCCAGAGTTGCAGCGTGACATAAACATTAAAAGGATGCTGTGATATGCAGTGGAACTTCAACAATGCCTACTCTATGTGTTTATTGAAGTGATGTCGCCTCTGCTCCAAAACTTTTTCCTATCTGCATTTGCACTTGCCCTTCGCACATGCTGTTTTTGGAATGGGCTGTGCTCAAAGGACCAGAAAGTGCTTCACACAAGCTGGAAAGAATGGCTCTTACTGTACCTGACTTAAAAGCTTTTACTTATATAGCAAGGAAAGGTTTTCCCCAAAGCCTCTTCCTAAGTCCATTTGTTAAAAGAGACCAAGTGACTATTGTCAGGAATCGAGAACTCACTTTTGCACTGGTATGTAATTGTATTTTTCACTCTGGAAGCTTTTTTAAGTAGAAAGTTTATAAGTAGAGAAATCTATTTACCTATCTTTTTATGTGCTTTTCACGTATAGGGTGGGTCATCAAGGACTCAGTGGGAATCAGAAAAAAATGAGAACCCTAAAGTAAAGCCACTAGGTCACATTTGAGGGCTCTGAGAAGCTTCAGTTCTTTGTGTCTCTGCACAGAAAGAGTTCAGCAAGAGCCAAAGTAATAGGTGAGAAGTCATTTATTAGAATAAGACAGTTGTGATGGTTATAAGTGGGCAGGTGGGCAAAGGTTGTGCTGCCCTGAGTAATTAGTGGGTTACAATTTTATAATCAAAGGAAAAGAGGGGAGAAGGAGAAAACCACCTTTCTTGTTCTTGAAGTATTCCATCATTAACTCCTCCTATATGTCAGGTGGGGGAGATTTTGACTCCATATGGCTCATCTGAGCCAGTCATGGCACTATGGAAATTTATTTCAGGTCTCAATTTAATGAGAGTCTTTCACTTTGAAGTGCCATCTTTTCCCCTAAATTATTGTGCAGAATGCATGTCCCAGGGGTCACTGGGCAGGATATAGGCCTTATGTTTCCACTACTGTTGTATTGTCTTGAGACGTGATGCATATCACCATTGCATGGTTTTGTTGCTAAGCAAGTTAGATTGGTTTTGCTGTTAGACAAGCCTGTCTGGCTTTGATGCTAAGCAACTTGGTTGGCTTCATGAGTCAAGCAAGCCCACATTATTTCAGAATCCTTCCATTGCTCTCTTGAGTGATCAATAAGCTGAGATTCTTGCTGTCTCTTAAAATGTAACTTCCTAGAAGTACAGTTTCCAGAGTTGCTTAGACTAGGGAATAGGTTCATGAGATCATCACAATCGCAAGTATTTATTGCTATGTTGACTTTTGCAATCATCTCCGAGCTACATGCTCTAATTTCCCCTGAATTGAATATAACCTCTGCACAACAACAGTAATTATATTCCTCAAGTGACTCTCAGATTGGAAACCTATTTTAACTTCCAGTTACTTCTTCCTTCAGTATAAACCTGTAACATGGGCAGATCAATGTCTTCTATTATCAGTGCATCTTTGGTTTCATTGTGAGTTTTTAATGAATAGATCATTAAAATTAATGCGTCTCTGCTTTAGACTTCCGTAAACTTTTTATTTTTTTTCCCAGGTTCGATGCATAAACTTTTTAAAATAATGAGTTGTATCTCCCACTAGAGTTCACAATGATATCTCCATTCTGGGTAAGTTTGGTCTTCCTAAGTTTTTGTTATGGGTCTCAGTCAGACAGACTTTCTTCTCATTGGCAATGTATTTTTCCCTTCTCTCTGTTTATTTAAGTCCTATATATCAGGGGTCCTCAAACCCCAGGCCATGGACCAGTACCAGTCCATGGCCTGTTAGGAACTGGGTTATATAGCAAGAGGTGAGTGGCAGGTGAAGGAGCGAAACTTCATCTGTATTTACAGTTGCTCCCCATTGCTTGCATTCCTATCTGAGCTCTGCCTCCTGTCAGAACAGCAGTGACATTAGATTCTCATAGGAGTGCAAACCATACTATGAACTGTGCATGCAAGGGATCTATGTTGCACACTCCAAATGAGAATCTAATGCCTGATGGTCTGATTCTGCATTACAGTTGCTATTTAGTCGCATAGTCATGTCTGACTATTTGCAACCCCATGGACTACCAGTAGCCCACCAGGCTCCTCTGTCCATGGGATTTCCCAGGCAAGAATACTGGAGTGGGTTGCTAATTCCTTCTCCAGGGGATCTTCCCAACCCAGGGATTGAAGCTGTATCTCCTGCATTGTAGGCAGATTCTTTACCACTGAATCACCAAGAAAACCAATAATAGAAATAAAGTACACAATAAATATAATGTACTTGAATCATGAAACCATACCCCCACTCCACCCTAGGTCTGTGGAAAAATTGTCTTCCACAAACCCAGGTTCTGGTGCCAAAATGGTTGGGAATTGTTGCTATATATCCTCTAAAATCTAATTAAAGTGACTTTTTTTTTTTTTAATAAGAAAATGTTCCGAAATGAAGGGCATTTTGTGGTAATATGACATTTATCTAAACAGATATTTTGGAAATGCCCCTTGGACACCAACTCTCTGACTACCTTGAAAAGTGAAAGTGTTAGTTGGTCAGTCGTGTCAGACTCTTTGGGACCCCATGGACTGAACCTTCCAGGCTCCTCTGTGCATGGAATTTCCCATGCAAGAATACTAGAGTCGGTTGCCATTCCCTTCCCCAGGGATCTTCCCAGCTCAGGCTTTGAACCCAGATCTCCCACATTGCAAGCAGATTCTTTGCCTTCTGAACCAAGGAATACCTTGCCTTACTGTTAAACTCTTGAATTATTTAATGCCCCAGTCAAAAAACTCAACAAGCATACATTGAACTACCAATATGAGCCTGGAAGTTTCAAATATACTTTATTTAATTCTCACAAAATACACACAAGAAATGTATGATTATTTTTATTCTTTAAGGAAATAGACTTTCACTAATAGAAAATAATTTCCCTAAGTCACAAAATTGACTAATTCTACACAGTTTAAGGTATTCCCAGATTTCTGACTCTAACTATAATGTGCTCTTTTTATATAATGGCTATCATTTTTTCCCAATAGATTTTGTTACTAAAAAAAATGAGCCTATGTATGATGTATTTTTATGATCCACTGCACTTTGGAAGTACCTTACAAAACAGCAGAAAGATCCATATGTGTTGACTGGAAAATCCATCAGGCAGTCCTATCTCCTAGAATATCCACCTTTCTGACCAACACTTAACTAACTCCTATGCATCAGCCAGAAGAAATACCTCACCTAATTTATTAGACAATAGCTATATACTCCCTTCCTCTGTGCTCTATGTTCTCCAAATGCACTTTTACTATTGGGTATTTGATCATATGATACCTGTTACTTGCTTTGTACTTCATATGTCAAATATCTTATAAGTTTGATATTTAATTATTCTTTTCAGGGCCCTCTCAAAAACAGTAAATATTATAGAAGGCTCAGTTCTTTGTAAAGACTTTCCCTAAGGCACAGTTCTTCTTAAAGGCTTTCTCTTAGTCTTTGACTTTTTGCAGTTTGAATATGATATACCTAGGTGTAGGTTTTTAGTATTTATTATACTTGATGTTCTCTGAGTCTCCTGGATCTGTGGTTTAATGACCGTCATTAATTTTGAAAAATTCTCTATTATTATTTCTTTTCTTTTTTATTTTCTTCCCCTGGTATTACCATTACAGTTTTTTTTTTATTCCATTCCATATTTTGGTTCTATTTTTCCTTTCCTCTTTACATATCAATTTTGGAAGTTCTCACTGACATATCTTCAAGTTCATTGATTCTTTCCTTGGCTATGTCCAGTATACTAATGAATTCCTCACCTATACTTTTCATTTCTGGTATATTTTTGACTTCTGATATTTCCACTTGATTCTTTTCTTGGAGATCTCAATATTTTGTTTCTATTACCTTTTGGATTTTGCATGTTGTCTACTCTTTCTGGTAGAACTCTTAGCATAGGGTTTCTTTAAATTCATAGTTACTTTAAACTTCTGATCTGATAATTCTAAATTATCTTCCATTTTGAACATTCAGATTTGTCAGTCTAGAAATTTATAAATTTATTCATTTATGAACATCTAATTTATTGACTATGCCAAAGCCTTTGACTGTGTGGATCACAATAAACTGTGGAAAATTCCAAAAGAGATGGGCATACCAGACCACCTGACCTGCCTCTTGAGAAACCTATATGCAGGTCAGGAAGCAAGAGTTAGAACTGGACATGGAACAACAGACTGGTTCCAAATAGGAAAAGGAGTATGTCAAGGCTGTATATTGTCACCCTGCTTAATTTAACATCTATGAAGAGTACATCATGAGAAATGCTGGGCTGGATGAAGCACAAGCTGAAATCAAGATTGCTGGGAGAAATATCAATAACCTCAGATATGCAGATGACACTATCCTAATGGCAGAAAGTGAAGAAGATCTAAAGAGCCTTTTGATGAGAGTGAAAGAGGAGAGTGAAAAAGTTGGCTGAAAGGTCCACATTCAGAAAACAAAGATCATGGTATCTGGTCCCATCACCTCATGGGAAATAGATGGGGAAACACTATCAGACTTTATTTTGGGGGGCTCCAAAATCACGGCAGATGGTGATTGCAGCCATGAAATTAAAAGACACTTACTCCTTGGAAGAAAAGTTATGACCAACCTAGATAGTATAATCAAAAGCAGAGACATTACTTTGCCAACAAAGGTATGTCTAGTCAAGGCTATGGTTTTTCCAGTGGTCATGTATGGATGTGAGAGTTGGACTGTGAAGAAAGCTGAGCACCGAAGAATTGATGCTTTTGAACTGTGGTGTTGGAGAAGACTCTTGAGAGTCCCTTGGACTGCAAGGAGATCCAACCAGTCCATCCTAAAGGAGACCAGTCCTGAGTGTTCACTGGAAGGACTGATGCTGAAACTGAAACTCCAATACTTTGGCCACCTCATGGGAAGAGTTGACTCATTGGAAAAGACCCTGATACTGGGAGGGATTGAGGGTAGGAGGAAAAGGGGATGACAGAGGATGAGATGGCTGGATGGCATCACCGACTCAATGGACATGAGTTTGGGTAAACTCTGGGAGTTGGTGATGGACAGGGAGGCCTGGCATGCTGTGATTCATGGGGTCGCAGAGTCAGGCATGACTAAGTGACTGAACTGAACTGAATTATGTGGGTTAATTTTTTTTTCCCTTTAGCTTGCCTTGTAACATTTTGTTTAAACCAGGCATGATGTATTCAGATAAAAGAAACTGATGAAGATAGACCTTTAGTGTGAAGTTCTCATTTTCCTCTAACTAGGAGTTTGGCTATTTATATGATTTTCTGTAGCCATGATGTCAGAGGCTAAAATTTTCTCTTGTGTCTTGTGTCATTTCTGTTGTTTCTGGGTGTCCCTAGAGACTTCTCAAGTCAGATCTGTGACTTGCAATTTTTCAGCTGTAATCTTCTACTTAAGTAGAAGATCTACTTAAGATGGCAGAGTATGAGGACATGCACTCATTTTCTCCTGTGAGAATACCAAAATTGCAACTAGCTGCCAAACAACCATTAACAGGAGAATGTTGGATCCCACCAAAAAAAGATACCCTGCATCCAAGGACAAAGGAGAAGCTGCGACGAGATGGTAGGAGGTGGTAGGAGACTGTGTTTACAATTAAACCTCAGACCCTCCAGAGATACTCAAAGGGCACAAACAAAACCTTGTGTACATGAGGACCAAATGAAAGGATCACAGACTCCCACAGGAGACTGAACCAGACCTGCCTTTGAGTGTTTGAGTGTTTCCTGCAGAGGCACGGGGCAGCAGTGACCTGCCGCAGGGACGGGGGCTCTGGCTGCAGCAGGTTTGGGAGGCGTGGCAAGTGGCATCAGTCCTCTTGGAGGGGTTTGCCATTAGCTCTAGTTTCCCATAGAGCCACTGAGCAGACAACCCACAAACTGGAGAACAATTATACCAAAGAAGTTCTCGTACTGTTGCAAAAGTTCTAGGGCCCACAACAGATTTCCCAACCTGTGGATCTGGCAAAGGGACTGAGAACCCCAAGGGAATTTGACAATGAAGACCAGAGGGATTTGATTACAGAACTTACACAGGACTGGGAAAAGAGAATGTTGGAGGGCACAACAAAATCTTGTGCCACCATGACCCAGGAAACGGAGCAGTGACCTCACAAGAGACTGACCCAGACTTGCCTTGCCAAATACAGGGAGGGAACACTGCCCCACCCATCAGCAGAAAATTGGGTTAAAGATTGACTGAGCATGACCTTGCCTACCAGAGCAAGACCCATTTTCCCCACAGATTCTCATCAGGAAGCTTCCACAAGCCTCTTATCTTTATCCATCAGAGGGCAGACAGAATGAAAACCTCAATCACAGAAAACTAACCAAACTGATCACAGGGATCACAACCCTGTCTCACTCAATGAAATTATGAGCCATGCTGTGTAGGGCCACTGGAGACAGGCAGGTCATTGTAGGGAGTTTTGACAAAACGTGGTAGACTGGAGAGGGGAACGGCAAACCAGTTCAGCGTTCTTACCTTGAGAATTCCACGAACAGTATGAAAAGACAAAAAGATACAACACTGAAAGATGAACTGCCCAGGTCTGTAGGTTCCCAATATGCTACTAGAGAAGATCAGAGAAATAGTTCCAGAAGGAATGAATAGGCTGAGCCAAAGCAGAAACAATGCCCAGTTGTGGATGTGCCTGGTGGTGAAAGTAAAGTCCGATACTGTAAAGAACAATATTACATAGGAACCTGGAATGTTAGGTCCATGAATCAAGGTAAATTGGAAGTGATCAAACAGGAAGAGGCAAGAGTGAACATGGACATTTTAGGAATCAGTGAACTGAAATGGACTGCAATGGGCAAATTTAATTCAGATGACCATTATATCTACTACTGTGGGCAAGCATCTGTTAGAAGAAATGGAGTAGCCCCCAAAATCAACAAAAGAGTCTGAAATGCAGTTTAGTTCAGCTCAGTTCAGTTCAGTCACTCAGTCGTGTCCAACTCTTTGCGACCCCATGAATTGCAGCACACCAGGCCTTCCTGTCCATCACCAACTCCTGTAGTTCACTTAGACTCATGTCCATCGAGTCAGTGATGCCATCCAGCCATCTTGCAGTACTTGCATGCAATCTTAAAAACAGCAGAATGATCTCTGTTCATTTCCAAAGCAAACCATTAAATACTACAGTAATCCAAATCTATGCCCCAACCAAAGAAAGCTGAAGTTGAAAGTTCTATGAAGACCTACAAGAACTTCTGTAACTAACACCAAAAACAGGTGTCCTTTCCATCATAGGGGATACTGGCTCCAGCTATGGGCTTCTGCTCCTGGTAAGCTCTGATTGTCTGTATCCATCTTTGTCTAGTTTTCGGGCAGCAGTTTGCCCTGAGACCTCAGTTCTGATGGATCTAAGAATAATTGTTGACTTCAGTTGCTGTGTATTTTTTTGTATTATTATGAGACTGGAATTGATGACCTCCAGGCTCTTTATATGTCAGACTAGAAACCAAAAGTCATATTTAAAAATATTATGTCAAGTTGCTGGATTTTCATTGCTTTCTCATTCATGTCCTTTGGAGCATCCAAGACTAAAATGATATGAGTCATGTAATCTCAAAAAGAAAAAAAAAATTACCGGGAATAAAAGAGGGATGAAAAAGAAGTGAACATTTAAAAATAAACCTCACTATTATACTTGAATCATTAAATTCTGCTTTCAGGATAATAAGTTTATAATATAGCATCTAACATCATACAATTGGTCAAGTACACTCCAAAGCTTAGAGATCTTGCTCTCAAGAAATTTGTTTAAAAGTTATTTCCTAAAATAGAACAATTTTCCTAAAATAGAACGATTCCCTTCAATAAATTTACAGTTTTTCTTTTATCAATGTCATCTGCTTTACTTAATCACACAATTACTCTTATAAAATAACCTCACAATTTATTTTACTTTTTAATATTTCTGATTATTTTGGTAACAATAACAAGTAGATAAATAACTGAAATTATTTTTATTGAGTGAAATGAGAATAATATGTAAGTTTTCATTTTCTACTTTCTTGATGCAAAATAAAATGTCTGAACAGTTGGAATAAATGTTATCCTGCTTGGCTTTAGTATTTATTTCCCTTACATCATCCTTAGAAATTACAGTCTGCTTCAAACAAATTCTTTCTTGCATCTGTAAATGTGATCACTGTTTCTGAAATTGAAAAAGGAGAGTAAAATCAACCAGAGAACTGACGTGTAGCTTTCTACTAGGGAGAAGTTAACAGCTATATCTGGGAAATTTTTCTTTGGAAAAAAATTACACCACAAGAAATGATTTATTTAACTCTAAATCAGATTAAAAGCCAATATGCCATCATGAAAAGAAAAGTGTGGAAGGATATCTGAATGAGAAAAAGTAAGTTTTTATTCAACCCAGGTGGTTTGGGAGAATTTCTGAATCATTTGGGAAGCTCCTACGAGCAGTTTAGCCTTTCTTATAACATGTGTTTTATGTCCTAGCACTGCTGTTCACATTTTCCAAATACACCCTGACTTGATTCTAGGTGTTAAATGCTGCTCATTGTATTTGTGGTGCTTGACACTGAACATTTTTCTTCTCTTTGCTTCAGTCCCCTGAGGACCAGGCAAAGACTCCAGTATTTCTATACATCATATTCTTTTCACCTTCATCTGACAACTGAATTTTGTTCTATACATATCGTACCAAATGGAAAGCTCAATGCAGTTATGGAATGATATTTTATTTTAAAGTCTGCTTCCATTAGATGCAAAGATATCTACCTCCTTATTTTTCCAATTGAGTTTTTCATTTATCACATATTTTTCTTTTGCTTGGATGGAATTTAGATCTCTGTAAATGAAGTTAACAGAATGTTCCCAAAGGAGTAATTATTTTAACCTGTGAAAAGAAACATATGCTGTTAGATACCACTTGATCAGTTTCTTGAGCTAAAGAGAAATAATCTAAAATGAAATGGAACTAGTTAATTATACTTTTCTAATAGAGTAATTAGTGTGCAAAGCCATTATTTTGATGGGGTTAGAGCTTTTTTAAAAATAAAAATATATAAGCATCATAACATTTCAGAATGGATAATATTTGTAATATTTGAAGAATTGCAATCTTCATTACCAGAGAAAATTAGAAAGCAGAAATGTTATCTGTCTGTGTAATGTTTTCATGGTTTTCAGGGGATTATTAAACATAATAAAATACATATTTTTGAAATATACTTATTAATTTATATTTTAAGTTGTGGCCAAGTTAAGACAATTGGATGACTTTTTCCAAATAGTGTATAATACACAAAACAACATTTAAAATGAACAAAAAAGAAATGAAAAGAAAGAAAGGTGAAGGGAAGAATACATTCTCCTGGAGCAAACCTATGGGTTATCATCAGGATACAAACATTTGGTTGTATTTCTCCACTAAATTGACCTATTTTTTCAGTCACCAAGTTGTGTCTTACTCTTTGCAACCCTATGGATCAAAGCCCGCCAGGATTGCCTGTCCTTCACTATCTCTTGGAATTTGCTCAAACTCATGTCCATTGAGTTGGTGATAAAAATCAACCATCTCATCCTCTGTCACCCTCTTGTCCTCCTGCCCTCAAACTTTCAGTATGAGGGTCTTTTCCAATGAGTCAGCTCTCCCCATTTGGTGGCTAAAATTTTGAAGCTTCAGCTTCAGCATCAGTCCTTCCAGTGACTATTCAGGGTTGATTTCCTTTAGGATGCACTGGTTTGCTCTTCTTACTGTCCAAGGAACTCTTAAGAATCTTCTCCAGCACCACAATTCAAAAGCATCAGTTCTTTGGCATTCAGCCTTCTAGATCCAGCTCTCACATCTGTACATGACTACTGGAGAAACCATCATTTTGACTACACAGACCTTTGTCAGCAAAGGGATGTCTCTGCTTTTTAATAGAACAGTATCAGGTTTGTCATAGCTTTCCTTCCAAGAAGCAAGTGTCTTTTAATTTCATGGTGGCAGTCACTGTTGGCAATGATTTTAGAGTCCAAGAAAATTAAAACTGTCACTGTTTCCACTGTTTCCCTATCTGTTTGTCATGAAGTGATAGGACCAGGTGCCATAATCTTAGTTTTTTAAATGTTGAGTTTTAAGCCAGCTTTTTCACTCCCTTCTTTTACCCTCATCAAAACGTTCTAGTTCCTCTTCACTTTCTGCCATTAGAGTGGCAAGTTGACCTATCGAGTCTCAAAATTTTTTAGAATAAGCCAAAGCCATCTTGAAAGGTATTAAAAAGTAAATATTGAAAAAGTATGGAGGGAAGAAAGTGTATTTAAAAAACAATAAATAACATTTTAGAAGTTATAAATGACAAATGACAGTTAAATATCAAGCAGGGCTATCTTTTGATTAATTTGAACTTAGGAACTTATGCCTTATTTACCAAAGCTAAATATATAAATTATACCTTCTAACATAATTGCTGTAGTCTTGATATTTAGCACTGCCAGTGACAAAGATATTCAAGTTAGTGATGGTATTTGAGCTAAGTTATCTAAATAGTGTCAGGTTATTAGAAGATGTGATTTATTTGCCACTAATTTTGTTCTTCAAGCACCTTCATCTGGAAAAGTGGGGGCGGGGGGATGGGGTGGGTAGAAAGCTCAATACATAAAATATTAATCATAATAATTTTTTAAAAAGAAAGAAAACATTCAAATTCACTGGAAACAAAGAATAAAAAATATCTCTGAGATAGAAACCAGGCTCAACTATTCCTGTATCAGAGCTCTTCAGCATGGTAGTAGGGAACACATTAACCATCAACAGTAGTCATTATATTATCTGCCAATCTGAAATAAAATTCCATAGTTAGAGGTCCACCACTGGAGGCTTATCCCCATTCCCCAGTGGTCTGGCCTGGCTGCAGTGAACCAACATTTGATAAACCAGATCGATTCTTGCATAGAAATTTCTTTCTGAAATGGTGCTTCTCTGTTCATTTGACACTTCTGTTTCAGTGTTTGTTAAAAGACTACAAATAAATGGTTATGCTTTTACCAGCACTGTATCAAGTTTTCCATTGCTCTTTACCTACTCAATTTATTGAGTATTTTTAGCTGTATTTCAGGTGGATGCGTACATGTATATGCCAGTGTATTTTTAATTTGCATTTTACTGATGACAGATAACTTCAAATTTTTCTTATATGTTTACTGGTCATTTTGGGTATCATCTTTCATATTTGTATCTTCATGATGCATGTCTTTCTTTTTTTTTTCTTCTTGTATTGGAATTTTAGTCATATTGAGTGATAGGCTTTTTAAAAAGTGTATTCTGTATGTGAACATATTAGCCTTTATGTATCAAAAGTCTTTTCCCAACAGTTTGGCTTGCCTTTTCACTCTCATATAGGTTCTTAGGATGAACAGAACTTTAATATTCACCAGTATATAAATAGATGGGGAAACAGTGGAAACAGTGGCTGACTTTATTTTTCTGGGCTCCAAAATCACAGCAAATGGTGACTACAGCCATGAAATTAAAAGACTCTTACTCCTTGGGAGAAAAGTTATGACCAACCTAGACAGTATATTAAAAAGCAGAGACATTACTATGTCCACAAAGGTCCGTCTAGTCAAGGCTATGGTTTTTCCAGTAGTCATGTATGGATGTGAGAGTTGGACCATAAAGAAAGCTGAGAGCTGAAGGATTGATGATTTTGAACTGTGGTGTTGGTGAAGACTCTTGAGAGTCCTTTGGACTGCAAGGAGATCCAACCAGTCCATCCTAAAGGAGATCAGTCGTGGGTGTTCATTGGAAGGACTGATGCAGAAGCTGAAACTCCAATACTTTGGCCACCTGATGCGAAGAGCTGACTCATTGAAAATACCCTGATGTTGGGAAAGATTGAGGGCAGGAGGAGAAGGGGATGACAGAGGATAAGATGGTTGGATGGCATCACCAACTCAATGGAGATGAGTTTGGGTAAACTCTGGGAGTTGGTGATGGACAGGGAGGCCTGCCATGCTGCAGTTCATGGGGTCGCAGAGAGTCGGGCATAACTGAGTGACTGAACTGAACTGAATATGTCAGTATTTATTTTGATTTTTGTCATGCTTAAAGTATATTTCCCAATCCGAAGGCCATGAGGGTATTATGTCTAGGAGCTTTCTTATTTTTACCTGTCACATTTAGATCTAAAATGAACCTGGAATTGAATTTTGTTTATAGTTGAATATGATACTTTATTTTTTGTAAAAATGGATATTCAACAAAAAGGCCTATAATGGTCTTTTTAGTCTGTAACTTTGGACTACTTGTCTCTGTGTTAATACCATGGTATTTTGTTTATTATAGCTTTATAATAAGTTAATCTCTGATAGATTTTTCCACCTAACCTGTTTTATTTTAGAGTATCTTGGCTTTTGGCTCCTTATATTTTCCTCCTTGTTAATTATCATAAAGATATTTTTCTAGGACTTCAGCTGTTTTTGAACCATTGGACTACTTTTGGGAGGAATTGTAGTTTCAGAATAGTGAATTTTATAATCCATAAATATGATCTGTCTCTATTTATTTTCATTTGTCATTGCAGTGTTTTGTCATCTCCAGTGTGTAAGTCCTGAACTTATTTCCAATTGATTTACAGACTGATGTGTTATTAAACTACACTTTGAAATTTTATGTTCGTAACAATTGACTCTAGTAAATAGAAAAATTTATTTTTGTACACTGAAATTGTATCAAAAACATTCCCGAATACTCTCATTAAAAGTAAAAGTTAGTCACTCAGTTGTGTCTGACTTGTTGAAACCCCATAGACTGTAGCCCACCAGGCTCCTCTGTCCATGGAATTCTCCAGGCAAGAATCCTGGAATGGGTTGCCATTCCCTTCTAGAAGATCTTCATGACCCAGGGATCAAACCCAGGTCTCCTGCATTGCAGATGTATTCTTTACTATCTGAGCCACCAGGTAAGCCCAAATGTTCTCATAAATAATAATTAATCCTTATTTGGGAATTATATTACTATATTTTACTTCGTGTTTTATCTGTAGCTCTTTTATTCAGTCACTTTTTTTTTTTTTTTACATTTTCTGAGGCTAAGTTGTTATTGTTCAGTTGCTAAGTCATGTCCAGCTCTTTGAGACCCCATGAACTGCAGCACTCCAGGCTTCCCTGTCCTTCTCTGTGTCCCAGGATTGGCTTAAACTCATGTCCATTGAGTCAGCGAGGCCATCCGACAATCTCATCCTGTCATCCCCTTCTCCTCCTGCCTTCAATCTTTCCCAGCATCAGGGTCTTTTCCAATGAGTCAGTTCTTTGCATCAGATGGCCAAAGTATTGGAGCTTCAGCTTCAGCATCAGTCCTTCTAATGAATATTCAGGGTTGATTTCCTTTAGGACTGACTGGGTTGATCTCCTTGCTGTTTATAAGAAGCACAAGAAGTTACATTTTATAATGTACTGGTGAATTAAAACTCTCACCCACCATTATAAAATATCTCTCTGTATTCTGTTTTTTCTTTGAAATCTTTTTTATGAAATAATATTGCCACTCCATCTTTCTTTTGCTCATTTTTGGTTATTTGTTTTTTCTCACATTTTTACGCTTTACCTTTCTCTGCTTTATATGTAAGATGTATCTCTCAAAAAGCAGCATATATTTGTTTTATTTTTTAAAAGTTTCAATCTAGCATTCTTAATTGCAATATTTAGTTTGTTTTCATTTGTTTACATTTAGTATAATGATTGATGTATTTGATTTTAAATTTGTAATGTTACTATTTTTTCTATTTGTGTTTCCTGTTTAGAATATTTTCCTTTTTCTTTTCAACTTTTTCTCTGAATTCTGTATTTTTAGCACCTTTGTTTTCCCCTTCCATTACTGTAGTTATTATATGTATCTTTACCATTTTAATAGTGAGTAGGCTACTTGAATCTTATTTCATATCCAGTAGAACCTACGCTACTATAGTCGTGTTATTTTCATTCTGTTTTTATTCTCTTTTTAAAGCTCAAAGTTAATAGCGATTTTGGTCTGGATAGTCAGTATTGATATTTACTTGCTCACTGATTTACCGTTTTCTTTGCTTTTCACTCCTACAAACATCTCTGCTGGTGCCAGTGGTCAATTCCTTGGCTCTCAGCTTCAAATGTACTCATCTCTTCCTCTTCTGCGGCCGGAGAGGTGAACTGTGTGAATGTGGCTTTGCAGGCTGAGGCAATGCTCAGTGTTGTCAGCAGAGAGAACGGAGCAGACAGTGAGGAACAGACAGTGTTCTCTCCCTGGTCAGAAGGTGCCCTCATTACCAGCGTTTGCCTCCTGCTGATCTCCAGTGCTTGGCTCCTGCAGTGGGCATAGCTTCTCTCCTGTACCATACCCCCCAGCACTCAGAGCTCCCCAGCACCCCAGCAGGTGATGTCATAGTGGAGTGCTCTTGGTGAGCACCTCTTCGCTAACTACCCTTCCCCTCTGGTGGCTTAGCTGTGACACCTTCCTCTGAACAGCTTTCCCCAGCATTCCTGATGGTAGATTTCTAGCCAGTTCCACCAGTACTAAACCACAACTTGACTATCCAGTGAGCCAAAGTCGCACCCTCTCTAGTGAGCCTATGATCTCAGTGTGGGGAGAAAGGTCTCTTACTTGTTACTGTATAGTCAGTGCTCCTTATACCTGCTATGTCTTTGTAAAAATTCTTTTTGCTTCTTTTTAGCCAACTTCTCATTACCTCAGTCCCCACTGCTGTTCATTACTACTTACGTAAAATGTACTCTATTCAAATTATTATGTAGTTTCTATGTCTCAGAACCAGTTGATGCCTGACTTTCTGTGATTATTTTTTAAAATATTTTAAAAAACAAGGTGTTTGCTTTCTAGAGCAGTTTTAGGTCAGAGCAACACTGAGTAGTAGGTACTGAGAGGTCCTATGCACTGTCCCCCTACTACCCCTGCACACCCTCCACGTTTATGTCCCACACCCATACATTTGTTACAGTGGATGAACTGACAAAGATGCATTATTATCACCTGAAATCAGTAGTTTACATTAGGGATAACTTGATGTTGAACATTCTATGGGTTTTGACAAATATATGATGATGCATACCCAACTCTATAGAATCATACAGAGTAGTCTAACTGTCCTAAAATTTCCCTGTGCTCCACCTTCCCACAAATCCCTGGTAACCATTGACCTTTACTGCCTCCATAGTTTTGTCTTTTCTGGGATGTCATATAGTCGGAATCATACTATATGCAGGCTTTTCCAATGGTTTCCTCCAGTTGGCCATATGAATTTAAGATTCCTCTCTATCTGTGGTGAAGAAGGCAATGGCAACTCCTCCAGTACTCTTGCCTGGAAAATCCCATGGACGGAGGAGCCTGGTAGGTTACAGTCCATGGGGTCCCGAAGAGTCTGACACAACTGAGTGACTTCACTTTCACTTTTCACTTTCATGCATTGGAGAAGGAAATGGCAACCCACTCCAGTGTTCTTGCCTGGAGAATCCAGGGACGGGGGAGCCTGGTGGGCTGCTGTGGGTGGGGTCACACAGAGTCATACACGACTGATGTGACTTAGCAGCAGCAGCAGCAGCAGCATATCTGTAGTATGATAGTTCATTTCTTTTTAGTACTAAATAAAATTCCATTTTCCAGACATACCATAGTTTATTTATCCATTTGTCTATTGTCCTATAAACATCTGTATATAGGTTTTTGTGTGGACATACCAAGGAATGTGATTGCTGACTTGTAGGTAAGAGTATGTTTAGTTTTGTAAGATAATGTTAAACTGTCTTCCCTAGTGCAGTACCAGTTTTCGTTCCCACCAAAGATAAATGATGGTTCTCCTCCTCCTCACCTCACTAGCTTTCGGTATCAAAAGTGTTTCGGATTTTAGCCTTTCTAGTGTAGTGGGCTTCCCAGGTGGCACTCAGTTGAGTTCAGTTCAGTTGCTCAGTTGTGTCTGACTCTTTGCAACCCCATAGACTGCAGCACACCAGGCCTCCCTGTCCATCACCAGATCCCAGAGCTTACTCAAACTCATGTCCATTAAGTCAGTGATGCCATCCAACCATCTTATCCTCTGTCATCCCCTTCTCCTCCTGCCTTCACTCTTTCCAAGCATCAGGGTCTTTTCCAGTGAATCAGTTCTTCACATCAGTTGGCCATAGTTTTGGAGCTTCAGCTTCAGCATCAGTCCTTCCAATGCATATTCAGGACTGATTTCCTTTAGGATTGACTGGTTTGTTCTTCTTGCTGTCCAAAGGACTCTCAAGAGTCTTTTCCAACACCACAGATCAAAAGCATCAATTCTTCAACACTCATCTTTCTTTATGGTTCAACTGTCACATCCATACATGACTACTGGAAAAACCATAGCTTTAACTAGACTTTGTTTGCAAAGTAATGTCTCTGCTTTTTAATATGTTGTCTAGGTTTGTCACAGTTTTTCTTCCAAGAAGCAAGCATCTTTTAATTTCATGGCTTCAGTCACCATCTTCAGTGATTTTGGAGCCCAAGAAAATAAAGTCTATCAGGTGATGATATTGGTAAAGTATCTGCCTGCCAATGCAGGAGATGCAAGAAACGTGGGTTTAATCCCTGGGTCTGGAAGACTCCCCTGGTGTAAGAAATGGCACTCCATTCTAGTACTTTCACCTGAAAAATTCCATGGGCAGCAGAGCCTGGTGGTCTACAGTCCATGGGGCCCCACAGAGTCAGACATGACTGAGTGACTGAGCATATAATAAGTGTGTAGTAGTATCTCATTGTACTTTGCAGTTCCTTGATGACATATGATATAGAACATGTTTCCATATGCTTATTTGTCATCTCTATCTATTTGGTGAGTTGTCTGTTGAGAACTTTTGCTCATTTTTGAATTGGATTGTTCATTTTTTATTGTTGAGTTTTGTGAGTTATTTGCATGTTTTGGGTAACAATTTTTTATAAGATATCTTTCTGTAAACATTTCCTCTCAATCAGTGCCTTTTCTTCTCATTCTTTGACAAATGCCTTGAGAACAGAAATTTTACATTTTAAGGAAGCCCAACTTAATTATTTCTTTCATGGATTATGCCTTCAGTTCTATATGAAAGTCATAGCCTATCTTAAGATCATGTACTTTCCGTGTTATCTTTTAGGCTTTAATAATTTGGCATTTAATATTTAGTTCTGTGACCCATTTTGAGTTACTTTTTATGAAAGACTTATTTGAGGTCAATTTTCATCTCTGGAGAATATTTATTAATTTTTGTATTACATTTAATTGTTGTTGATTTGTCTCAGTTTTTGTTTGCCCAAATATATTTGTATTCCATTTTTATTCTTAATAGAACTTTTTCCTGAGTATAGCTTGTTATGTACACTTATTTACTTTAAGACTTTGAGAATATTGCTCCTCTTTAACCTCTGGTTTACCTTATTTCTGTTCAGCAATTAGCTGCCAGTGTGGTGCTTTACTAAACTTCATTTTTTTTGTTTAGATTTTTTTCTTTGTCTTTGATTTTCAACAGTTCTAGTATGACAAAATTAGGTTGACTT
Organism: Oryx dammah; assembly: GCF_014754425.2. NCBI lineage: Eukaryota > Metazoa > Chordata > Mammalia > Artiodactyla > Bovidae > Oryx > Oryx dammah. The sequence continues at coordinate 67,277,108 of NW_024070205.1, read as the reverse complement.
TTTAAATGATTTTGGTTTGTGACATACAGAACTGTCAACTTAGCTTTGGAAAATTCTGTTGTTATCACTTAAAAATTTTCTCTCTCTTGTTTGCTCTGTCCCCTTCTTGTATTTCAAATAAACATTAGAACATGTTACTATATTCTTTACTCTCCACTTTTTTTTCCCCATTTTTTTTTTTGTCTCTTCAACTTTCAATCTGGATATATTCTTCTGATTCACCTTGCAGGTTAATAATTTTGTCTTCATCTGTGTTTAATCTGCTGTTAAATCTACCCATGAATGTTCAGTTTTTTCAGTTTTTCTTTTAGCCTTAGAATTTTCATTTGATATTCATAACTTTCAATTTTCTACCTTTATAAGTTTTTTATTTCTGGAACATGTTGAAAATAATTATAAAAGTTTGTGTCTAGTATCTTAATTTTCTGTTTCATTTGTTGAGTTTGTTTCTATTGACTTTTTTCCTGCTATTTATTGATCCATTATTATCGTAACTTTTCAAGTGTCTAGTTATTTTTTAATTGAGTTATGGGAAGTTTATATCAAAAATTGTCAAGATAATTTGAGAGTTAAGATGTTGTTTTCTACTCCTAGGGAGGGTTTATTTTTCTTCTAATTTGAGGCCAAAAGGCTGGTAATTTCACATGGTCTTAATTCAGCTTCTGAGGTTTAGACATATAGAAGCTGCTGCTGCTGCTGCTGCTGCTAAGTCGCTTCAGTCGTGTCCGACTCTGTGCGACCCCAGAGATGGCAGCCCATCAAGCTCCCCCATCCCTGGGATTCTCCAGGTAAGAACACTGGAGTGGGTTGCCATTTCCTTTTCCAATGCATGAAAGTGAAAAATGAAAGTGAAGTCGCTCAGTCATGTCCAACCCTCAGCGACCCCATGGACTGCAGCCCATCAGGCTCCTCTGTCCATGGAGTTTCCAGGCAAGAGTACTGGAGTGGGTTGCCATAGGGTTCACTTATTTCTAGCTCACCCTTACCCCTTACTACTGGGTATATGCCTTCTTCATGCTAACTGTGAGACTGGCTTATCAAGCATCTCCTCCGTTAGTGTCCTAGATTCCTTTTCTACCCTATAGATCCTTAAATGTATGAAAAATGCTAGTTAGTATTTGAGAAAAGCCAGACTTGAAGTTCATACAGGAAAAAGACCCCAAAGTGTCAAACTTATCTCTCTAGGTTTTCTTTTTTTCATGAATCTTAATTGCATAATATTTTACTACCTTGTTAGGCTTATCCATGACTTCAGGCAGATGATTTTTGCACTGTATCTATCTTTTCCAAATGTTCTCAGATGTTTAGTGAATTACCTACTTCAACATTATTGCATAATGGACCTAAAATCCAGCAGATAAATAAGCAACACCCCTACAGAATTAAATGGAAGATAAAATATGTGTAAATATGCTTATGATAATTTAAAAAATTAGAAAACCTTAAAAGACAATTATTTTTTATTTTTTAATTTATTTTATGACAATATAGTTGATTTACAGTGTAATTTCTACTGTACAGCAAATAATTCAGTTGTACATATATGTATATTCTTTTTCATATTCTTTCCATTATAAATTATCACAGGATGTTGAATATAGTTCCCTGTGCTTTATAGTAGGATCTTGTTATTTATCAATTCTATATATAACAGTCTGTATCTTTTGGCACTTAATTTTCTGTTGTCTTATTTTTAGAAAATTACTATCACCTAATGTAATTAACCCTGTTTGTTTTTTTTTAATTTATTTATTTTAGTTGGAGGCTAATTACTTTACAATATTGTAGTGGTTTTTGCCATATATTTGCTGCAATTCATGGGATTGCAAAGAGTCGGACACGATTGAGCTACTTAACTGAACTGAACTGAACTGATATGAATCAGCCATGGGTGTACGTGTGTTCCCCATCCTGAACCCCCCTCCCACATCCCTCCCCATCCCATCCCTCTGGGTCATCCCAGTGCACCAGCCCTGAGCACACTGTCTCATGCATCGAACCTGGACTGGCGGTCTGTTTCATAGTCTTACTTGAATGCTAATCATCTAATAAAAAGATGCCATTATTAAAATATTATTTTTATTCAATGACTCTTTCTTTTCTAAAATACAGTATTACCTTTGGATATCCATACCTATCAAGAGAGTAGAATCAATACTTTAATATCAAATGCACTGATCAGAGATTAGTTACAACATGCTGATTTAAATCTAAACATGGAAAAAATTTTCCCACTATTATTTGGTTACTAATAAAATTAATGAAGATCTGAATAAGAAAAAAGTTATTAATATGCCTTACTAGAATTTTACACTCAATATTTTACTTAAGTGGATATAAAGTTCTTATTTTAGATGAATAAAAATCTTGACAGATATGTGTTAGATTTATAGGAAAGCAGATGGTATTAAAATGCATATGGATATCAAATATTGAATATTTACTTCTGCCTACTTTGTATGCATGCCTGTTAAGTGACTTTAGTCATGTCTGACTCTTTGCAACCCTATGTGACTATAGCCTGCCACACTCCTCTGTCCATGGGATTCTCCAGGCAAGAATACTGAAAGTAGCTTGCTATGCCTTCCTCCAGGGGATCTTCCTGACCCAGGGATCGAACCCACATCTCTCATGTCTCCTGTGTTGTCAGGCAGGTTCTTTACCACTAGCACCACCTGGAAAGCCTCTATGTTGTATATGTTGATATTAATTTATGATGTGATTTACAGAGTATTGTGTATCCAACAAAATTAATTTTAGAAGTTGCATTTACAGTATGCTTTCAAACTAGAAGAAAAAGCTTGACTGATTATATGATTTATTTGTAAAGAATAATACAAAATGATGTTGAGAAATATAAAAGAAAACTTTAATACATTTGTTCTTGTGAAAAGTGAGATTGCAAAAACATGATTTTTTTTTTTTTTTGTATAAGTGTGGGCTAAGTTGCTTCAGTCGTGTCCAACTCTTTGTGACCCCCTGGAATGTAGCCCACCAGGCTCCTCTGTTCATGGATTTTCCAGATGTGAATACTGGAGTGGGTTTCCATGCCCTTCTCCAGGGGATCTTCCCTATCCAGGGATCAAACCCAAGTCTTTTACATCTCATGCATTGGCAGGAGGGTTCTTTATCACTAGCACCACGTAGGAAGTCCTTTTGACAACTACTTTATAAGTTTGTGCTTGTGTGTACTTAGTCATTCGGTCATATCCGATTCTTTGTGGCCCCAAGGACTGTAGCCTACAAGACTCCTCTGTCCATGGGGATTCTTCAGGCAAGAACACTGGAGTGGGTTGCCGTGCCCTCCTCCAACTTTATAAGTTTAATGTGCTTCAAGTCAATGTGCTCTGCATAGATGCAGAGCATATGTTTCTCACTCCACTTAAATACTTGGCTGTTTAATGGGTATCTGTACGTATGTGCAATGTTGTAACTTCTTTTTACCCAGACTCACAAAGCCTCAATCATCTCAATTTTTAATTTCCATGAATTATATTAGTATCTATCTAACTAGCCACCCTAGCAACCAAAGCACAGTCTGTTGCTGTTCTCTATTTCTCACCGTGTCTTCTAAGGAATGAACAAGTTTCACTGTATCTGATACTAAATTGTTTTCTAATCCACCCATTTCTTTCTGTCTCTACTGCAAATACATCAAATACGCCATCATTTTCCTGGATTGCTACTATAGGATTTTATTGATCTCTTTGCCTCTTGTCTTATTTTTCTCTAATCTATTTTCTTTAATACCAGCCTAAGTCCTTAACATCTCTTGTACTTCTAGAAATATCTAACCCTTGTTTCCATCATCTCTAGTGTAATCACTTAGCATTCTTCTCCACATAGTCTACACTTAAGTATACCAGATTTTTCTTGAAGGACTAATGTTTCCTAAGAAACTAATGTTTTTTAACCTGCACCCTAGGCTTTGCAATAGCTTCAGTGTTTTGTTGAGGCATTACTCACATACCATACAATTCACCCATTTAAACTGTACAATTCAATGACTTTTTGTATATTCACAGAATTGTGCAGTCATCAAGACAATCAAATTAAGAACATCTTCACTGAGAATTCCCTGACAGAGCAGTGGTTAGGACTCAGTGCTTTCACTGCCAGGGCCCAGGTTCAATCCCTGATGTGGGAACTGAGATCCTGCACGCCATGTAGCATGCCCCCCCCCCAAAAAAAAAATCCAAACCCAAAACACCCACTAGTTAGATTTGTCTACTGTGGACATGCCATACCTGGACTCATATAGTTATGATTTGTGTTTGTGTCTTTTCATTTAAAAGACACTTACTCCTTGGAAGAAAAGTTATGACCAACCTAGACAGCATATTAAAAAGCAGAGACATTACTTTGTCAACAAAGGTCCGTCTAGTCAAGGCTATGGTTTTTCCAGTGGTCACGTATGGATGTGAGAGTTGGACTGTGAAGAAAGCTGAGCGCCGAAGAATTGATGCTTTTGAACTGTGGTGTTGGAGAAGACTCTTGAGAGTCCCTTGGACTGCAAGGAAATCCAACCAGTCCATCCTAAAGGAGATCAGTCCTGGGTGTTCATTGGAAGTACTGATGTTGAAGCTGAAACTCCAATATTTTGGCCACCTGATGCAAAGAGCTGACTCATTTGAAAAGACCCTGATGTTGGGAAAGATTTAAGGCAGGAGGAAAAGGGAACAACAGAGGATGAGATGGTTAGATGGCATCACCGACTCAATGGACATGGGTTTGGGTAGACTCCAGGAGTTGGTGATGGACAGGGAGGCCTGGCGTGCTTTGGTTCATGGGGTCACAAAGAGTTGGACACTACTGAGTGACTGAACTGACTGACTGACTGACTTTTCATTTAACATAATAGTTTCAGTATTCATCTATGTTGTAGCATAAATGAATAGTCCATTTCTTTTTGTTGACAAAATATCCATTGCATGATATTAAGCATTTTTATTTATCTGATTATCAATTGATGAACTTCTAGATTGTTTCCACTTTTTAGTTATGAACAGTGCTGCTGTGAACATTGATATCTAAGATTATGTGTGGACATATATTATCAGTTCTCTTGAATGATAATTTTCAGTGGAACTGCTGAGTCATGTGGTAACTCTATTTCACTTTTTAAGAAACTGCCAGGCATTTTTCTAAAGACAGAGAACCATTTTACATTTCTAGCAGCAGTGTAGAAGTGTTCCAATTTCTCCACACCTCATCAATACTGATTATTTTTGATCTTTGCAGTAGTTTCTCTTTCTTCCTGAAATACATCTCTCTCTTATGCTAGCCCCCTTCTCTCTTTTCCAGAGGGCAATGAATAATGATTAAATGTTACTTCCTTAGAAGTTTGTCTCTGCTACCCTCAAACATCAGGTGATTTTATATTGTTGATTGACATGACACCATCCATTTATCAAAATTTATTATAATTAATAGTCTGATAATCTGTCATCCCAGGCTCACTCTAACCTCTGTGAAATACTATGACTTTATTTTTTGCTGTTGAATTTGAGCATCTTGAACAATACCTAATACCTAGTAAAGGCCCCAGATATTTGTTAAATTATTGATGATATGAAAATCTAATGCTAAAAATCTACTTTTCAAGAAGACACTGTTTTCTAACCAAACTTTTAAGCTTTAGTTTATTAAAAAGCTCACAATCCATTCCTATAGTTACTAACACCCATCTTGTTTCAAATTTCCTAAAGGGAAGTCTAAAACAGCATGCCGTAGAATTTCTTATGCATTAACTTCTGCAGTATTTTTTTGCAAAGGAACCCCAGCATTCTGTCTTCATGTTTGCAGCTATACAAATCATGATTTTCAGTATATTCTTGGACAAGATCTGGTACCAAGCAGCAAATGCTCTGGTTCCTACTGAGGGATCACCAGACCTCCATAGATGAAATGTCATTGATGATTCATTCGTTCACCAGGTGAGTGTTGTTCTGGTATTTGCACAGCCACCAGCTTACTAGATGAAGCCACTGAATCCATTAACAATCTGTCCCTAAGTCTCTTTCCAGCCACATTGTCTTCAAAGCTTCCCTGACATATTTCCATCTTCATCTCCTGCTTCATGTAGCATTGTGATCCAAAATACCAGCCATTTTCAGGAAAGGAGAAGCACTTTTGTACATCTGGACTTGGGCTATCTTTTCCTCACAGGTCTGAAATGCCCCTTTCCACCTCACTCATTTCCATCTCACTATCCTGCTCATTATACAAAATGTCTCACTGCCACCTTGCTTTTGAAACAGACCTGAAAGGAAGTTTCTTATACATCTAGTATTGAAGCAAAGATGATATTGATGGCTGTATTGTAATACCCAGAGGCTGTCAAGACAAATTTAAAAATATCACTTTGTACAAGCAACTTACTTAGGATTTTCATGTTACTGTGTCAGGTATGAGTTGTGATTACCATAGTAAAGAGAGATTCCAAGAGCAGATAACTGAGAACCTAGAATAAGAAAGGCAGGCAACTTAACAATCATCTGCATTCACCCAGTAATAACTTGCACCTTTATTTTTTGTTGTTGTCGCAAAGCCTTATATCTGTGATGATAATCTAAAAACTGAAGGCAGTAGCCTGTTTTCATCTGTTTTCCTTGACTTTCCATTGTTATGCATCCTTTAATCCTCTTGATAGTTTTGACTTACAATGGTTTTCCACTTTCACCTTGGTTTTGAACTATTGAAACTTTTATTGCAGAAATAGAATATAATTGCTCTAGGTGCACGTGGTGAACAGCAAGCATAGAGAATGATACAAAATACTTGACAGATAAACTAAGACAGAAACAAAACAAACACTTCAGTTCAGTTCAGTTGCTCAGTCATATCCAACTCTTGTGACCCCATGAACCGCAGCAGGCCAGGCCTCCCTGTCTGTCCAACTCCCGAAATTTACTCAAACTCATGTCCATTGAGTTGGTGATGCCATCCAACCATCTCATCCTGTCGCCCATTCTCCTCCCACCCTCAATCTTTCCCAGCATCAGGGTCTTTTCCAATGAGTCAGTTCTTTGCATCAGGTGGCCAAAGTATTGGAGTTTCAGCTTCTGCATCAGTCCTTCCAATGAATATTCAGGACTGATTTCCTTTAGGATTAACTGATTGGATTTCCTTGCAGTCCAAGGGACTCTCAAGAGTCTTCACCAGCACCACACTTCAAAAGCATCAATTCTTCGGCACTCAGCTTTCTTTATAGTCCAACTCTCACATCCATACATGACTACTGAAAAAACCATAGCCTTGACTAGATGGACCTTAGTCGGCAAAGTAATGTCTCTGTTTTTTAATATACTGTCTAAGTTGGTCATAACTTTTCTTCCAAGGAGTAAGTGTCTTTTAATTTCATGGCTGCAGTCACCATCTGCAGTGATTTTGGCACCCAAGAAAAATAGTCTGTCACTGTATCCACTGTTTCCCCATCTATTTGCCATGAAGTGAAGGAACCAGATGCCATGATCTTAGTTTTTTGAATGTCGAGTTTTAAGCCAACTTTTTCACTCTCCTCTTTCATTTTCATCAAGAGGGTCTTCAGTTCTTTGCTTTCTGCCACCAGGGTGGTGTCATCTGCATATCTGAGGTGATTGATATTTCTCCCAGCAATCTTGATTTCAGCTTGTGCTTCATCCAGCCCAGTGTTTCTCATGATGTACTCTGCATATAAGTTAAATAAGCAGGGTGACAATATACAGCCTTGATGTACTCCTTTTCCTATTTGGAACCAGTCTGTTGTTCCATGTCCAATTCTAACTGTTGCTTCCTGATCTGCATATAGATTTCTCAAGAGGCAGGTCAGGTGGTCTGGTATTCCCATCTCTTTAAGAATTTTCCAGAATTTGTTGTGGTCCACACAGTCAAAGGCTTTGGCAGAGTCAATAAAGCAGAAGTAGATGTTTTTCTGGAACTCTCTTGCTTTTTTGATAATCCAGTGGATGTTGGCAATTTGATCTCTGGTTCCTCTGCCTTTTCTAAATCTAGCTTGAATATCTGGAAGTTCACAGTTCATGTACTGTTGAAGCCTGGCTTGGAGAATTTTGAACATTACTCTGCTAGTGTATGAGATGAGTGCAACTGTGCGGTAGTTTGAGCATTCTTTGGCATTGCTTTTCTTTGTGATTGAAATAAAAGCTTACCTTTTCCAGTCCTGTGGGGTAGTTTGAGCATTCTTTTGCATTGCCTTTCTTTGTGATTGGAATAAAAGCTGACCTTTTCCAGTCCTGTGGCCACTGCTGAGTTTTCCAAATTTGCTGACATATTGAGTGCAGCACTTTCACAGCATCATCTTTCAGGATTTGAAATAGTTCAACTGGCATTCCATCACCTCCACTAGCTTTGTTTGTAGTCATGCTTCCTAAGGCCCACTTGACTTCGCATTCCAGAATGTCTGGCTCTAGGTGAGTGAGTACTCTATTGTGGTTATCTGGGTCGTGAAGATCTTTTTTGTACAGTTCTTCTGTGTGTTCTTGCCACCTCTTCTTAATATCTTCTGCTTCTGTTAGGTCCATACCATTTTTTGTCCTTTATTGTGCCCATCTTTGCATGAAATATTCCCTTGGTATCTCTAATTTTCTTGTAGAGATTTCTAGTCTTTCCCATTCTATTGTTTTCCTTTATTTCTTTGCATTGATCACTGAGGGAGACTATCTTATCTCTCCTTGCTATTCTTTGGAGCTCTGCATTCAAATAGGTATACCTTTCCTTTTCTCTGTTCCCTTTAGCTTCTCTTTTTTTAGCTATTTGCAAGGCCTCCTCAGACAGCCATTTGGCCTTTTTTGTGTTTCTTTTCCTTGGGGATGGTCTTGATCCCTGCTTCATCTGCAATGTCAGGAATCTCCATCCATAGTTCTTCAGGCACTCTCTCTGTCAGATCTATTATAATCAGATCTAATCTAAACAAAAACTACCACCTCCTCAATCCTGAAGGCACATATGCTTCAACCTTTATAATATGTGCAACCCGATGCATTGAGCATATTTTGTGAATCTTGTTTTGGCAATAACTTTCTAAGTGCACAAGGCCTATGTTTTATGCATTCTTTGTTTAGTCATTCCTATCATATTTTATGGCTAAGATCACTTCCTCTTAGATTAAAAATAAATCTTCTTTGATTGAAAGTATTAAATCTTTATTTTTCAGTAGTTTGTACCTATTAGCATATTTGAAATGAAAGAAAACAATGCGTTCCTTCCTTTGCTATTGTAAAAGGTAATTAGATTATTTGCTAAGAAATTACTTTTCAGAATTAACTCTCTTCTTGGTTATTACTTTTCCCTTCGGCAGGACTTAAGTGATTTAATGTGCTTCCTGATACTTTTAGCAACCATATAAAAATTCCTTGGTGGGATGAGTCAATGTTTGCACAAATAGAACTTTAGAAATTGCAGAGACAGAATTGATACATTTCAGAAAGTTGAAATTCTAGGAAGAAAATCTTCCTCTTAAATTATCTTATACTACAATTTTATGCTGCAACCCGACAGAAAGTAGATTTCCATTAGCTTTCTAAGCTGTAAGTGTGTTGCCTTTTGTATGGAGACAATGACAAATCAGTAACAATGTTTTTGTTCTGAAACTGAGTCAGGGCAGCCACTTTATACTGAGCCATCCTGCTCTTATAATGTTATTCTTATAAAAACCTGACTTATCCAAACAGTGCGTGTGTGTGTGTGTGTGTGTGTGTGTGTGTGTGTGTGCATGTGTGTGTGTGATTATTAAAATAAACTACCAATGTGTCTTACACATGGACCCTTCTTTACCTGACTACCTTTTGTCCTTTTTGTCTCCGAGACACATATGTCCCTTGAAGAGGTGCTAGTATCACAAGTATGAAAGATAAGAGTCCCTCTGTGCTCCTAAACACATGTGCTGTTCTGTCTTGGACAGAGTACCCAACTGAATCCAGAACTTGCACAACCCGTTCCTCCCCCAGTTTTAAGGAGCTGAGGTCGCAGAAGTGTGCCGGTGAACACAGGCACACCTTGTTCTGTTGTGCTTTGCTTTATTGCACTTCCCTGAATCTGTGCCTTTTTTTTTTTTTTTACAAACTGAAGGTTTGTGATAGCCATTCCTTGAGAAAATCAATTAATGCTATTTCCCAGCAGCATCATATTTTAATTAAGCAATGTGCATTTTTTTTTTTTTTTAGATATAAAGCTACCGCACACCTGGACGTCCCTGGTGGCTCAGACGGTAAAGCATCTGTCTACAATGTGGGAGATCTGGGTTCGATCCCTGGGTCGGGAAGATTCCCTGGAGAAGGAAACGACAACCCACTCCAGTACTCTTGCCTAGAAAATCCCATGGATGGAGGAGCTTGGTGCAGGCTACTGTCCATGGGGTTGCAAAGAGTCGGGCACGACTGAGCAACTTCCCTTCACTTCACTGCACACCTACTATACTACAAAATGGTGTAAACAGAAATATTATACACCCCGAAAAACCAGAACCTTATGACTCCCTTTATAGTGATATTCACTTGACTACAGTGGTTTGGAACCAAACCCACAGTATCTCTGAGGTAAGCTTGCATGTGGATCTAAGTATAAGCTTGGCTCCAACAGGGTGAGCATCGTGAAGCTGCCAGCACCAGGGTCTCCCCTCAGAGCTGGCATCAGTCCCCAAATTATGGTATTTTTAATGTCTTCTGTGGATTAACAACTTGGCTTCAAGGTAGACAAGGCTATAAAAATACAGATAACTTCTTGAACACGTTTTTCTCCTATGCCCATTTCACTCACTAACTCTTCAGCATAACTCAAGATATATTATGCTAGCATGCGAAAGATTTTGTGGGTTTGGAAGGGAGTAAGAAATAAATCTTCGTGTTATTTACCTTCACACTGTGATACTTTTTTTGATGCCAAGCAAAGGTGTGGGTGACATTTGAAGTATGGGTAGCTGATTTGGAAGAAGCCTCCTTTTACATAATTCTAGAGTCTTTTAAAAGTGTGAGTGGGTTTTGCGCGGCAGGTGGTGAATGGCAGCTGTTTGTGCAGGATACAAATGAGAACACCAAACACCCCCACATTATAAAAGTTCCAAAAGCAAAGTATGTTGGGGCTGATATATGACAATGCATATGAAATTACCTGTTACTTCCCCCCCTTTTTAAAAAAAGTTCTTGTTCTATTTCTTCTATAGTTTGAAGGCTAAAAATATTTTAGATAAAATTAACAATTTACATTTTACCTAAATAAGCTCTTTCATCAATGCTGTAACTATAGCTTTAAAAAGTCTAAAACTTTGTACTTTTCATTTGTCATTTTGATTAGGAAAGTAAAGAGCAGGGGACATTGTAGTTGGAAAAACTCTTGAGTTTGAGTTTGGATCTGACTTCTAATCTCATTTCAACTACCATCACCTTAAAGTAGTTAAAACAAGAGTGGATATTTAAAATGATTTTTAATGTAAATTCTTGAAAATGTCACTTTCTGCTTCTCTGCCCAGACATTCATTTGTTCATGGAAATTTTTCAGTTTTTGCTATGTATGAGACCCTATGTTGGGTCCAAAGTAAATAAACCATAGTTAGAATCTTCACTGTGACTTTTATATGGAGAGGATAACAGCATGTAATATAAATAATCATAAATATGTATAGAGAATAATTCCATCAGAATGTGATCTATGTGTTTTTAGAATTTAGAGCATTTCCAACATTCCATACTTAAAATGTGAAAAGATGACTGTATTTATCCTGACGGATATCTAATGGTTCTTCAAAAGAAAAGAGATTGGGAGAGTCTCAAAAAACTTATGAGCAAATCTTTGGGGAATAAAAAGTACTGAATATGCGTAAAGTACTGCACAATTTTCAGTTCAGAATCAAGGAGTATTTAGCCAAGAGTAGTGCTGAGATATCTTGCCTGGAGAATCCCAGGGATGGCGGAGCCTGATGGGCTGCCATCTATGGGGTCGCACAGAGTCGGACATGACTGAAGTGACTTAGCAGCAGCAGCAGCAGCAGTGTTGAGATAAGGCTGGAAAAGAATTCCACCAGTACACAGAAAGAAACCATGAGATGCAGAATACGCCACACAAAAATTTCTCTTGACAATAAAATTAAAGAGTATACTTATTCAAGTAAATACTATGAATCTTTAAAATAGTGGATATTAAGCAAATATTCAGAGAAGGCAATGGCAACCCACTTCAGTACTCTTCCCTGGAGAATCGCATGGACAGAGGAGCCTGGAAGGCTGCAGTCCATGGGGTCGTGAAGAGTTAGACATGACTGAACCACTTCACTTTCACTTTTCACTTTCATGCACTGGAGAAGGAATTGGCAACCCACTCCAGTGTTCTTGCCTGGAGAATCCCAGGGACGGGGGAGCCTGGTGGGCTGTCATCTATGGGGTTGTACAGAGTTGGACACGACTGAAGTGACTTAGCAGCAGTAGCAGCAAGCAAAAAGTAATTGGATAAATGTCTTCTCTCGTTTACTTTCCCAAGCAATTAAATGAATTAAGAATATTCCTCAGAAAACTAAAAATAGAACTACCATATGATTTAGAAACTCCGCTAATGGGTGTATATTCAGTTCAGTTCAGTTCAGTCGCTCAGTCATGACCGACTCTTTGTGACCCCATGAATTGTAGCACGCCAGGCTTCACTGTCCATCACCAACTCCCAGAGTTCACTCAAACTCATGTCCATTGAGTCGGTGATGCCATCCAGCCATCTCATCCTCTGTCGTCCCCTTCTCCTCCTGCCCACAATCCCTCCCAGCATCAGAGTCTTTTCCAATGAGTCAACTCTTCGCATGAGGTGGCCAAAGTACTGGAGTTTCAGCTTTAGCATCAGTCCTTCCAATGAACACCCAGGGCTGATCTCCTTTAGGATGAACTGGTTGGATCTCCTTGCGTTCCAAGGGACTCTCAGCACCACAATTCAAAAGCATCAATTCTTTGGTGCTCAGCTTTCTTCATAGTCTCCAACTCTCACATCCATACATGACCACAGGAAAAACCATAGCCTTGACTAGACGGACCTTTTTTGGCAAAGTAATATCTCTACTTTTTAATATGCTGTCTAGGTTGGTCATAACTTTCCTTCCAAGGAGTAAGCATCTTTTAATTTCATGGCTGCAGTCACCATCTGCAGTGATTTTGGAGCCCCCAAAATAAAGTCTGACACTGTTTCCACTGTTTCCCCATCTATTTCCCATGAAGTGATGGGACCAGATGCCATGATCTCAGTTTTCTGAATGTTGAGGTTTAAGCCAACTTTTTTACTCTCCTCTTCCACTTTCATCAAGAGGCTTTTTAGTTCCTCTTCACTTTCTACCATAAGGGTGGTGTCATCTGCATATCTGAGGTTATTGATATTTCTCCCAGCAATCTTGATTCCATCTTGTGTTCCTTCCAGTCCAGCTTTTCTCATGATGTACTCTGCATATAAGTTAAATTCTATTGTATATATAAAGACATACAATGTAATATCAACCATTTTGAATGAAATTTTGCCATTTTCAACAACGTGGATGGATGGATGGACTGGGATGGTTTCATGTTTAGTGAAATAAGTCAAACAGAGAAAGAAACATACTCCATGTCATCACTTATATGTGGAATCTAAAAAATAACAAGAATGTATTTAACAAAGCAGAAATAGACTGACAAATATAGAAAACAAGCTAGTGGTTATCAGTGGGGAGGGGAAAGAGGAGGATCAATGTAGGGGTAGAAGATTAAGAGCCACACCTACTACGTATAAAATAAATTAGATACAGGATATATTGTATAGCACAGGGAGTATAGTCAATATTTTACAGTCACTTTAAATGGAGTATAATCTATAAAATACTCAATCACTATGTTGAATATCTAGAATTAATATAACATTGTAAACCAACTACACTTTAATTTTAAAAATCTAAAAAGTAAATGATGTAGGAATAATTATTTTCATTTTACAGATGAGAAAATTTATGAGTAAACAGCAATTAACGACTTGGGCAAGTTCACATAACAGTATGTTTTGAAGCAGAGATTTTAAGTCTACTCCATTGTCCTCTGGTTGCTATGCTCATAACCACTCCACATTCCTGTGTACTTGAGGAAGGGAATTCAAATGCCATAATAGTTATAAGCTCAAAACCATACTTGTCACTAAAGAACTAAAGTGCAAAGCACAGAAACTAATTTAGGGAAATGATACATCAAAGCCAATGTTAGATCTGCAACAAGAATGATTTATTTCACACTTGGTAACTCACTGCTCTGAGGGTACAGTTTTACCTGATACTGATAGCTTTCCGGGCTTGAATATTGGAGTGAGTTGCCATTTCTTACTCCGAATCTGGGGTTGGGAAAGTAACCTGGACAGATAATTAGAACAGTCTTGTTATCATAATATTTCAGACTATTTCACTAAGTAAATTAATTTGCATATAGCTGAGAGTTTGGGTCATTACTGTCAAGAGTTCTCCTTGTCTAGTCTCTTCAATCTAACCGATCTGTTAGAGTCCATCTGGTCTAGGTAAACATATTAAATTATTCTGGCTTATGATTTCTGAAAGACAATAAAAGGATAAGTTGAAATGGATAGAATCCACATTTTAAATTTAAAAAATAGATACTGCCATTTAAATAGTTAAATATATATAAGCACATTAATATATATTAATACCATATATAAAAATATTATAAAAATGAGATATTCTCATAAACAAATGTGCAAGCTTCTCAATATAGACATCATGAGACACACCCTCAATCTGGATGTGGTTCATTTTAACTCAGTTACCAATCACTCAGTGAAACATATACATCTTTCTGCTGACATAGTTAAAGTATTGAAAGTGAAAGAGTTAGTTGATCAGTCGTGTCCAACTCTTTGCCACTCCATGGACAATAGCCTGCCAGGCTCCTCTGTCCATGGAATTCTCCAAGCAAGAATACTGGAGTGGGTTGATATTTCCTTCTTTGGGGGATCTTCCTGACCCAGGGATCGAACCCAAGTCTCCCGCATTATTGCAAGCAGACTCTTTACCACCTGAGCCACCAGGGAAGTTAAAGTATATTTTATAGTAAATAGAAATATGCATATGTTACATTCAAGAAGCTACTTAATGAACTGTACAACTGAAAAAAAAATCTCTTTTTAGGTCTAAACACTCAGCTTATAAATGAAATACAAACCAACATACCCTATCCTGACACCCCTACCTTTATCATGTGAAAAAAACTCAGTACTTCAGTAAATTTTTTTTTTCTAAGTAAATGTATTCTGTGTACTCATTCATGCAGTTGATATTCACTTTGTATCAGTGTGAGTCAGGCCCAGGATAGGTTTTTATATACATTGTATCATTTATAATTCATCTTAAAATTATAAAATTGAAATTACAGTACCCCCACACTGTGGCCAGGGAGCTTAGCCGATGTGAGTAGACAGAAGTCCTTGGGGAGGGTGTCCTTCCAGAAAGGAGGAGTTAGTCCCTTAGGAGGCAGCTCTTTGCATGCTTCCTGCGTCCTCTTCTTTCTGTTGGGCAGGCAGACATCAGAGGCTTCAGCTTGTTGCAACCTTGGGGACAAAGGCAAACCAGAAGGAAATCAAGCAAAAAAATGAAAGGAGTCTAGCCCACAGATGTGCTATTCAGCCTCCAGAGCAGCCCTCGCCTGCTTATTCAGACAGAAAAAGGAAGTTGGCTTAGCCAGTGTTAATTTTTCACAAATAATGTGATTACACAGATAGAAACTGAAAGGCTAGCATAAAACATGGGGAAGAGTGACTCCAACACTGGTTATGTTTTCCTGTTTTGCCAAGTGGTTCATATCCTTAAGGAACTTGAATTTCATGGAAGAAAAGACAAGTAACCAGGCAGAGTGATGGTGGCTAGTATATTGCTACTAGAATTACTATACAGGGAGTCTCGTAAACACTTTTTTATAGGGTCCTGGATTTGGCAGAATTAACCTTAGAAGAATTCCTTTACTCTTCTGCCACGTCTTAACCTCCTACTCATCCTTCTTGAATGTGTGTCTCATAATAGATGAGATAAAATTTCACCACAGAGTAAAGAAAGAAAATGTTCAAAAAGACCAGAAAAAAAATAAGCCTTTACATCAAAGATGTTTGCTTCCTAAATTCACATTTGTTTTTTAAGTTTGTTTCCAGAGATCACAGAATTATTTTAAAAGTTAGTCATTTTAGTGTACATTAAGAAATTGTTCAAAAGATCAGATACTTAGTGCCATGAAAGCTACTTATAAAACTGTTCTTTACTATGCATTAACCTCCAAGTGACAGTTACAATAGACATTTCTAGAAACGTCAACTGCTTTCTGGTTTAGATTCACTCCATAGCACCAATAAGTAGCTTCTAATTGACATTTCAAGCTAAAGACAGATGGGTATATATATATATGTGATATGAAAAGTGTGTTTTCCCAATATTCTTTTTCAAGTCAAATCATAGTCAGGTTCAGTTGGACTTTTTTGAAAATGTGTGTGTCTGTTCTTTATTTATAGTGTTTTTTTCTGTCTCTAATTGCAACCTGAGATTTTTGCATCTTGGAGTCACAAAGTATATGGTAGCTGGCAACTGGAAATTAGAATTTCAATATATGAATTGTGTTTTTGGGGGGCTTACAGAAATTATTGGTAAAACAATAATAAAGTGATTAGACAACACTACAAACTGACATCTGTCTTGGGAATTCTAAGTGTGAAGATTAAAGCTAAGGTCAAATATAAGATTGTATTTTAATTTACTATACTAATTGAAATGATAAAACCACAATCAATTATGAGTCTGATGCCTGTTGAAATTAAGGTTAAAAAGATGCTTGTGAGAATGTCTTTTTTAAAATTAATTTAATTTTTATTGCAGTATAATTGATTTACAGAATTTTGCTGTTTTCTGTCAAACCTCAACATGAATCAGCCATAAGTATACATATATCCCCTCCCTTTTGAAACTCCCTCCCATTCCTCTTTTAATATCCATCTCTAGGATAATCATTGCCTAACAGTTTTTAAAAGATTGAGGAAGATACTGGATCTGATGAAGAAACTAAAAATTGTCTGTTCTTAAATAAATAGAACACTAGGGCAATATACTTGGATAAGAGTGATTCTATAAATAAGTGCCTTTTGTTAACAGTAATCTTGTTTAACATTTGTAAAACATGTTTCCTTTAAGAGGCTTAAGGTGCTGTTTAAAAATCTTTGTTACTCTTTCACAGGAACTTCGTGAAAAATGAAACAGATCTCCTCTCTAAAAATGTCATTGCAAAAAGAATTTTCTCTGTGGGAATAAATGACCTAACATTGAATAAATAGCCCCCAAAAATCTATTGCTTCCTTTGTCTGCTGCAAAGTGTACAGTCAGATCAATGTCCCATTGAACTTTGCACTGATGTGAAATTGTCTGATGTATTTAGTCAATTTGGGGCATAACATTTTAAAAATAAGTAGTCGATCATGTCTAATTTATCAGTTTATGTATCCTCAGCAGTTCTTATATGTTCATGATATATAATAGTTGTTAAATAAATATTTAATAGCTGAATCAGTATCAGATGAGGACTATATAAATGCCATGAAAGAGGTGCACGTAAAGGGTTTACAGGTTTAAAGAAAATGTATCTCTGTCTTTGTTGTTGTATAACAAACTACCACAAACTTAGCAGTAGGTATGGACTCTGGGTAGGGCTCACCTGAGTTCTTTGTGCAGAGTCACATGGCTGAAATGACGGTATTGGCCTGGGTTAACTACAGGAGTGACTATTCCATCATAGTTTACTGTATAATATAACCCAATCCAGCTTCCCTGGTGGCTCAGTGGTGAAGAATCTGCCTGCCAAGCGGGAGATATAGGTTCAATTCCTGGGTCAGAAAAATGCCTTGAAGAGAGAAATGGCAACCCACTCCAGTATTCTTGCCTGGGAAATCCCGTGGACAGAGGAGCCTGGTGGGCTACAGTCCATGGGGTCGCAAAAGACTCAGACACAACTTAGCAACTAAACAACAGCAACATAACCCAACCCAGGGAGTCAATACATATTACATATGCAAATTATACTCACATTCAAGGGTACACGGTTTAAGAAGACCTGTACACCAGGGAGTGAGAGTCATGGGGCCATCTTAGAATTCTGCCTTCCACAATAAATAGGGGCGCGCGCACACACACACACATATATACACACCCCACGCACATGAAGGCAAAAATCAAGGCAATCATCACTTAAAAATTGTTACCCTTTCTTCACTGCGATCACCCTTTAAGAATGGGAGTAAGGAAAGAAGATGGCAATTCTACCTATAATTCAGCTATTTGCAAATCGACCTGTTCCATGGAACAAGAGCTACATGTATTGAGTGCTTATTATGTGTCAGACATCTGTCTGAATTCTTTCAGTAGATTAGCTCATTCCGTCTTCCAGAAACTGTAAGGGAGGGACATTACTATCTCCTCATTTATAGCTGGAAAACAGTCACAAAGAGGTTATGTTGTTTGTCAGAATCAAAACACTGTTAAGTGGCAAGGATAGAACACTGTGCTTAACACATAGTATACCCTCAATAAATGTATTCAGTGGGACATCCCTGGTGGCCCAGCGGTTAGGACCCTGCTTCCACTACAGGGGAGGTAGTTTTGATCCCTGGTTGGGGAACTAAGATCCCTTCAAGCTGTACTAACGTTCCCCCAGAAAATGTCATTAGTAATTTGATTATCATTTAGGATTACTGGAAAAAATAGTATAGAAAACCAAAGAGGACATGAATACATATATTTATTAAATAAGCATTGTTACTGCTTTATGTTAGAACCTCTCTGGAAGGGTACCCATCTCAGAGAAGTATAAAATCAAATCAGGAAAGAACTTCTAAGTCACAGTTATTTCTGTTTAGCAGTGCTCATTGTAGTGCTGTCCAATTTTTCAGTATATTGACTAAGAAAACCCAGGGTAAAGAAAAGACAAAATCTTAAAATAGAAGCAAACAACACTGGGTAAAATCTCTCTATTGTATTTGAGAAAGAAAATAGTGGATGAAAAGCATGTAACCCAGGTTTCATTTAATGACATAACCTGACTTTGACCTTTTGGTAAAGAAGTTAACTAAAAATCGTACAACAAGGTGCTTTGCTTCTCTCAAAGCTTGGTTTTGGTTCTTCCAGTAGAAACCTGAGAGTGGCCTCTCTAGTGCTCAGGGGCTGATTCTCAAGTAGCCCCAGGACTGAGTCTTTTCTCCATCTCTTATCCCTAGGCCCCCATCCCCCAAGGACTGATTATCCCCTCAAACACTTGATTCATCTGGGCAGAGGTTGCAAAGTCCAGCAAAGTACCAGGAACCCAGACTCCATGTCAGGGTAGCTCTCGTAGGCCTGGGTGGTCGCGGGATGAGAGAGGAAGCTGCAGGAGGCGTAGAGGGATTTTCGGAGGTTTTACGCCCAAATGCTCCAGGAAGGAAACTGGGAGCAAGATAGGCCATGCAGTGTGCTTTCAATTTCACGCTTTCTTTTTTTAAAAAATTAATTTATTTTTTAAATTGGAGGCTAATTACTACGTGCTTTCAAACTGTGGTGCTGCAAAAGACTCTTGAGAGTCCCTTGGACTGCAAAGAGATCAAACCAGTCAATCCTAAAGGAAATTGACCCTGAATATTCACTGGAAGGACTGATGCTGAAGCTCCAGTACTTTGGCCACCTGATAAAAAAAGACGACTCATTGGAAAATACCTTGATGCTGGGAAAGATTGAGGCAGGAGGAGAAGGGGGCGACAGAGGATGAGATGGTTGGGTGGCATCACTGACCCAGCGGACGTGTTTTAGCAAACTGTGGGGGATAGTGAAGGACAGGGAAGTGTGGCGTGCTGCAGTCCATGGGGTCACAGAGTTGGACGTGACCAAGTGACTGAACAACAACAAGAAATTCAGGTCAATGGAGAAATAAGATCATGTTTCTGAATTAATATTTTGTAAGATTTCAGGTCAGTGGAGAAATAGGATCATGTTTCTGAATTAACATTTTGTAAGATCTATTATAAAATTTTAATAAACTCACATGCTCAATAGAGTTCAAGAAAATTACACTTCTTTATCAAGAAACATAGAAGATTATTAGTTATTTTAATTTAAAGGGAATAGAGTAGCGATCAGTTAAATGACCCTGAGATGATAATTCTATGACACTTTTATAGTCATTTGATTTTGAGATAAAGAAGCAACAGATCAATAGATGTCTGCCGTGCTCTTGAATCAGAGTGCAATTTGAATAAGAATTCTGTTCAAATAGATAAACACAGGACATAGTTATAAAGAAGCACGTGTTGGTTGCCATGGTTAAAAAAATACTAGTGTAAGTTTGGTGAGGTGCAAAGAGGCAATCAGGATAAACAAAGCCAGCTTAGAATTACTTGATTAGTAGAACTACATAGAGAATTGTGTTGAGTTGACTGATAGCATTGATAAACATTTTCTAAAGCCAATGTACATATGGAGGCAAATTCTAAGAATTTGTTATTCTGCAGGATTGTGTCTTTATGTCTCTTAGGATGAGAGTATGTTAGTTGACATCATCAAAAAAAAGTTTGTTGTAATTGTTGAGCTGTTTCCTCTAATAATTATGCTTTTGCCCTGAGATTGGCTTAAAAGCTTAAATTAAGAATATTTCACATTATATTATTTTCATATTCCTCATATATACCTCATGCAAATTAGCTTTCTTATAGGCTCACACTGACCTTTACCTTACTGATGGAAATTAAATTGTAAAATGAATCTGCTTAGGAAAATCATTTTCAGAAAATATTTTTTCCTCTGTGTTGTTGAAGTTTAAGAGAAGCTTTTAGCATGCCAAGTCATCAATCTTACTATATAATGAAATAAAAATCTAGACAATTGGTAAAAAAATAAGATGTTTTGTTTTCCTCAGGATGAAAATGAAATAACTTAAAACATTGGAATACAACAGAAAAGAAAAAAGTGCCTACAACAATTAGCTGTGAATATTCTCAGAATTTTAGGATGCTTTTCATAGCATATACTAGCATACTTGATTTTTTCCTCAGGCTGCTTGAAATTGATGAAACACATATAAAGACAAAGACATTTTGATTCTGTAAATTTCTGAAAATTCTCAATTTGTACTTCTAAAATAGTATATATTCATAGTTTAAGAAAAAAAATACCTGAAATATCTGAAATGAAAGATGTGTTTTTGCATGTAGTAGTTACAAATAATAAACTATTTTCTATTTTACCTGAGAGTGCTTTTAGAGTAATTTTTAAATCTCTTATGATTTCTGAGGGAAATAAAACTGCAAGTTGTATATTTTCTGTTCACAAAGCCTCATTTGCCTCCTAAAATTCACAAAAGTACCTTATGATGTCTGGTGGCACTCAAGTCTTGTATGCTAAAAATGGAGAAAAATTTTGGGCTTCTCATGCACCATTTATTTTACATTCACATTGCATCTTATTCTCAAAACTCTGAAATCATATTACATGGACTCTACTTCCTTTATATAAACATCCTGATTCAATTTTCATACTGAAGTGTTTTTGAATGTAATGTCATGCATGGAATCAAAAATAGAAGCATTGGTGTTTTATTTCTGCACCCAGTAATTTGGTTTTTAAGCCAGGTTTACAGGGAACAGACCTATAAAGAGAGTTTATAGATTTCAGAATAATCTCAGCAACTGATTACTTAGTTTAGGAAGTTAAACTCTAACAGATGAAATAGCTAATCTATAAAAGCCCACGAAACTCAATTGATTTTTTAGAAATTTTAATTTTAAAAAAGTGGAAGAAAGAATAATTACAATAATTATATATAAAGTAGTAAGATAGTCAAGCCATTGACTTCAGGGTTTATAAAACAAAAAGCATAAGTATAATAAGTTTAATAAAGTCTATGATTAAGTTACATATAACTTTTTAATATATATATAAATCTTTCCTGTTTGAGAATATTTTCATAGAGGTTAATTATCTGGTTCTCCCAGAACCTCCAAATCTTCCTTCACTTTTATGTCAAAGCCTAATTTTCCTTCTAGGTAATTCATTGTTTTTCTATGATTTTAAACATTCTTTTACTTTACGTAACATGATGAGCAACTTTAAAAGGATATATTCATCAAAAACTTTCAGATGTCTGATTGTGATTTTGCATTTAATATCTGAGCCTTTTTTTTCTTCCTCCTCTTCTTCTTCTTAAGGTGAAGTCTGGTCTGAATCATGGTTTGAAGAGATTTAAGCAGATGCCTCATTTATATTTTTGCTAAACATTCAGTCTTATGACATGGAAGAGAAAAATTAAGCTTTGTGATCAAAATTTACAATTTAAGTTTTTGCTCTTAATACTATTAACCAGTAATAGTCATTCCCACATTTATTCTATAGATGTATTTGAATCATGGAAGCAAATTTATGTAGCATATATTAAGTAGTAAAAAGAAAAATAGACCTTTTAAAATAAAACAAAAGAATGAGCCAACAGCTCTAATTGGGACTTACGAAAATTAATCAATCAGATGTATAAAAATTAGGGTAGTTCTATTTAAAAATAAATTTCAGAGATCAACTCATTTAGTATTGTTTTTGTTGTTCCGACTCTGTCGTGTCCGACTCTGTGACCCATGGACTGCCGCATGCCGGGCTTTCCTGGCACCATCTCCCAGAGCTTGCTCAAACTCATGTCCATTGAGTCAGTGATGTCATCCAACCATCTCAACCTCTCGCCCCCTTCTCTTGGTTTCAATCTTTCCCAGTATCAGAGTCTTTTCTAATGAGTCAGTTCTTGTACAAATTTGCTGGCATATTAAGTGCAGCATTTTAACAGCATTATCTTCTAGGGTTTGAAATAGTTTAGCTGGAATTCCATCACCTCCACTAGCTTTGTTCATAGTGATACTTCCTAAGGCCCACTTGACTTCCCACTCCAGGATGCCTGGCTTTAGTTGAGTGATCACACCATCTATGATATCTGGGTCATTAAGATTTTTTATGTATAGTTCTTCAGTGTATTCTTGGCACCTCTTCTTAATATCTTCTGCTTCTTTTAGGTCCATACTGTTTCTGTCCTTTATTGAGCCCATCTTTGCATGAAATGTTCCCTTGGTATCTCTAATTTTCTTGAAGAGATTTCTAGTCTTTCCCATTCTATTGTTTTCCTCTATTTCTTTGCACTGATCACTGAGGAAGACTTTCTTATCTTTCCTTGCTATTCTTTGGAACTCTGCATTCACATGGGTGTATCTTTCCTTTCCTCCTTTGTCTTGAGCTTCTCTTCTTTCCTTGGCTATTTGTAAGACCTCCTCAGACAACCATTTTGCCTTTTTGCATTTCTTTTTCTTGGGGATGGTTTTGATCACTGCTTCCTACAATGTCATGAACCTCCATCCATAGTTCTTCAGACTGTCTATCAGATCTAATCCCTTAAATCTATTTGTCACTTTCACTGTATAATTGAAAGCAATTTGATTAAGGTCATACCTGAATAGCCTAGTGGTTTTCCCTACTTTCCTCAATTTATGTCTGAATTTTGTGGTAAGAGGTTCATGATCTGAGCCACAGTGAGCTCCTGGTCTTGTTTTTGCTGACTGTATAAAGCTTCTCCATATTTGGCTGCAAATAATATAATCAACCTGATTTCAGTATTGACCATCTGGTGATGTCCATGTGAATAAATATAATTTATCATTTTTAATCAAACTATATATGTATATATCTATATATATTTAGATATTTTCTATCCATTTATCTCTCTATCTATCATTTTTTCTGTCTAATTACCCTGAAAACTTATTTTACAAATTCTTGGCAAGATAGCCACCTAGAAAAAAGGACAAGCAAATAGAATAAAAGAAAATATATCTGAAACTGGCTAGCAAAAATAAATTAATGGACCAAGTTGCATAATTACTGTTTCTTTCAGGATCCTATGATCTTTTAGAGAATGTGTATAGTATATTTTACAATGATATGGTTATGAATAATATAGGCTTCCCTGGTAGCTCAGCTGATAAAGATTCTGCCTGCAATGCAGGAGACCCCAATTCGATTCCTGGGTCAGAACATTTCCCTGGAAAAGGGATAGGCTACCGTCTTCAATATTCTTAGGTTTCCCTGGTGGCTCAGATGGTAAAGAATCTGCCTACAATATGGGAGACCTGGGTTCGATCCCTGGGTTGGGAAGATCCCCTGGATAGGGTGAGGCAACTCACTCCAGTATTCTTGCCTGCAGAATCCCCCTGGCGGACTATAGTCTACGAAGTCACAAAAAGTCGGATATGATTGAGCCACTAAGCACACATATGAATAATATATATAAATGAATTTATGGATTGCACCATGATTTTTTCAGTGAATTTACTTCATAATTTGAGTTAGCCTGTATCTGTTTCAGGGGTGATATTCATTTTTCTGTGTCTTTTAACACTCTGCTTTTCACTTTTCTACCAAAAATTTGCTTCCAAAAACTCCGTGTAATTTTCTATGAATATAGCCTAAATACATTTCTGGGAACTCGTACTTAAAGGGAGCTTATAATGAATAATATTATGATGTGAATAATGCCCATTTATCTATTCCAGGAGATCAGTTCTGGTTTCCAGAGACTGGTATTTTAACTTCAATGGAGAGAGCATTTCAGTACCTAACCTCAGACTATAAAGTATACTCAGACATATAGTGGAGACAGAGATGTGACTCTGGTGTTTTACTACATCATTGTGAAACCATCTTGCTAGTTTTTAGAGACAGGTAAGGCAAGATTACATGAACATTTTGCATGTTATATTGAAGTGATTGGTTTATGTGTCTGCCTACATAGGAACCCCTATGGGTTTGATATCTTCAGTGATAAACTTTATACTGTGTTACTCATCTTTGCATTCCTACCATCCAGTACAGTGACTAGAATCAAGGTGAAGCTGTAGTAAATGTTTATTAAACTACAGGGGCTCTGTATAATTAAATAAGGATAAATTAGGCATGAGGTATTCTAAGCTATAGATTATTAAATGGGTGTCATTGGTATCATTAATATGGATTTGACCTCATTTGAGTTCATATTTAAATATTCTTATTCCTCTGCATGTATTAATGTTCAGAAAATAATTTGGGAATGTCACATATTGATGGCAATCTTTTCAAATGTTTGTATTTACTTCTTTGGTCTGGTAAATGCAGTCTATTAATCACAATTTTGGTATTTTTGGTAGCTCCAAATTTGATAGTGTTTTAATCTTCATATTCCACACAATTATTATTTATTTTATGCCAATAGGTAAAGATATCAGAGATGAAAGTTTAAATAGACTATGTGAAAGTTAATACTGTTGTCTTACTAAATCTATGATAAATTAGTTCCTTTGGTTATAAATTCTAAAAGTCACATTTTTACTATAGAAAATTTAATTAGAAAGCAAAGTCCACATTTGGAATATAAAGAATGGTTATATTGTTAACATCACAGTTGAGGACTGGCTTTTAATTTTAGTAAATGCAATATTTTACCACTCATGCTGCTAATTTCTCTCTTTTGTTTCTCAAGTGATATGATTTTTTTAAATGTTGCTTTTAATTATGCTTCCCAGATGGTGCTAGTGGTAAAGAACTTGCCGGCCAATGCAGGAGACATAAGAGATGTGAGCTTGATCCCTGGGTTGGGAAGATCCCTGGAGAAGGAAATGGCAACCCACTCCAGTATTCTTGCGTGGAGAACTCCATGGACAGAGGAGCCTGGTGGGCTACATTCATGGGGTTGTAAAGAGTGGGACACGACTGAGCAACTAACACACTTTCACTTTATAATTATGTCATTTTTTTTTTTTTTTTACCCTTTGAAGGACCTTTTTTACTCTTGGAAGGACCTTTCTTGATCAGTAAGGCAAAAACAAAGAAATGAAATTAACAACCAAAAAAACCTTAATTAAAATGTGTTTATATATTGTGTATGCTTTTGGTTAGTTTTGCCTTTATAAGACAAGCAAAGTTTTTGCAAGTTAATGGTTCTATTTTTCTCTAAAATGAAATTAGTTACTTAACTCCTAGCTTCAAAAGAGAAATGATACCTACATCATCATTTACAAATGGATTTGTGATTTGTGATTAATATGAAGGGTTGTTTGTAAACAAACATGGCTTTCAGTTGCATATTATTGAATGCAGACTTTATTAGAGAACATCCCAGGAAGAAAGTTTCTTTCTCTCTCCCTTTCACTCTTTCTGTTTGATTCACCTCTGAGTGTTCAGCAGGTAACAGGATCAGTCAAATACACAGTATTCAATAAATAATTGTTAATTCAGTCACCGTGTTACAGAAAATGGATTTGTATATGTTATCTTAAATTTTATTTTCATTGTTGAAAAGACTTCAGGTGATATAGATATAATGAGCTTGTTAAATTATCAAGGGGTTTTTGGTTTTGTTTTCATTTTTAAACAGATGATAATTAAAGAGCAAGGCAGTTAAATATAAGGTCTCTTCATATGCCACAGTGAAAATAACTTTAATGTGTTTAAATTTAGCTAATGCTATAGTTAAGGCTGTGAGCATTTCAGGGGTCATGTATCTTCAATAAACTTTGTCCCCTTTTTTGCTCATAAAGAATGACTATACTGAACGTAACCAAATAGTCAAGCTTTGTTTTCAGCTTTTTCTTTTAAAACAAAAATTTGTTTTTAATATTCCAATATTTTTCATTTAGCTAAAAGTTATTATTTACTTTTATTTGCAGTGAAAAATTATAAAAGATTTTGTGAGAGCAATAGCTATCCCTATATTTTATTCAGGAAATCTCATTTTTCTCAGAGGGTATTTGTTTGATTTGTAATCTAGACATTACTAGAAATTTTATATTATAATTAAAATGTGGTACTTAAATACGGGGAATGCTTTTCATAATCCTGCCCATGCACTAAAATAAATTAATCTATACTTGGCACTTTACAAATATTTTAAAATTTAATCATCTTAAGAACACTGTAAATGTTTTATTCCAATATTACAGATGAGAAATTGAAGTTAATATTTAAGTAACTTTGCCAACATGTTGCTCTTGAAAAGTGGCAGAGCCAGGATTTAAATAAAAATATGCCACATTGTAAAGATTTTACCCTTTGCTGAAATACTATATTACTTTTCTCATAATGCTTTCTGTTGCTTCCATTTGATTCCAAGGCCATTTTTGATCTTCTATTATGTACAAAATGTGACAGTCTGGTTTGACTTTAGTCTCTGTGTTTCATGACACCTCAAGGCATCTAATTCAACCCAAGTCTCTCTTTGAAGTCAAATTGCTTCTTTGACCCTTTTTTTTTTTTTTACTGGCCATAAAACAAAAATTTAAGTTATATTTCCTGTGATTTTTTTTTCTTTTCACTATACTTCTAATTTTTTTTAACAAAATTGTTTCCTGTTCTTAGGCCAATATCCCATGTTAACTTTTAGCCTGAAATTTTCCTTCACTGACCACAACTATGTGCCTCTTTTGTTAATTTGTGTGTCAACCAAGAGGTGCTTTGAAGAATATCAGGTCAATAAATGAATAGAATCCATAAATGTGAGGACCATAAGGAAAATCAGAAATCCTGAATCCTTATTTTGAAGAAATGTGTGGAATAAAGTTACTTAGAAGTTAAATGAACATCTGAGGATCAGGCATCTGATTAGGGGGCTCAGATATTAAGACTCCTGGGCTTTCGTTATATATTTCTGCAATTCCTTCAGCCAACTTTCAGTACTGTCTGCATGTTTTTTACTTGACTTCTACAACTGCTTATTTTGTTTGCTTTATTTGGCTCTTCGTCCCCCCACAGACATCCAGTCCTTGAAGTCAGGGCTTGGCTTCATTAAAAAGTCCTGGTATGATTTTGAAGGATCTCATGGAGTATTTCATAATTTATATGATATCAGATGCTTCTGAAGAGCATTTCAAATGAAAAAGCTGCATATTAGCTCTTTGTGGTCCTTGAACAATGCTGTTAACATCAACCCATGTTTTTTTTCTTATGAGATCAGAAAGCTTGCATACAGTCTTAACTCTATGCATAAAGCAATCAAACTCTTTGAAAAGAGACTGCTGCAAACAAAGAAAATATCAATCAACAAAAGAAAAAATAGAAATATTTTTTTAGTTGATCTTTGACATGCATAATACCTTGTTTTCATATTCACAATACTGGGAGTTGATATTAGCATGAAGATCAGTGACAAAACACCTCGATTAAAAATTTCTACTCCAGTATCATTCTAAAATAAAAAAATATGCCTTTGTCTAGTTTGATGACAGAAGGGATAATCAATAATCAGTGAGAGCATTTAGTACCATGTAAACATTAACTGGACAAATGAAGAAATTAAAATATATTTATTTCTATAGGTGATATACAGATTTATATTTTATAGTTCAACTAAAGTAACATTAGCCAAAACCAAATGTATGGCATCTTTAAATACCAACATTTACAGACCATGCAACACACACTTATAGGAAGAGAAATATATAACTATTAGCATCATCTTATTTGAATAATATAGTATTAAATTATTCAGTGAGATGAGATTTGGAACAAGAACATGATCAGTGGAAGAACACTTTCTGAATATAAGCCAATGCGGCAGATGCCTGAGTTCCCAGGGCCTTGGACTCCTTGCTTTTTTATTTCTTCTCATTCCAAAAATGAAGGCTCACTCAGGGGATAAACCTCTTCTGGTCATTATTGAAATGACTGACTACCCACTGTTTTAGTGGCAAGTTCCCCTCACAGATGAGAAGATGCTCCTCCCTGGAGCCGTTGCATCATCTGGTCGTGTGTCTGTGACCAGCAGTGGTGGCTCTGTGTGACTGGGTGAGTTTATGCTCACTTTGGAAGGATCCCAAATGTGGATCCCATTATCAGTGACCAGCCTAGGCTACGTATGATCTGGAAGTTCTGTAGAGATGCATGTGTCCTCCCAAAAGTTTCTGGTGCTGGTTTATAACTAGAGGTGATAGATTGCTATTCAAGAGCCAGGGTTAGTAAACCAAGAACAAATGGTCATCCTCTCCCATTATGAGAACTGGATTGCTGCTGTACTTTCTTTAATCAAGACATAGAGAAACTTCATCATTATAGAAAGTGTCCAAATACATGTCTCTCTGAGCATTGTACAGTCGGCATCTAGAAAAAATTTCAAACTAGATAATTGGCCAATCTGTTGACAGTTTTGCAAAAGCTTAACCTTTATTTAACTTTACAATCTTGTACAACACTGTTTTTATTTCCTTACTGCCTTTTAATTAAGGAGCTTTCTGACTATGAATGAAATGAAGTCGAATGGAAGCTTTTATAGAATATCTTGGCAGATACATTATATATTGTTAGACAAATAACAGTTTTGATTTGCATTTTTAAAATCATTTCAAATGACACACTTATTTTAAAAGACATACTCATTTGTTAACATAAACATGCTATATCTTAGAAGCAAATGAACAAGCTTACAAATAAAATGAGCAAAAATAATTTTCTTTATAGCCAAATGGCAACATCTGACTTTACATCCTGGAATTCAGTGCAGGTAAATGAACGCGATCGTCTTCTTAGATTTGTTGGTCTCTGTGATCTTCCTTCTGTCAAGTCTAAATAGATGTCAGATTTTAGAAAACGCATGTAACTATCTTGTTCCATGAGCTGATATATTCTGCTCTGGGCAACATCAAAACTGTGGAGGGTGGGTTGGGTGATGCTCTTGGAGATGATTTCTTTGGTATGAAAATCAAGATTAACCTGGATAATAATAAAAACAAAATGGTAATTATAGTCAGTTTCCTTAAGTAAACACCTTGAGAAACAAAAGTACAGGACTGATTCCAGGTCAGAGGGGGCAAACTGCGCTTGGATGCCAGGTGAGTTTCCTGCTGTGGGCCTAGGGATCCAGTGATTCATTCTGGGCTGTCATTTCATCTGGGTCTTCTCTTCCTTTGAGCCTGTTCTTTCTGTCTCTGCTAATGCAGCATCATGGACCATTGAACTGGTACATACCCAAGAGATCATTAGATTCAACTCATTTTCAAAATGGAAACTAAACTTTGTAGAAATTAAATTATTTTGCGTGAAGGTTAACAGTGTGTTTGGGACATATTTGGGATTTCAATGTGAGGCTTTTGCTGTATTTCAACGCTTTTATCATTTTATTATACACCTATAAGTATATGTGTGTTGAAAACGCCTATCTTTTAAAGACATAAAATCTTTAAGGTTTTTTATCAAAGCACTGATGACATATTTGGTGGTAAATTTTTAGTTTTCAGGTAGGTTTCTTCCTTTCCCTTGATGGGTAACAGCACATAACCAGCTGCCTTTGTCTGCACGTGTGCATGCTCAGTCACTCAATCCTGTCCCATTCTTTTAAGACCCCATGGACAGTAGCCCGCCAGGCTCCTCTGCCTATGGGATGTCCCAGGCAAGAATATTGGAGCAGGTTGCCACTTCCTCCTCCAAGGGATCTTCCCAACCCAGGGATCAAACTTGAGTGTCTTGCGTCTCCTGCATTGGCAGGCGGATCTTTACCACCTGGGAAGCCCTGCTTTTATTTACCTGTGTATAAGTTTGGCCTTGGGGAAAACAGGATAATACATTGAAACACAAAACAGATTGAAACACACTGAAACTAGGAAAATAAGTGTCATTTCATGCAAAATGATGTCTACACAGGCAATGCTATTTCGTGGACAATACCAATTTATAGTCAAACAGAAACCTTAGCAGTGACAGACTACAAGTTCTATTCTTCAGAAAAGACTCTATTTACTAAGCACATATTAGAAATATAGAACCTCTAATTCATATTCAAGGATAATCAAGTAATACTTGCTAGTTTATTAGCCATTTTAGCAATTCTTTTATACAGTTACCTCATATAGTTACCTCATTTGAGCTTGCAATCAAAAAAATAAAAAAAAATCACAATTGCTTTTCCACTTGAATTCATTACCACATTAGGTTTAGCTTATCTTTCTATTATGAAATTTTCTTTTCATTTATCTTAAGGTATGGGGATGGTAATTATGGGGCAACTTAAACTTTGTACAGGTAGGTGAGCTAACATTAAAATGGTATATGATACAAGCTTCTTGATTTCTCTTATCTTCACCACATGTAAAAATGTTTAGTTTCTACAAGAGGTTACTTGTGCTGTGATTAATATGATAAATGAATGAATCTTAATGTTGCAGTTAATTATATTCACTCAGTTTAGAATAAAAATATCTCAAGGAGTAATTTCAATTATACCTTTCCTTCCATGGCAATATCTTTATTTTTATTTTTTAATTGTCTTATAATGATTCTGTTTGTATATAGAAACTTATATACAAACATATCTCAGAGATGTTTCACGTTCCTTTCCAGGTTACCTCAATAAAGAGAATATCTCAGTAAAGCAAGTCACACAATTTTTTGGCTCCCCAGTGCATAAAAAAGTTATGTTTACGTGATAGTCTAAATGTGCAGTGGAATTATGACTGAAAATACAATCTACATACCTTAATTAAAAATGCTTTATTTCTAAAAAAAGGCTAGCCATCATCTGAGCCTTCAGCAAGTCATAGTAATAATATCAAAGAACACTTATCACAAATTGCCATAATAAGCATAACAATGACCCCAAAGCAAGAAATATTGCAAAAATTATCAAAATGTGACATAGAGACAGGAGATGAGCCAATATTGTTGGAAAAATGGCACAGATAGGTTTGCTCAAGGCAGGGCTGTCACAAACCTTTAATTTAACACAATATCTGCAAAATGCAGTAAAAATGAAGGGCAATAAAATGAGGTAGGCTTATAAAGAGACACCATTTTTGTTTCAACAAAATTCTGACCTTTCTGGTAGAATGTACAGCAGTACTGATTTGATGAAGTCATATTTTTCTCAAAAAGTTTTCAAACAAATGTACATTTTTACAATCATCTTTACCTCTTGTGGAGCATCATTCTGTATAAATTTCTCATATATTGCTTTTGCTTTACGAATTATTTGTTGAGGGTCTTTGCTTTTCTTGAAATCTTCACAGGCTATCCAAAATTCAATGTTTTCCTCACTGAATTCAGTTTTAAGAAATCTGGTAAAAGTCGCCAGTCCATCTACCAAGAAAAGACGTGACATATTTTAACTATAAAATATTCATTCTGAGAAAACATATTACTTTGTATTAAAGTTGAACCATGAATGTTAGCAGAAGAGTTGTGCTGTCTTCTCTCTAATTCACTGCAGTAGCACGCATCTTGGTCTTCCCTGGTGGCTCAAAGAATCTGTATGCAATGTAGAAGTCCTGGGATTGATCCCTGGGTCAGGAAGTTCCCCTGGAGAAGGGAATGGCTACCCACTCCAATATTCTTCTTGGAGAATTCCATGGATAGAGAAACCTGTAGGATCTACAGGGTCACAAAGAGTAGGACAAGACTGAGTGACTAACACTTTCACTTTCTTCATTACACAGCACACATCTTGTACAGTATATATGAGTTGTTGTTCAGTTGTTCAGTCATGACTGACTATTTGAGACCCCATGGACTGCAGCATGCCAGGCCTCCCTGTCCTTCACTATCTCCCAGAGTTTGCTCAAACTCATGTCCATTGAGCCAATGATGCCATCCAACCATCTCATCCTCTGTCGCTCCCTTTTCCTCCTGCCCTAAATCTTTCCCAGCATCAGAGTCTTTTCAAATGATAGACCATGTATCAGTTAGCTGATTTCTTTACAGCTATGAAAAAGAAGTACCATTTCTGTTGAAATAAGACCAGTATCATACTTAGACATGAGAAAGAGGGACCTTTGGGCTTCCCAGGTGGCTCAGTGGTAAAGAATTGACCTACCAATGTAGGAGACATGGGTTGAATCCCTGGATAGGGAAAATTCCCTGGAGAAGGAAATGACCATCCATCCACTCCAGTGTTCTTGCCTGGGGATCCCATGGACAGAGTAGTTTGGTGGGCTACGGCCCATGGATTTGCAAAGAGTCGGACATGACTGAGCACGCACACATGCTGACTGTCTCAGCCATACCTCTCCCTGGGCTGTGTGTGGTAGGGTTATTCTACACAGCCAAGGAGCCATTCCAGCTGGAGACAATCACAACTTCTGCACTGTGCTTCTTAAATTCAGGGCCTTAGAATTATCTGTAAAAAGACTGTGTGTGTCCAGGATTTTCATAGATCTCTTTGCCAAGTTCATCCACAAAAGGCACCTGATCCAGTGGAATGCACACTCCAAGGCTTGGATGTGCACAGGACTTGAATTTGCATGCTGGGGTGTTCACCCAAATGTGATAGGAGGCATCTCACAATGTGGCACCAAACCGTGTGTGGAAAGTGGAAGAAGGCAGGCCATGCTATTTGGCAGAACTGGGAAGAGTATGAGAATCTTAAAATCAAACTTAATCTGCCATGTATCAAAACAGAAGGATAGAATATCTTCTTTTAAAGGTTTATTAGCCTGATCTATAATGGTTAAGAATCTAGAAATATAGTATTGGACTTCCATTTTCACTTTTGTCCTGTGCCCCATGAATGTTAGGGGGCAAGTATCAAGTCTTATGGAAGACTGTTAGGGTTCAAGTTCTTGTTCAGCTAGTGACTATGTGATGCTGTCTTGTGGCTCAGCTGGTAAAGAATCCCCCTGCAATGTGGGAGACCTGGGTTCGATCCCTGGGTTGGGAAGATCCCCTGGAGAAGGAAAAGGCCTGGAGAATCCCATGGACTACAATCCATGGGAGTTGGACATGACTGAGCAACTTTCTTATCTTATGGGTGTTGCATGAATTGGTTTTTCTTTCTGTGCCTTGGTTTCTCAGTATTAAAATGAAGATAATGATAGCATCTACCTGATAGAGCTGTTTAGAGAATTAAATGTGACAAAATATACAGTGTGGTTAAAACAGAAACTGGCACATAGTAAGTATGAGTTTTGGTGGTGATTGTGATGACAGTATTGATGATCTGGATGATTAAAATATTTGTAAAGCTCAATTAAGTAAAATTTCATAGCTAAAGCTGTGGCAGACTCAGAATTCAACGTTAAGACAACCTGACTTTAAAACTAGTTCTCTTTCAATTGTTTATAATATTCTAGTCTTTTTGACTTACAGGTATTTTTTTACATTTAACTTTGAAAAAATTATACATTTACATGTAGTCATATGAGATAAAAGAGCCCATGTACCCTTTACCCAGTTTCCACCAATATAACATTTTATAAAACTGTAGTAAAATATAACAAATAGGATAATGATACTGATATAGTTAAGATACAGAATATTTCCATGATTGCAAGGATATCTCATGTTGCTTCTTTACTGTTATAGTCACATTTTTCCCATATCCAACCCCTCCTTAAACTTTAGGAATCAATAATCTGTTCTCCATTGTAATAATTTGGTCAATTCACAAATATGAATCATGTAGTATATATTGCTTGGGGTAGCTTTTTTCCTCTACCATGACTCTCTGGAGATGCATCAAAATATCAGTAATTTCCTCCTTTTCATTGCTGTGTTGTATTCCATGATGTAGATTTGTTTAATCATTACCACTGAACCACTAGGCTTTCCTGATGGCTCAGATAGTAAAGAATCTGCCTGCAGTGCAGGAGACCTGCGTTATATCCCTGGATTGGAAAGATCCCCTAGAGAAAGGAATGACTACCCACTCCAATATTCTTGCCTGGAGAATTCCATGGACAGAGGAGATTGGCAGGCTCTACAGTCCATGGGGTCACAAAGAGTCAGACATGACTGAGCGACTGTCACTTTCACTTCCACTTTTCATAGGAGGTTTTAGGGAGCTATTATCAATAAGGTTGCTGTAAGCATATATGTGCACATCTTTTTTTTTTTAAAAATTTTACTTTATTTTACTTTACAATACTGTATTGGTTTTGCCATGCATCAACATGAATCTGCCACAGGTGTACACGTATTCCCAATTCTGAACCCCCCTCCTACCTCCCTCCTCATACCATCTCTCTGGCTCATCCCAGTGCACCAGCCCCATGTACACATCTTTTAATATAGACATAGAAGATTTTATTTCTCTGGGATAAGAGAAGTGAAGCTGTTCAGTCATATGGTATTGAAACAGAGAAAAGGGCATTCATTGCAGGAGCATTAATAAAAGATAAAAATGTTCCTTTTAGATTTTTCAGATAAATTCTCTCAGTGAAATTCATATTTGAGTTGGATACAAATGGTTCTTAGCAATCTTTCCTTAGATTTGTTCTCCACTCATTCAGTCACTAAGTCATGTCTGTCTCTTTGCAACCGCATGGACTACCGCTTGCCAGGCTTCCCTGTCCTTCACTATCTCCCTGAGTTTGCTCAGACTCGTGTCTGTTGAGTCGATGATGCATCCAACTGTCTCATCCTCTGTCATCCCTTCTCCTCCTACCTGCAATCTTTCCCAGCATGAAGGTCTCTTCCAATGAGTCAGCTCTTCACTTCAGGTAGCCAAAGTATTGGAGCTTCAGCATCAGTCCTTCCAGTGAATATCCAGGGCTGATTTTCTTTAGGATTGACTGATTTGATCTCCTTGCTGTCCAAGGGACTCTCAAGTGTCTTCTCGAGCACCACAATTTGAAAGCATCAATTCTTCAGTGCTCAGACTTTTTAGTGATCCAATCATGTGGTTGTGGCTTATTTCTCTTTCTGCTGTTGCAGGTGAGTTATTACAAAAGGAAATTGCACAAGGCATGAGCTCTGTCTGGATTTCTCACTTGGCAGCATTTGATAATAACAATATCCTCCTTTTTGAAATATTCTTCCTAGGATTCTAGGACAGCATACCTCCTATTTTATACCATCCAATCACTTTAATGTAATTGTCTGCTCTGGCTTAACATTGTTTGTTCCCTGGTTAAATGTGATGTTCACAGGGATTCTTTACAGTCTTCTCCTTTTGTCCCCTCTTTCCATTTCTTAGTCTATTCTCCTATATCTTCCTCTTACATTTTCCCTGAAACTCCTTTCCCTCTTATCTTCTTCTGTATTTTATGTATATTGCTGGCACCTACAGGCAAGATAAGGTGTTACAAATAATCTTGGAAAACAGTTAAGATTTTTTGAGTTAAATTTACTTTTAATTAGATCAAACTAAGAATTTTAACCTCACTATATGAAATCATTAAAAGAAATTTTTCTCTTAACCTCAGCTTTTCTCCGACTACTGATCTATATCGTTCCCCTTGCAAATACAAAGTCTTTTGAGTAAGCCTTATACAGTTGGTCTGTTAATCTCCTCATTTACTCATTTACTTCCCTAGACACTAAAGTGTGGTTTCCCCTCAACACTTGACTTAAATAATTTTTACCAAAATGACTTACTTTTATATTCAGTGGAAAAGTTTATTTCCAATCCATATATTACTTCCTCTCTCTATATCAGCAGACAAAGATATGTTTATAATTTTTCTATGGCATGTACACTTTTGAGTTTCTTCTTCTTCCTCTGACTATTGCTTTTCTTCAGAGTCCTTTAGACAGCAAGATCAAACCAGTAATGAGCTACATGAGTCATGATCCTAAAGGAAATCAACCCTGAATATTCACCAGAAGGACTGATGCTGAAGCTGAAGCTCCAATACCTTAGCCGCCTGATGCGAAGAGCTGACTCTTTGGAAAAGACCTTGAGGCTGGGAAAGACTGAGGGCAGGAGAAGAAGAAGATGACAGAGAATGAGATGGTTGGAGGGCATCCTTAACTTAATAGACATGAGTTTGAGCAAACTCTGGGAGAGAGTGAAGGACAGGGAAGCCTGGTGTGCTGCAGTTCATGGGGCTGCAGAGTCGGATGTGACTTAGCGACTGAACAACAACAATTGCTTTTCTGAATACTTCTCAGTTTATCCTTCTTCATTCTTCCCTTTAACTCTATTTCCAGGACAATCACTTCAACACTTCAAGACAATGAATATGCTGATGACTTTCAGAAATCCTCTCTAGCTCAGATCTCTTTCCTGAGCTCCAAGCTTATATTGGAGTGATAAACACCAAACACCAGTGGAGTGGTAAACACCTCCACTGAATTTCCCACCAAAATAATCACATCATAGCTGAATTCATTATCTTCACCCCAAAGCTTCCCAGAATGTTTCCATTTAATGACACCATCGACTCAGCATCATAACCCATAACCCTGATATCCTCACATATCCCCATTTTTTCTTCTCAACCCAATTGATAATCATATCTTGTCAACTTATCTCCTTCATATATTGTACATCTCTCTTTTAAAATATTTAATTATTTATTTTATTTGGCTGTGCTGGGTCTTAGTTGTGACATGTGAAATCTTTAGTTGAATGTGAGAACTCTTAGTTGCTGTATGTGGGATCTAGTTCCCTGACCAGGGAATAAACCCAGCCCCCTGCATTGGGAGCACAGGCTCTCAGCCATTGGATCACCAGGAGAGCCCACCTGTCTTTTCATTTTAATGCAATCTGGAATTACCTTTATTCAGATGAGGGTTGTCTTTTACATAGCTAATTTTAACTACCTTCAGTCAATAATTGATGATTCTATCTCCAGTCTTCTCTTGCTTCCTTCTCTTCCAACCCTCCACTTTCCTACTTTATTATCCACATTCTAGTCAGTAATATCTTTCTAGAGTACAAGTTTAAATATGTTTTTTCACTGTTTAAAATTTCCCAGAAATGCCTTAATCTCTTTCCACTATCTTTTTCACACTTTAAGCTCCAAGCATAGTGAAATAACTTAGAGTTCCACTCATGTGCCATATTCCCACATGTCTTTACCTTCTTTCTCTTCCTACTCCAATTTTGTCAATCAGATTTCATCAGGTTAGTCTGTATCAGCCATTGAAGTTTAAATCTGGAAAGATTTTACCAGTCTCTCAAGGGTAAGTTGAGTATCCTTCATATATGACTTCCTAGTATGCTGGGTAGCAAATATTGTGCTGCAGTTGCTTGCTTATTTTTGTTTCTCATTTTATATTATGAGATTTGTGAGAGGAAGATCCTTGTCTTATTTGCCAGAAAAAAAAAAAAAAATCCCCAGCATGAAGAAAGCACTCAATTTTTACTTACTATAAGAAATAAGCAATAATTGAATACAAAGGAAAAGTACAAAATTTCATCAAAAATACAAAAGTTCTAGGTATGTTTTTGTTTATTTAATGAAATAGAATACTTTTAAAAGAAATTGTCAGAGCCAGGAAACATTAAACAGCAATAAACAAAAAAACACAAAGAATCTTGTCCAATTATAAATATGGACACCCAAGATATGAAATTAACAGTATACTATCCATTTAAGAAGTCAATCCTTATTTTAGCATGATGCCTTTAAACATTTAATTAATGTTCTAATTTCAAGCTTGTCAAGCAAAAATCTTATTACGGTTTGGCTCCTTTCTTGAGTGCACAGAAGAGAAGTGGCTACCAGTGACAGTTTTATTTCTGAATCTATATTATTAAGTTGGACCTCAGCCTCATGAGTTTTGCCAAAGCAAGCCTCTACTGAGTGTTGGGTCCTTCTTAACATGCTAATATTCAAGTCTTCAAGGTTAGATTTTTGTGGAAAATGCCAGCCTGTGTGGCTTCAGATAAGTTGACAAGCCTTCATGGAGGCACACAGCTCCATTTTGGATATCACTGTGGGTTATTCTGGCATATTCCCAATTTTTTTGGTCAACTATTTTATCAAATAAATTTGTTTTCATCCCAGATTTCCCACCAAGCAACTCATTAATTTATTGAGAAAAAAATATGTATTGAGTGCTAAGTATTTCCTGGACACTGATCTAGGTTTTGGAGATCCAGTAGTGCTGAAAATGTTTCATTATATTGGGACTTGAATGCATGTGCCAGGATTTGAACTGGACCAAAACCCTGCTTGGGACTCTTAACTCACATGGCTGGGACTCAAACCCAGCCAAAACTCACAGTAATGAAACTCAGGTTCTTGTTGTCTTATCACAGTGATAGGTAAGAAGTAAATTTGTTCAGAAACACACTCAGCAGATAGCATGGGCCATCACAGAGTGAAATGTGGTGTGGTTAGCTTTCATGGGCTGGCTAATTTCTTAGGATAGTGAGTGGGATGCGAAGAACTGACTCATTAGTAAAGACTCTGATACTGGTAAAGATTGAAGGCAGGAGGAGAAGGGGACAACAGAGGATGAGATGGTTGGATGGCATCACCAACTTGCTGGATATGAATTTGAGCAAGCTCAGGGAGTTGGTGATGGACAGGGAAGACTGGCATGCTGCAGTCCATGGGATCTCAAAGAATTGGACATGATTGAGTGACTGAACTGAACTGAACAGAATGAGTGGGTGGGTTATTCTGACTCTTTTGGGGAAGGGGTGGAGATTTTCAGGAGTTGGGTCACTGCCCACTTTTTGATCTTTTGATGGTGCCTTGGAACTGTCATGGTGCGTCTGGGTGTGTCATTTAGCTTGCTGATTGAGGATCAAGGTCCAGTTGAAGTTGACTTGTCTGCCATCTTGGACCCATTGGATTCTTATTGGTTTTTGTTGTGTCCTCAGGCTTTGTCGTTCTTTCAAAAGTTGTACACTGCCCCCTTCCCTCCTGTTTCAGTACCTAGTAGACAAAATCCTTGCTTTGATTTTTAAACTAGAGTCTCACCTTAAATAGAAAGAGATATTGCATTCAAACTATAAAAAAGTAGAGGGCCATAATAGAGTAAAAAGATCCAAATTTGCCTTTTGATAGCATATAACCATAAAACTTATGGATGGCATCACTGGCTCAATGGACATGAGTTTGAGTAAACTCCAGGAGCTGGTGATGGACAGGGAGGCCTGGCGTGCTGCCGTCCATGGGGTTGCAAAGAGAAGGGCATGACTGACTGACTGGACTGAACTGAACTGAGTCATAAAACTAGACAAAATATCCAAACAGTCATTTTCACAGAGTATAACTGGCAACAAGGCCTGGGAGCAGCGTGAGAAGAGAAACATATGAAGTGAGCCCTAGGTTTGCTCTTCCTTTTTACCTGAGAGTACATATAAGGCTGGAATGGATGCAGATGGAGCTCAACAAAGTTAAAAATCTTGTTGAGGAGGCAGAAATGAGTTTGGGGATCACAATATGTTTGGAATTTATGGGTCAATGTAGTAAGAAAAAAAAAAAAGAAATGTGCAAAGGGTCCCTGGATGTCGACATGCAGGTTCTCTGCCAATTCTAGGCTGAGGGTCACACTGTACATGGGCAAGGTAAACTCTGTGAAGCCCAGAAGAGTGTAGCTGCTGTGAGGCTGAGAGGTGAATGGAGATCAGGAATTTCTGTAGGTATGGGAGGCTACAGTTCTGACCCAGCCATAATGGAGACACCCCACAAAGGTCATGTTTCTGTCTAAATACTTTGCCTAAAGGCGAAGTCTTTGTCCTCAAACTAATATACATTGGAAAGAGATTGGTTCTAAAGATCAATCTGGTCGGAAATAATCAAGGGGATCCACCAGTGATTTAATCAGAAAAATAATGTAACAGCATAATCTAAGACAGGATAATCTAGACTCCTATACCTTCCTTCTTGCTCATATACAATAAATATTTATTAGGAATGCAAGGAATATCTAATGTGACCTATTATCAATAACAAAAGTAGTCAAGAGAAATTGACCACAAGGTATTTCAAGTGTTGGAAATTGGACTTAGGATGTTATAAAAGCTATTATTAATATGTTGAAGAATGTAAAATTTAAAAAAGACACAATCAGTGGATAGATGTGAAAATGCAGCAGAGAAATTAAACTTATATAGAAAACAATCAAAAGGAAAATATAGAACTAAAATGGAAAATATTTGAAGGAAAAAATTCATTGGATGGGTGTGATAACAGATTAAACTGCCTGAAAAGATCAGTAGACCCAGAAGATAAGTAGGTAGAAATTATTTAATCTAAGGCTAGTAGGAAAATTTCACAATTAGAGATATAGATTTTAATTCTATCCACTCATAAATTTATAGAACAAGTAGAATGTCAATGAGAATATATAAAACAGAATGGGAAAGACTAGAGATCTCTGCAAGAAAATTGGAGATACCAAGGGAATATTTAATGCAAAGATGGGCTCAATAAAGGACAGAAATGGTATGGACATAACAGAAGCAGAAGATATTAAGAAGAGGTGGCAAGAATACACAGAAGAACTTTACAAGAAAGATCTTCAAGACCAAGATAATCACGATGGTGTGATCACTCACCTAGAGCCAGACATCCTGGAATGTGAAGTCAAGTGGGCCTTACAAAGCATCACTATGAACAAAGCTAGGGGAGGTGGTGGAATTCCAGTTGAGCTATTTCAAATCCTGAAAGATGATGCTGGGAAAGTGCTGCACTCAATATGCCAGCAAATTTGGAAAACTCAGCAGTGGCCACAGGACTGGAAAAGGTCAGTTTTCATTCCAATCTCAAAGAAAGGCAATGCTAAAGAATGCTCAATTTACTGCACAGTTGCACTCATCTCACATGCTAGTAAAGTAATGCTCAAAATTCTCCAAGCCAGGCTTCAGCAATATGTGAACCATGAACTTCCAGATATTCAAGCTGGTTTTAGAAAAGGCAGAGGAACCAGAGATCAAATTGCCAACATCCGCTGGATCATGGAAAAAGCAAGAGAGTTCCAGAAAAACATCTATTTCTGCTTTATTGACTATGCCAAAGCCTTTGGCTGTGAGGATCACAATCAACTGTGGAAAATTCTGAAACAAATGGGAATACAAGACCACCTGACCTGCCCCTTGAGAAACCTATATGCAGGTCAGGAAGCAACAGTTAGAACTGGACATGGAACAACAGACTGGTTCCAAATAGGAAAAGTAGTATGTCAAGGCTGTATATTGTCACCCTGCTTATTTAACTTATATGCAGAGTACATCATGAGAAAGGCTGGGCTAGAAGAAGCACAAGCTGGAATCAAGATTGCTGGGAGAAGTATCAATAACCTCAGATATGCAAATGACACCACCATTATGGCAGAAAGCAAAGAACTAAAGAGCCTCTTGATAAAAGTGAAAGAGGAGAGTGAAAAAGTTGGCTTAAAGCTCAACATTCAGAAAACGAAGATCATGGCATCTGGTCCCATCACTTCATGGGAAATAGATGGGGAAACAGAGGAAACAGTGTCAGACTTTACTTTGGGGGGCTCCAAAATCACGGCAGATGGTGATTGCAGCCAGGAAATTGAAAGACGTTTACTCCTTGGAAGGAAAGTTATGACCAACCTAGATAGCAAACAGAATTGTAAAGTAAAATTAAAAATAAATTAAAAAAAAAAAGCAGAGATATTACTTTGCCAACAAAGGTCCATCTAGTCAAGGTTAGTGGTCACATATGGATGTGAGAGTTGGACTGTGAAGAAAGCTGAGCGCTGAAGAATTGATGCTTTGAACTGTAGTGGAGAAAACTCTCGAGATTCCCTTGGACTGCAAGGAGATCCAACCAGTCCATTCTGAAGGAGATCAGCCCTGGGATTTCTTTGGAAGGAATGATGCTAAAGCTGAAACTCCAGTACTTTGGCCACCTCATAGGAAGAGTTGACTCATTGGAAAAGACTCTGATGCTGGGAGGGATTGGGGGCAGGAGGAGAAGGGGACAACAGAGGATGAGATGGCTGGATGGCATCGCGGACTCGATGGACGTGAGTCTGAGTGAACTCCAGGAGTTGGTGATGGACAGGGAGGCCTGGTGTGCTGTGATTCATGGGGTCGCAAAGAGTCGGACATGACTGAGCGACTGAACTGAACTGAACATTATCAACTAAATTGACTTAATTGACAACTATACAACATTCTACCAAATACATCTTTGCAAATATATGAGGAAGATTATCCAAGATGGAAAACAAGCTAGGATTTAAAATGAAGTTAAATAAACTTCAAAAAACTGATATCTTACAAAGTATGTCTGTTGCCCATAAGGGTTTTAGTCAAAATCAGCTAGTAACATAGCTATGAAAGTCCCCAAATATTTGGAAATAAAATGTTACATGTAAATAATTTATAGGTCAAAGAAGAAATCACAAGAGAGATTAGAAACTATTGAATTATTATAAAAATACAGCACATCAAAATTTGTGGAATACAGTTTAAACTGTATTTATAGGAAAATGTACTGCATGAAATGCTGTCGTTTACTAATAAAACATGGTCCAAGTTTCTACTTTAAGAAGCTTGAAAACCAAGAGCAGATTAAGACCTCCATAAGTAGAAGGAAAAATTCATAAAATCATAGCAGAAGTCTATATAAAAGAAAACAAGGCACAGAGAAAATTTTCAATGCTGAAAGTTAGTTCTTTCAAAACAGAACCCCAAGTGAGGCTGTTTAATAGTAGGAAGCAAATGAGTGGTATTATCACAGAATCTTAGAGATATTACAAAAACAGTAAATATTATGAATGATTTTTTGTCAATAAAGGTAATTTAAAATGGGAATATTATTTTTAAAAATACCTATCCAAACTGACATTGAAGTGGAAAATCTGCAGCTCTAATTAATAAATAGATCTTTATGATAAAGATCTCCCCTGCCCCTCCAAAACAATCTTTGGGCCCAGATTTTGTGAATTTCATCACAAATGTAAGAAAATAAATATTATAATCTTCCAGAAAACAGTGGAGGGATGAATAATTTCCTTCTTATTTTAAGAGGAGAGAATAACTTTTAATACCAAAACTTAAAATTATAACATGAATACCACCCCAGAAATAAAAATTAAGAAAGGAAAAGAAAATTATAGACCAATGATCATAGTTGTAAAGATTCTGAACAAAATATTATAGTCAAATTCAGCAATTTAAAGAGGGAGAAGCATATATTCTAGCACTAAGGCTAAAACAATTTTGAAGTAAACGATAGCTTTCTTTGTCTACTCAATTCATTCTCAACTTATATTCATTTCTCCTATCCACTGGTCTCTAGAAGTATTTTTCATAGTCTGTGGTTATTTGTAATATAATACATTCCATACAGAGTGAAGTAAGAAAAATGGATATGGTAGAATTATGGCGATAGCTAAAAGGGTTTGCATTTATAACATGTTTAGAGGTTTTGAGGGCTGAGTGCTGTTTATATGCATGACTACATTTAGTATTTACAACAGATGTCCGGAATATATCCTACGGTCATTTACATAGCTGAGGGAACTGATAGTCATATATATACAATTGTCCCAGATATCACTTTTCAAACAAATGTATTGTAGAAGTGTAACGTTCTCAAGAAGGCTATATTTTCTGTCAGAGGTAGAGTGACGGTCCTCCAAAGAAGTCCATGCCCTAATTCTCAGAACCTGTGAATCTGTTACCTTACTGTGGAGAAAATGCTTTGCTAATTGATTAAGATGAAGGACCTTGAGAGGGGGGAATTATCATGAATTATGCAGGCAGACCCAA
This sequence comes from Oryx dammah, assembly GCF_014754425.2. Taxonomy (NCBI): domain Eukaryota; kingdom Metazoa; phylum Chordata; class Mammalia; order Artiodactyla; family Bovidae; genus Oryx; species Oryx dammah. The sequence goes on along the minus strand of NW_024070205.1, from coordinate 67,232,715 downwards.
TCTAATCATTCAGTCCTTAAAAGTGGAAGAGGAGGGCAGAGAAGTGGATCAGGGAGGTACCATGTAAGGAGCACTGCTACTGCCCTTGAAGGTGGAAGCAGATGTTCCCAAGCCAAAGAATGTGATGGCTCCCAGAAGGTGAAAATGACCTTAATTTAGAGCAGGATTAAGGAGGCATTGGTCCAAAATTTCAAAGAACTGAGTTCTGTCGGGAACCCAGGTGAGTAGGAAAGGGATTCTCAGCTAGACCTTTGGAAAATAACAAAAGTGTGCTGACACCTTGATTTTTTTCAGGTGAGGGTCATGCTATACTCCTGACCTACAAAACTACAAGATAATACATTTGTGTTGTTTTAAGTCCCTAAAGTTGTCATAATTTGTTACAGCAGCCACAGGAAACCAATAAAGTCTTCAAATCATGTGTTATATATCACCACGTATTTCTCCTATATCTGGAACTTGTCCTCTTTGGCATGAAGCACTTTTTTTAATGTTGAAAGAAACTGTTTGATTATGTTAGAGATCCAGAAACTTAATGTGAGAAATCAGTAGCCAGAAGTGACACAGCCTACAGACATTCCTTCTTAGGTATGGGATCTCTCCAACGACTACCGTAATGGAGGAGCCATGTGGGCCTCATCTACTCCACAGTTCCTTCCATTGGTGTTTGCACTGGGATAAGAGGGGAGTCTGCTGTTTCTTTCCCTCAGTAAATTGATCCTGAGCACCAGATGTTAGTGGCTAAACTTTACTGAAAAAACTAGGAAGACAGGCAAAGGCCAGTCTCCATAAGAATTTGTGAAGGCATCCCAGGACTGACATACAACCCAGAGCTTGTCCACATTGATTAGATGCTAGTAAGATAATTCCTAGTCAAGCACAACTGTCTTAGGAGGCCTTAGTGCTAAGCGCTTCCTGGATGAGTCAACAAATTCTAGTCGCTGAAAAGAAGGAAGAACAATCAATGTTGGTGATATTGAACTACTTGTTTTCTTACTTCTCTGGCACAGTTAGTGTTTGATTTTCAAGATTTATTTCTCTTGCTGAGTAGTGTGATTTGGTCAGAATGTAGCAGGGACATATAAGTGGATAATGATTCCTTAAAGCATTTTGATAGATTTTCCCCAGATACCTAAAAATGTGTATATTTCAGAGTAGATTTAATGATTTACCTCTGTTTTTATTATTTTTAAGCCAAAATAGCTGTCACAGTGAACACAGGGGGTCAGACGTGCGGGTTCTACCCTGGCTTGGTGACCCATTAGCACTTATAGGGACTGTGATTCCTTAGTGTGTTCTGGTTTGATTTTCCTTTCCTCAATTCCTTTCTCTCTCTCGAGCTCAGTACCTGAATGTCTGAAAAAGCAGTTTGAGTCATTATTATTGTGGATGATTACATCCCTTTAATTTTTGAAAACTACCATTACAGCAGCAACCTTTCAAGACTTCTGGTAAAGCTGGAGCCCAGGCTGATGACTTTAGAAAACAGGCTGAATAAGCATCATTTGGGTGCTGGTTGGCAACAGCTTAAAAACTTCTTTCTGTTCTATTTACATGACTAGAAAGATAGTTTTGTTTCACAATCTCTGGTTTTACTTTCTGTCCTTTTCCCCCCTTCTTCTCTAATGATCCTGGAGAGACTAAGGCACAACAGGCCTTTCAACCCTTAAATAAAAACTGCAGCAGAATGTGGGCAACGTTAGGTGTGTGAAAGCAAAAACCACAGCATACACAACCATCTGTAGACCAATTGGCTTGACCCAGACTTTAGACAGTTCCTTAGTCATGCCCCAGCTTCTAGCCAGAACTTAAAAAAAAAGTATTGAGAATTCCCCTGGATGAATTTTTAATGTAACCAAAAACCACTGCTTACCACCCATACTTCCTTCCTCTTTCAAATTTCTAAAATGCTTGCCCTTTTGTCCTCCAATTAACATCCACTTTTTACTGGATTGAACACTAAATATATGTGTACTCTTTTAATTTATCTCTCATAATTATCTACATTCTTTGCATTTTTAATAGATTTCTGAAATTTCTTATTTGCTTGGTAACAGCTATAAAATAGATTTCCAGGGAGAATCCCTTGACTAGTTATCAGGAAAGACAGCAAAATGATTGTGAGAACATGTTCAGGTAACTAAGAAAGCAAAAGTGGTTACGTGGAAAAGTGCACTCGGATTTTGCAAAGCCTGTCACTGGGTGGTATTGCTCTGTGTTCCTGGTGTAGATACTGCCTCTTCCCCTTTTGTTCCTAACCACTCCTCTATTACTATTTAAATGGAAATTAAAGCAAAGCTAGCAAATAAAATGCCTTACAACAGAATGGTCTGTTCCAGGTCAGATCAGATCTAGATTGGAGAGAGGCAACTAAGAATATGTTTTATTGGTTTTATGGATAAAGTTACTTTGACCTCAGTGAAGGGAAAGGCTTTTTTGCCTTTTATTCTATCCATATGTCACATGGAAGCATGGACTAATCAGTTTTTAAATACTGGATTATTCTTAAAGCCAGTTGATAAATGACTGTGACAATTTTAGGAGGGCATGGCTATTACTTTTCTTATTAATAAATCTCAAGGATAATAAACTGTTTCTTATATTGACACCTAAAGGGGATCATCCATATGCCAGACAACTGAAAGTGTTACTCATTAAAAATAACTTCCTTCATCTCTCTTAATTATTTGTGAAACACCTAGTATGAACCTGAAAACTGTAATATAAACTGAAAAGGCAATAATATTAATTACAGCACCTGCAAGTTTTGAGTCTTTTATAAGTTATTGGTGCATTGCTATGTGCCTTTGATTAGAGAAGTTCCATTTAATTTTTAAAAATTTATTTATCTTTTTGTTGAAGGATAATTGCTTTACAGAATTTTGTTGTTTTCTGTCAAATCTCAACATGAATCAGCCATCAGTTCAGTTCAGTTCAGTCGCTCAGTTGTGTCCGACTCTTTGCAACCCCATGAATCACAGCACGCCAGGCCTCCCTGTCCATCACCAACTGCCAGAGTTCACTCAGACTCACGTCCATCGAGCCAGTGATGCCATCCAGCCAACTCCTCCTCTGTCATTCCCCTTCTCCTTCTGCCCCCAATCCCTCCCAGCATCAGAGTCTTTCCAATGAGTCAACTCTTCGCATGAGGTGGCCAAAGTACTGGAGTTTCAGCTTGAGCATCATTCCTTCCAAAGAAATCCCAGGGCTGATCTCCTTCAGAATGGACTGGTTGGATCGCCTTGCAGACCAAGGGACTCTCAAGAGTCTTCTCCAACACCACAGCTCAAAAGCATCAATTCTTCAGTGCTCTGCCTTCTTCACAGTCCTACTCTGATATCCATACATGACCACAGGAAAACCATAGCCTTGACTAGATGGACCTTTGTTGGCACAGTAATGTCTCTGCTTTTTAATATGCTGTCTAGGTTGGTCATAACTTTCCTTCCAAGGAGTAAGCATCTTTTAATTTCCTGGCTGCAATCAACATCTGCCGTGATTTTGGAGCCCCCCAAAATAAAGTCTGACACTGTTTCCACTCTTTCCTCATCTATTTCCCATGAAGTGATGGGACTGGATGCCATGATCTTAGTTTTCTGAATGTTGAGCTTTAAGCCAACTTTTTCACTCTCCTCTTTCACTTTTATCAAGAGGCTCTTTAGTTCTTTGCTTTCTGCCATAAGGGTGGTGTCATTTGAATATCTGAGGTTATTGATACTTCTCCCAGCAATCTTGATTCCAGCTTGTGCTTCTTCCAGCCCAGCCTTTCTCATGATGTACTCTGCATATAAGTTAAATAAGCAGGGTGACAATATACAGCCTTGACATACTCCTTTTCCTATTTGGAACCAGTCTGTTGTTCCATGTCCAGTTCTAACTGTTGCTTCCTGGCCTTCCTAAACCTGTTGCTTACAGGTTTCTCAAGAGGCAGTTCAGCTGGTCTAGTATTCTCATTTGTTTCAGAATTTTCCACAGTTGATTGTGATCCGCACAGTCAAAGGCTTTGGCATAGTCAAGAAAGCAGAAATAGATGTTTTTCTGGAACTCTCTTGCTTTTTCCATGATCCAGCGGATGTTGGCAATTTGATCTCTGATTCCTCTGCCTTTTCTAAAAGCAGTTGAACATCTGGAAGTTCACGGTTCATGTATTGCTGAAGCCCCACTTGGAAAATTGTGAGCATTACTTTACTAGCATGTGAGATGAGTGCAATTGTCTGGTAGTTTGAGCATTCTTTGGCATTGCCTTTCTTTGGGATTGGAATGAAAACTGACCTTTTCCAGTCTTGTGGCCACTGTTGAGTTTTCCAAATTTACTGGCATATTGAGTGCAGCACTTTCACAGCATCATCTTTCAGGATTTGAAACAGCTCAATTGGAATTCCATCACCTCCACTAGCTTTGTTCGTAGTGATGCTTTCTAAGGCCCACTTGATTTCACATTCCAGGACGTCTGGCTCTAGGTGAGTGATCACACCATTGTGATTATCTAGGTATACATAGATCCCCTCCCTTTTGAACCTCCCTCCCACCTCTCTCCCCATCCCACCCCTCTAGGTTGATACAGAGCCCCTGTTTGAGTTTTCTGAGCCATACAGCAAGTTCCCGTTGGCCATCTATTTTGCATATGGTAATGTAAGTTTCCACATTACTCTTTTCATACATCTCATCCTCTCCTCCCCTCTCCCCATGTCCATAAGTCTATTCTCTATGTCCGTTTCTCCATTGCTGCCCTGTAAATAAATTTTTCAGTACCATTTTCTAGATTCTGTATATATGTACTAGAGTATGATATTTATCTTTCTCTTTCTGACTTACTTCATTTTATATAATAGGTTGTAGGTTCATCCACCTATTGGAACTGACTCAAAGGCATTCCTTTTTATGACTGATTAATATTCCATTGTGTAAATGTACCACAACTTCTTTATCCATTCATCTGTCAATGGACATCTAGGTTGCTTCCATGTTCTAGCTATTGTAAATAGTTCTGCAATGAAAATGAGATACATGTGTCTTTTTCAATTTTGTTTTCTTCAGGGTACATGCCTAGGAGTGGGATTGCTGGGTCATATGGTGGTTTTATTCCTAGTTTTTTAAGGAATCTCCATACTGTCTTCCATAGTGGCTGTAGCAATTTACATTCCCACCAACAGTGCAAGAGTGTTCATTTTCTCCACACCCTCTCCAGCATTTATTGTTTGTAGACTTTTTGATGATGGCCATTCTGACCTGTATGAGGTGATATCTCATTGTAGTTTTGATTGGCATTTCTCTAATAAAGAGTGATGCTGAGCATCTTCTCATGTGTTTGTTAGCCATCTGTATGTCTTCATTGGAGAAATGTCTGTTTAGGTCTTTTCCCCACTTTTTGATTAGGTTGTTTGTTTTTCTGGTATTGAGTTGTATGTGCTGTTTGTATATTTTAGAAATTAATCCTTTGTCAGTTGTTTCAGTGCTATTAGTTTCTCCCATTCTGAGGGTTGTCTTTTCACCTTGCTTATAGTTTCCTTTACTATGCAAAAGGTTTAAGTTTAATCAGGTCCCATTTGTTTACTTTTGTTTTTATTTACATTATTCTAGGAGATGGGTCATAGAGGATCTTGCTTTGAGTTATGCCATCGAGTGTTCTGCCTATGTTTTCCTCTAAGAATTTTATAGTTTCTGGTCTTACATTTAGCTCTTTAATCCATTTTGAGTTAAGAGTAAGTCCTGTTCTACCCATTTATACAAATGAAGAAGCTGAAGTTCAGAGAGTTAAGTTGCCCTGAATCTTACAGGTAGAGAAAGATGGTACAAGGGTTTGAACCTAGGTTTATTTGGATTACAATTATAGAACATTTATCACTCAAGTGCATAAAACAACAAAGTCTTGACTGTTGAGGAATATGGAGATTAATAGGCAAGACAGACACGTATAGACCAATGACTAAGGAGGGAAATTTTCAGGGGTGACTACCTCGGGTGTTTGTGTACGTGTGTGCGGTTTGTGTATGTGTATGCACATGCGTGTGTGTGTGCACACGCCCAGCCGTGTCTGACTCTGCAACCCATGGACTGTAGACCACCAGGCTCCTCTGCCCAAGTGATTTTCCCAGCAAGAGTATTAGAGTGTGTTGCCATTTCTTTCTCCAGGGGATCTTCCCCACCCAGGGATCTAACCCATGTCTCCTGCATTAACAGGCAGATTCTTTAACACTGTACCACCTGGGGAACCAAATTGCTTGATTGTTTTTAGCAGCTTTCCAGAAATAACATAAGTGCTACTTAAATATCGTCCTTCAGGAATCCACAGAGCACGAATGAGCGTTAGTTCTGCACAGCTGCTGTGCTTTGAAATATCATCCAGAGCCCTTTGTTACTATGCTTAGTCTTAAGCTTGATACAGACATTGGAAATGGAAGTCACAGCATTAACATTAGGAAAAGCGCTGTGTGCTACAAGTGCTTGTGGCGAGTTAATCAAGAGTGAATGGATTTTGTTGGCATAATACGAACATAATAGGGAAGAATAAATACTAAATAGAGAAACAAATTAATGATGAATGAGAAGAAAGTTAATTTATTTAAAACTTTAAGTAAGTGACTTTTTAAATAATTATACACCATGTTGTGCAGGATTATCCTAGCATACTGGTTATTTCCTGTTTCTCTAGGCACTTAGAGCAGCTGCATGAAGTCAGGTTACAATGGAACCATTTCTCACACAGAAGCAATAGCTTACTAAAGAGTTCTTCAGAAAGAAGCAGTGGTGATGCATCTGCCAAAAGTGCTTGATAGAACCTGGGATTAGAATTTACCCTGGAAGAAGCTGGCTCAGTGTGTCATACAAACAAAATGCTTGTAATTGTGTGCTTCTAAATTGAAACTCTGGCATCTGTTGGAGTATTTTTCTCATGCCAAGAAACCAAATGAAACAAAAAGTCAAGAAACTGAAGCTGAAAACCCAAGTACAGTGTAATATGCTAAGTACTAGGTTACCTTGCTTCTCCTTTGATATTTGGCTTTTGACCTGCCACAGAATGTTGTGGCTACTTTTGCAATATTGATGTATTTGTGTGGTCCATTTATAATTTAGACTGGACTTTACCTTTTGTTTTTGGAAAGATCAAGTAACTGCTTGTTTGTTATAGGTCAGTTTGATTCAGAAATTTAACTTTGAAGAACCCTGGAATCTCTTACCTTGCAGAATACCAGTAACTGAAAATTGGGAAGGGCAACTTGAAAAACCACAAGGTGAAAAGTGTAAGAAGCTCTCATTTCCTTTCCCAAAGGAGAAGTGAGCATTTCCCTGTAGCCTTTACTCAAGTGATATGTATTTTCCATAGTATAATCAGCTCATATTTTTAAATCAAGGGGGTGAAATGATTTACATATTCTACTTTTATCTTATCTTGCTATGAATTATTCTCAAAATGAAGCTTAGTATAATCACAATTTAGGGTGCAAAAAGTCCAAGCCAATACTTGTTAATAAAAAGGCTAAAAAAATTGGTATTATTTGTAATGGCTGGAAAAAAAGGAAATAAACAGGCAGGTTTTTCCTTTTTAAATTGATAGAGATTCCCTTCACAAGAAATAAACTTCTATTTCAAACATTAAGTATCAAGTATATGAGGTGGTTAGAAAATCTTTCTATAATCAATCACTCTTCCATATTCTAGATGTTTGTCTATAAAATCCTGCGAAACTTCTGAAAAAGTTTATCAGCAATTAAAGTTCAAACTCTAACCGGTTACCTTCTCCAAATCTTTTCCCCCCTCTATTTCTGATAGATAAAAAGCACTGTTATGTTCCTATTAATACAGAATAGAATCTAGGGGTCTTTGGCTCATCATTTATTGTTCATCTGTTTCTTCACCATCTCACTTTACAACATCTATACACATTCAGTCAATCATCAAGTTCATCCATTTTCTTTCCAAAATAGCCCTTACCTTGCGGTTAACTGACATTTATAACAGCCTTGTATGTAGTCCTTAACATATGCATAGAATTCCACCTTTCTGTCCATCAGAGTAAGCCTTCTAACAAGCAAACTCTTCTGAAATTTGTTCACAACTTGATTTTCTAACGTGTCTGTCCACTAATCTGCCTCAATGAAAGAAACCTGCTTGCTCTCCTGGGTTACGTTCAAATTGCTTATTTCTCTGGCCTTTTTCCTGCCTTTTTCTCTACTCAAAAATAACCTCTGCCTGTTGAAATCTTGCACATACCTTCATAATTTCCATTTAATGATTTTCTAAAGCCTACATGAAACATTGTGAGTTCTATCGGCATTTTTTAAAACAATTGTTTTTTAAAATTGTTTTTAAAACAATTGTTTTTAAAAATTGTCATTTGGCCAATTGTTTTGCACATGATGTTATTCAGCCCCAATGTTTTACTTTCAAAATTGTCTTAAGCAGAACCATATATACGTATGCATACAAATACACTTACATGTGTGAGTGTAAATATATATGTATATAATTTTGTTGGAATTTATTGATTTGCTAAGTTCATTTTGGTAACATTTATTTTCATAAAGTCAATAAGAAAGAAGACTGATGACTAAATTTGAAACTGATGATTATGAACAACAGATAATCTGACCCTGGTTTTTGATTGATTGTTTTTCTTAAACTATATCATTGATATGTATGAACAGCCTTAAATTACAGATTTTTATGATTTATTTTGCCATTTCAGACAAATCTGTCAATCAACAGGGGAGGCAGGGGAAAATTATCCTAATATCTGTGTAGAAACACATGAGGAACAGAAGTAAAATTATTTATGGACTGTGTTGTGTTAGATTTACTATATAACATGTTTGAGTCCATTTTTTTAAGATGATCATTTTCTTTTAGCGTAACATTTACAGAAAAGTTAGGAGGCTCAGACAGAACTGCCTCACACCACACCTGCAGTTCCCTCCTATTATTAACATCTTATATTGGTAAGGTACATTAGTTACAATTAATAAACCAATACTGATTCACTGTTATTAACTAAAGTCCCTACTTTGATTATATTTCCTTGGATTTTATTGTTTTGTGCCTTTTATCAGTTTTAAGAGAGTTTAGTTACATTTTAGGAATGAAATTTGAATATAATAGTGGAATTATCAAAATACTCTACGGATTCTTTAGTTTCTGTGGAGCGTAGCAAAAACAATGTTCTTTCTGTTTAGTCTTGTCTATTATCTGTCATCCTCAGCCACTCTTTTTCAAATTATTTTCCTCAATAAAAAATTATGTTCTCTCCAGTTCACTAAATAAAATGCAGTGTTTAATGCCCCGTGCTTCTGTTGGCTTTCTGCTTGGATGATCTCTTTCTCTCTTTGTCCAGCTAGTGAATTTTTTATTAATCCCCTAAAATCTAACGTAAGAACCTTCTACTCTATGGCTCCATTCCTTAAAATGCCAATACTTATTCTATTTTGGCTTTAGGATCAGGCGTTTTTGTCAAATATTCAAATTTCTCATGTATTTTGTTTTGACTTATCACTTCACTCTCTATTTGACTAATTTAATACATTTCCATTTCCTTTGTATAGATATGACATACAGAATTTGAGAAAATTACACGTTTAACTAAAGGGAAATCCTATAAAATCTGGTAAAGTTCTGATGTGTGTGTATGTGTGTGTGTGAGTATAGGAACTTTCCTTGTATTTTTTTCTTTCTGGCCTACAGTTAAGTCAATAGAAATGAGCTGATTTTAACCATTGCAACCATGAGAATTTTTAGGTGATTATTTTAAGCTTTATAGCTTAATATTACAAAAAGATTTGCAATTTATAAAAACTGGAATTGGGAGATTGATAAAAAGAATACCATTAACATAATTTTTTGGAAGTCCAATATAATTTAATTATCACTTTGATCATGAGCAATAATAGTTCCTCCCACTGAAATTTAACCCTGTAAGTGATGCTAATACAGCTTGGAGTAGGTTGCAAAACAGAAAAAGGTTATTACAGAAAAAGATGATTATTTTTTATAATAACAGAAACCATTTACATTCGAATCGTGTCAAACAGCTATTGGCTTCTTACATATCATTTAATTCTGAGAGAAATTTATTCATATTGGCACTAAAGACATTGCTATCTCCATTTAGAGTTGAGGAAGCTGAATGTAAAAATGATTAGGAAGCTTAACTAAGGTTATACAACCATTGTGTTACAGAAGAGAAGTAAAGTGAAGTGAAAGTCACTCTGTCATGTCTGACTATTTGTGATCCCATGGACTATACAGTCCATGGAATTCTCCAGGCCAGAATACTGGAGTGGGTAGCCTTTCCCTTCTCCAGGGGATCTTCCCAACCCAGGGATCAAACCCAGGTCTCCCACATTGCAGGCAGATTCTTTACCAGCTGAGTCACAAGTGAAGCCCTACAGAAGAGAACCAGAACTCAGATCTCTAAAGGAGCTTGAGACTAACATTTTTCCTAGCAACAGATCTCGTTCTATAACTCAAGCCCTTCATATTTACCAGGTGATGTGCTGGGTTTGGAGATCCACATATGAAAAGTCATGTTTCCTTACAATAAACATTTAAATTAGAAAAAAAAGAAAAAAAAAGTGAATTCCATTTCTTTTTTTTTCCTTCCCTGACTAATGAAGAGGCTCAAGGGCTGAGTTGTGCCCAAGTGTTGAAAATAATAGGAGATTAAAAAAAGAAATAAGTTTTGGGAGGCATGAATTACAGAGGAAAGTTTCACACAGGCTGTTAATTAGATAAATACCTGAACTCAGTCGCCGTGGAGATGAGAATGGGAGACAAGTTCAACATAACATTTGGCAAGAATTTTAACAAAAGTCAAGATGTGACTGGATATTGGAAATGAAGAAAAATGGGTAGTTGAAGAAAGCTGTTCACATTATATTTCTCCAAATAGAGAGTGATAGAGCATTACAGTGAAATGAGGGTAGAGTAACACATTAACTTTTTTTCAGCATAAACTTCCTTTCTTACCACGGCTCTCCATCTTCACTGATGACATTCTTGCCTAAACCTAAGCCTTGATTTCTCTATCTATACTTTTTCTTTCTCTGAGTCAATATAACAATCCAGAGGCAGAATCTATTTTCATTGGAAGTGGGAGAGTCTTCGGGGATTGTCTGCAGAAATAGGATTCTCTGTCAGTAAACTCAGGAGAACCTGAACTAGTTGCCAAAACCTTATAGAGGGTGAACAGTTAGGGATGAGAATACTGCAGGACATGAAGACAGACTAGACAAGTTGGTTTCAGCGAACAGTGCACAGTACTTGGGGCTGAATTACGAGTCCTGAGCTCAGCTGACCCAGCAATAGGAGCGCCTGCTTCCAGTAGACACCGTGGATGTGGAAACCACTGACAGTGCTGTAAACAGTAGTCAGCCAGAGCTCATTCAAAGAATGAGGTAAGGAATAGGACTTGGGTATACAAATAAAAGTTGTGGACTAGATGAAACCTGTGGCTATTTGGCAGTGATACAGTGTTGCTTTTTAAGCAGATTCTGCATGATTTAGTGTGGGGAAACAATGAACTCTGTGTTTTTTTTTTAACCTCATTGCCTACTTAGCTTAACCTGTTAATTTTCCTAGCTGAAAGAAATCTGAATAAAGGTAAGAAAAAAATTGCTTACTCACCTGCTGCCTTATGAAAGTTGACTTTTAAAAATTTGCAATTCTGGCAGCCTGTTCTTAACCCTTGCTTGAACAAACTCAGGATTTGTCCTTACTTTCCATCTCATCTACAAAGCTCCACCTTAAACCTCAGTTCCTCTGCAAAATTCTGATGACTGATTCAACCAGTGAATATTTATAAAATTAAACAACATGTCTTCTCATGAAGGTTTCTAAAATGTCCACCAAGAGAACTACTCTATGTATTTTTGATCACTTAACAATAAAAACAAGATAGATAATATGGGATTTACTAAAACCAAGTTTCTCATTCACAAATTATAAACACTGAAAATTTTTATTCATCCAGTGGGTGAAACTGGATGAAACTATCCATCCAGCACCAAGAAATATTTTATCCATAAAAAGTAGTTTTTAATAGCATAAAAATATTTGAAAAATACTCTTTATTTTTAAACAAAAAATACTGTTTATTTGTTAACCAGTCTATTATTTAGTTATTTTTATGGATCAGAAACTCAGATTGCTGTACAGTTTCAATCAGGCTAAATTTTTATGACAGCCTGTTTTTGTACAGTTACATACAAATTTCATATACTTTTCCATTAAATAATAAAATATTTGGGAAAATAGCACTAACCTTTATGGGAAAGCAGTTTGTCAAATGATTCACCCCATTTTATTGCTTCTTCTGGGGAGATTCTGTTTGAGAAACAAAATGTTTTATACTGGAACATGCAGGAAGTCTATGTATGTATCTGCTGCAATATATGTTATCATACTGCTCTTTTTGGTCATATTTCACAGGATTTCTCCTTTGATTATTATATGAAAGATCAAAAGTATTAGTCAAACTTCTTTTGGATTTTGCCTATCAGATGATGTGTTAAAATAACATTATCCTCTCTTGAATTATTTTATTTCTAAACAGAAAAATGAATCATGTCTTCAGTTAAAAACAAAGAAAAGGAAACCAGGTCAGTTATCTTTCTTAATTCATCAAATAGAAGAACCTAAACTGACAGTATCTTTTAGTCAAACTTTTTTTTTAACTGCAATTTCCTTGAAACTTTTACCACAATATGCAGCAATTTAAAAAAAAAATAGATACAGGAAGTTTGACTAATGAAGCTTTAAAGGTGTAAGAAATATGAAATGTTTTTAATGCAATAAATATTTTAGAAATGATAATTGAGAGAATTGAATACATTTGTCTTGTATCTTTTATTGGTCATATTTTCTGTTTGGAAGAATTTGTATTATCCTAGTATATAAGCTTATTCCATTTTCTTTTTAAACTAAAGAAATGGCTAAAATGACATGACATCCCTTTTTGTGTTTTACTTTATATTATACCCAGGGCGTTTTTTCCAAACTGCTGAAGAAAGAGATGAATAGCACTTTTCAATGACATTGTGCACACTCTTAATGAGTATTTCATCAGTTTATAAGGAGTAAAATATATCATTTAAAATTGACAGGCATATAATTTTAAAAGAACATCTTTAAATTTTTACGAGATTATTTAATTCAAGCTATTAAAATAGTTTAATTTTATGGAATATTTCTAGTTTTTTTTTTGAAATGAGATCTCTAACCTTCCTTATATTACTGTATAATTTCCAATAAAATTGGAATCCCTAATTTCCTCTTTCTTAAATCTTTAATTATAGAATCAGCAAAATGTCCCCACAAATAATTACAAGTTATTCACCTTGTTTCTTTGGCCAATTGCCCAGATCTACTGGAGGGAGTATCATCGTAAAACACAGGTTTCTGTACCAGAAGACTTAGCCTATTTCTTTTTTCCTTAGCTCTGTAATGAAAAGGCATTAGCTTCAGGACAATTTGGATGACAATTAAAATCTCTCTTTCTGACTGTCAAACAGATTTGTGACTGGTAATCACATGAACACCCTTTCTCACCCACCTCCACTCCTGACACACTCACAGTGGTCTTCTTGGGTGTCTTATTTAAATACTATGTTTGTGAGGAATTAAGCTAGCACATGTGAAATATACTTATTTCTCCCCCCACCATGACTATAAAATATTTGAGATTATATTTCAGTAAGTATTATTACTGGTTCTTCTGTGTGGTTAAAATTGTTGGACTTAAAAAAAAAGAACACTTTAGATTTAACAATTGTTTACTCCTAATAAATACTTTTTTTCAGTTGTAACAGTACAATCAATGTATTTTCAATCAGATATTTTAAAAACAACTGCTAACAAATATTCAATGTCAATCATGTTTTTAAAAGTAAAACGCTGATTTTTTAAATTATGATTTTACCTGATTTTGGCTTCTTTGCTTGTTTCTTCTTTTCCTGAACCGTGTATTAACTTGAAAATAGTTTTTTCTTTTGGTTCGCACATACTTAATTGAGAAAAGAAAACCAATGATGTTTCCATCTTCTCTAAAATGAAGAGATGTCTAATTTATTACGTCTTTCGCTTGTTAATGCTACTCCCTCGTTATACATGGTGTAGTAAAAAGTTATCTCGATTCTGTCAGCAAACTTTTAAAACAAATCAAGAGCTTATGTTTCTGCCTCTGCAAAAATATAGAACTGAGGAACTGAAGTTCAATTCGGTCCAGAGTTGTTTAGGGAAATGATACTACAAATTTGCAAAGGCTTCTTGGTCTCCAAGATAAAGACTAGTATTACCACAGTGCCACTTCTCTTTCTAGTTTGTGCAACCAGATGATGCTTTAATAGACTCAAATGACACTGTCATTTCCCACAGGAACTTTTTGAAAAGGACTTTAACGTGTGTAGTATGCGTTAAAATGTATCGGGGCAAAGTCCTACACTAATCATTAGGAGATATTTCCCTTGTTCTTAAAAAAGTATTTTTCCTAATTTAATTACATTGAATTAGGTAAATTACATTTAATGACATGTCATGTAATATTAATCACATTTACTTAACATAATGTGTCAAAATAAGAATATAAATCATAGAGTTTCATAGTAGAAGAGGGAAGTTAAGAAACATTTAATTCAATGATTTTTAAACACAGGTCCATGGAATGATTTTAGACATTCATAAAATTTTTACCAGTCCATGATGAAAATGGGAAAAAAAGATAATATGCAATTTTTTGTTGAACTACATATAGTTTTAATGTGAAGCACTTATTTTGAATGTCTTTTTAATGAAATGTTTTTAATTTCTTTGTCTTTAATGAAATATTTTAACTAGAGATGGCAGTGTATATGATTGTTTATGTTCTTACTAAAAAAGAAATGGCAACTGTATGTTTGCTCAGCCTCCATTTTCTTTTGTTTCATGAATCCCAAATACCTCAGAAATGCTCATGTAGACCATAACTCACACTAAAGAAAAAAAAAAAAAAAACACCAAAACCCTGGATGCAAGTATAGTAAGTGATTTATTCTTATAAAGTCCCAGAGGTTAGTAGAAGAGGAGATCTGGAATTATTAGAGCCTTTGATCTCTGGTAGCTTGTGCTTTAGTCTTTCCAAATCTTTGATCTCCAGTTGTGAATGCTTTAATTCCTCTAAAATTCTATATATTAAAAAAAGTTAGCAAATCTAAAAGAAAATTTATTTCCAATCTTTTGAGTGACTGATTTTAAGAAAATAGTTATTATTAGGGATTATTCTTAGGGACTCACTGGGATCCTTCTTAGGGATACCAACTAGGAATTGCAGAATTGAAATTAAAGAGTTTTTAGTGTATATTTAGTGTATATTTATATATATATACTCCTGATTCTATAACTTTTACTTTGAACATATTTTAAGTTCACGTTGATTGAAAATTGAGTGTTTTATACATGAGGGAATTTTATATGTCAAGTCTAGTTGGAAACAGATGTTGATAATGCAAGTACATTGTCATCATGAAGTCTTCTGTTCTCTAGGTGAATGAGGTCAAGGGCAGAGGAGCCAGGATATCTTCTAGTCTCAAAGACTGTATTTGAATGATTATATCCAGAGGAGTGAGAGACAGGAATTTACTATTTTCATAAGATTTGCTGAAGTTGTGTGTCAGACGTGCTTTATATAGGCTGATAGAACTATGGAGACAGAGATTGTAAAAAACAGACACAAGTTAATTACATCAAAGGCCTGTCCAAAGATCTGAAGAGAATTGGGAGGTGTATGGACTTCCTCTGGGTATATACAGACAGGTGGAAGCGGAAGAAAAGAAGGGTGGATACTACATGATGACCTGAGCTGATAATCATTCTCTGGGGTGCAGTTATCCTTTAGTTTGAAGACTATTTTCAAAAGGTAGGTTCCTAGGTTGACTGTTGATTTTTTTTTTTAAATTGTGTTAAATTTCAGCACTTTTAAGATGTTACATTTTTGTCCCCTGGTTCCATTATCCCTGGTTGAGAAGTCAGTGGTAATTTGTATCACATTTGTTACTCTTTTTTCTCTTTTACTCTCTTTTCTCTCTGACTACTTTCCAGATTTTTTTTTTGTTTGTTCCTTTTAATCTCTGAGTTTTAAAAATTTGATTAAGATGTGAAAGGTGTTCATTCATTCTATTTGGGATGTATTTAGCTTCTTGGATGTATGGGTTTATACTTTTCATCAAAACTGGAAACTTTTAGGCATCGATTCTCCTTTTTCTCTCTCTCTCTTCCACTTTCAGAAACCCCAATTGCAGCTGTGCTTGACCCCTTGACATTGTCCACCTGGTCACTTAGGAACTCTTCAGTTTTTTCCGCCTCATTTCTTTCTGTTCCTCCAATATTTTTTCATTGCTAGGTCTTAATAGAAATTTTCACCAACCTTTTCTTCCTCAGTGCTCTAATCTGTTGTTAAATTTATTCAGTAGTGTTTAAAATCTCAGTTCAAGAAATTTGATATTTTTACAGTTTGCATTTTTCTCTTCATTATGTTCTTTTTCTTCTAAGTACTTGAACATATTTAAAATATACCTGTATTGAAGTCCTTTTCTGAAAATTTGTCTCTGTGGTTCTGGGTCTGATTTTATACTGATTTTTCTCCTAAAAGCACATTTTCCTACTCTTTCAGATGTTGAATAATTATTTATTGATGCCGAACATTTTGAATTTTATAATAAGTATCAGGACTTTGTTAGTCTTTATTTAATGATTTTAGAGTTGGTGTTGGTCTGGCAGTTACCTCAGTATTAAGTTTGTCCTTAAAGACTTTTATTTAAACTTTGTTATGGTGAGCCTAGAATAGCCTTAATTACTAAGATACAAGGATTCTTAAATTTCAAATGAATTCTCAGGGTGTTCATTAAAGCTTTTCTATTGTGGATGTTAAGTACTCGAATGTCCCTTAGCCCTGTGTGAGCTCTGAAAATTAGCTTATATCTTATGATTGGTATCCTTTGTCAATACCCATAGTGTTTTATCCTGCATATAAGCTGCTTGGTGTTCAGCCAGGCTCAAAGGTACAAACCTACAAACTATTTGAGATCTTTCTAGTATTTTGTCTTGCAAATTTCACCTCTCTTTTGTTCACTGAATGTAGATCACTATTTCCTCAACTCGGAATAGTACTTTTTGCTCTATTTAAAGAATACCCTTGTAAACTTGGTCTCTAAATAAGGCTTACATTTCTTCCCTGCACTGAAGTCTTTAAAGAAGGCTGTTGAAATTGTATGGTCCACTTCATCTGTTTTCTGTTAAAAATCACATATCTATGTTGCCTATTAGTGTCTTAAAACAGTTGTATTATATATTTTTCCAGTTTTCAAGTTGTTTATGGTAAGACATATGTTATATCAGTTAATCTATCATGATTAAGGCCATCATTGTGATAAACATATGTCTGCTTCTTGTTGTTTAGTTGCTAAGTTGTGTCTGACTCTTTGGGACCCCATAGATTTCCCAGGAGAGAATACTGGAGTGGGTAGCCATTTCCTTTTCAAAGAGATCTTCCCGACCCAGGGTTCAAACCCATGTCTTCTGCATTGGCAGGCAGATTCTTTACCACTGAGTCACCAGAGAAGCCCATATATCTTGTTACATTACTGAACTCCATTACTGTTATTATTGCTCATAGAATTACTTACAGCTTTTCAGTTAGTTTGTTTAAGTCTCTCAATAAACAGATTCTTTATAAATATTAGTTTCAATGACCCTTTACTAACTGTTATACTCTCATTTATTTTCCAGCCTAATATTATTGTTTTATAACTTCAATATAGAAAGTTGATAGAATCTTTGTTTTCTTTTCCTTGGCATAATGAGAAATTAAGACCCACTAAAATGAGGCTCAGACTTATCTTTTGTGAATATGTGCATTTATGTGATTATTTCCTTGTTCTCATCTTTTCTTAGTATAACTTCACAAGGAACTTCATACATTTCTTTGCTTGTTTTCACATGAAATTAGTTTTCTTGTATTGTTAGAAACTAAAGCTAAGAAAGTTTAGCTTTTGCTTATCTAATTTTGATAATTATGATGATGGTAATATTGGTATTATCATTCTGAGACTGCTTTTAAAAATGAATAATTAGTTGATGTTTTTATTTACCATTCTTTGTGTACTTGAGAAGAGGAATTTTTAGTGCAGAATAAGGGACACACAGATGCAATAAGGAAGAGTTTAATTAAAATTTCATTAGTCTTGAAGTCTCATTTTATCAGTATAAGTTTAGGAAGTTGTTACTCAGTTGGTTATTCTTTGTAGTCTTTTACGTTGCATGGAGTTGGGATATATATTTTTCCTACCTATAAATATTTCCTACCTCTTTACACGGCAAAGACCAAGATACACTGACTAATGCTTTAGTAAAGAGACTCAGATTGTGGTCTTAAAATGTCACTTCTCACTAAAAGCAATCTAGGTTTACTGGAGACATTGCTGAGGTCTGAGACAGGAAATGTACAAGCTGAGCCTGGCAAATCTTGTAATTATCAATTAGAAAGTTAGCTGTCAAAGGCTAGTGGAGTCAATCAAAATTATTCAAGGGCCAACTTTGCTAGTCTTCTACTAATCAAAATGAGACCTTTCAATTTCAATAATATTAATAACTAGAATAGATGAAATAGATCAAACTTATTTATATCTATGGGTGCATAGTGGTATTTTAAAAGAATTGTCTACTTTCAGAGGATTATAAAAATTAACCCATTAAATTGAAAACTGGTTAATAAAGGGAGAAATTAAGCAGTTATCCTACATTTCTTGTTAACTCTACCAGGGATAATCAGACAGTCAGTGAGAGGAAGTATTTCTTTATTAAAAAATTCTAACAAACAAGTAAAAGTGAAATAATACCATTAAAATCTCATTTTTTTAAAAAACATCAGCAAATGATTAGATAAGGTGTTAAATTACAATGGTTGCTAGGATCTCAGAAAGAGACAAGCAGACATCATGTGCTTCCAATAGCTATGACATATTCTACTTACAGTAGAGATCAAATCTGAGTTTGACCCAGTCTCTGGACTCGGCTGCCCACTTGCAGGCATGACAGCTAAACTCAAAGGAAAAGAAATAGCGTGAAATAAGGGGGTGGAGGTTGGGGTAGGACTGTCTCTTTCATTCAACCGTACACCAAATGAAAAATAAACAGCTGAATATGTCTTCTCAAATAAGGGGCTAATTGCCCAATTAGTTCTACCTGAAAGTCTGTTTGATGTTATCAAGCAGACACCCATGTTTTGCTACCAATCAGGTACTCAAAATCAAATACTATTGGTACTTTACTAGCAATTTTGAGAGTAAACTGTATCACAGCATGAGGTAAGGGAACTCTGAAAGAACTTACATTCCCCAAAACTAATCAAGTCTACCTTTCCATAATTCTCCCTGAACTACTTTCAATCAGAGCAGCTGGGTTATTTTTCAACCCAGCAACACAGTGTGACTACTGGCTCACACTAGTTCTTCCAAAATTCTTTTTATCCTCATTTGAAAATCAAAATATTATTACTGCTGCTTATAATCATAAAACAAAATTAAGCTGAAAACAAATGCCTTGACTGCCTCTAGTGCAAAAGGGAAAAATTACAAACATTCCTAACACATCCACAGTGAAAATATTATGTTGGGTTTATTGGAGAAACACAGATAGAAAAGCAGCAAAGCATACAGGATTTTCAACATTTGTGTTATTCCACGTAAGATGATGCCTGCCATGGGATTCTGCCTGCAGTGCAGGAGCCACAGGAGACACGGTTTGATTCCTCAGTCTAGAAGATCCCCTGGAGAAGGAAATGGCAACCCACTCCAATATTTTTGCCTAGGAAATCTCAAAGACAGAGGAGCCTGGCGGGCTATAGTCCATGGGGTCGCAAAGAGTTGGACACAACTGAAGTGGCTAAGCACACACACACACAAAACTAGATATTCCACAGAAGGGCTCTAAGAGTGAAGTCTCTTTTCAATCACTAAAAATATGTTTAGGAAAGGAGGACAGATGGCATCTGTGTGTCAATGGGAGAGTCTCAGTTGTGGAAATGCCAGAGTTCACTTCTCTTCCACTGAGCTAACTCACAACTGCTATGCTAAATTATTTCTGAGCTAGAATAATTTAGCTATGCTAAATTATTTCTGAGCTAGAAGAAGAGGAAATGACCCCTGAGTCCATCCAGGATTGCCTCTACTTATTCCCTTTTAACCTGAAGAATTCCCATAATAGAGCTTTACGTATTTGTTGTTTAGTCACTAAGTTGAGTCCAACTCTTTGCAACCCCATGGACTATAGCCCACCAGGCTCCTCTGTCCATGGAATTTTCCAGGCAAGAATATTGGAATGGGTTGCCATTTCCTGCTCCAGGGGGTCTTCCCCACCCAGGCACCAGACCCCGTCTCTTGCCTCTCCTGCATTAGCAGGTAGGTTCTTTGCCACCCACTTCCATACAAAATAAAAGGCTTCACTCAGCTTCGTATGAACCCTGACCACCTTTTCAGTCTTTTCTTCTCACCTTCAACCTTCTGTCCATTTAACCCTCAACTGTACAGCATTCTAGCCATTCTTACAATGGATCCTGATATTTTCCAAAACCTAGTCTTTCTGCTGTCAGTAAAAATATTCAAAGACTTTAAAAAGGGGAAAAGAATGACTGAGTAACTTGTTCAGTTACCCCTTTGGAGTTATCTTCCCTTCTCATTATCTTTGAGATATTTG
Source organism: Oryx dammah (assembly GCF_014754425.2). Lineage (NCBI taxonomy): Eukaryota > Metazoa > Chordata > Mammalia > Artiodactyla > Bovidae > Oryx > Oryx dammah. The sequence goes on along the minus strand of NW_024070205.1, from coordinate 67,212,003 downwards.
ACAGTTCCATTAATTGTTGACCACTGATAGTAACACCCTTGCTTCTATTTCACATAAATGCAGGTTAGCCCAGTGGAGAAGCATTCCATTACTGCCCTAGGGAGAGTGACTAATTTGGTATCTATGTGTAAATCATTTTAGCATTCCTAATAACCAATATGTGTGTGTCTTGAATTCTTTTTTGAGCCATCAGTAACATCTTCCTTATTCCTTCACTAATTAGTGAGTTAATGAAATGTTAGATACATACTAATATTTACTTTACATTTGTATGAGTCATGATTTTACCTGTTAAAAAATATCTTTTAACAAAATAATTGGCCCCTTCTTTCTAAATGGTTCCATCCTCTATTCCTTTTGAAAACTGTGGCTAACCTGTAAATATTAAGCTGAAATGTTGGATTTGCTCTCCTTCAAAACCACTTACAACTTAACTGGGCAAAATGGAACACCCCATCCATTGGACTTCTCTATACCTAATACATAATCTCATGATAAGAATTGCAAGATTCCATTACTCATTTTGTCACCTTTTTTTTTCTTTCTACTTGATTCTAGCCTTTGATTATAGGAAAACTTTCTTTTTCATTGTTGTAAATGTAGCACACAGCTTTCTGCCAGGAACACATTGAGATTTTATTACATACTGTAATAAAAAAGGGAGAAAATGACACAAAACAAATGTATATTGTAAAGGATTATTAAAATGTTAACACTCTTGGAACCACTTCTCAGGTGAAAAAATCATATTTTTGCCAGCTACCTGGAAGCCGCATCCATGTGACTGACCATGATTACAAGTTCTCTGTCTTCCCGTGAGTAACTATTACCCTGAATTTCATACTGATCCCTTCATTTTTTAGTTTTATAACCCAGCATACTTTGATATTTATCGTTTCCTTTTTTAAGCTTAATATGAGTTTTATCTCTTTACTACGTCCCTCATCAATCCTCTTCTTCCCTTAAAATTTAACTATTGAAAAACTAGGATGCAATTTCTCCCATCATCTAAACTTTGATGACTGCACATTCATGGTGTAGTGCAAACAACAAGTTCCTCTGCTTCTGAATGATACTTGCAAGTATGATGAATACTTCAGGAATTAAAGGTATAACTATCAATATCTATGGTCAAAGCTACACACATTATAATTGTATGATAAATTACCTACTACATCCAAGGACTTGCCAAAATGAGAATTTAGAGTTTTATATGCTGACTGGAGTTATTTTTATTTCCCTTTCATATTGCAAAGTATTTTAATTTTTATGTCATTGTTAAATATAAAGCTTAATTCAATAAATTCAAAAGGATTAAAGAACTTGCCTTTATAAATTAATATAATCAAAGCTGTGGATGAATGCAACCCATAATTAAGAGAATCAAGAATGAGAAAAATGACAGTGAACATGACTTGTTCGCTGTCAGCATATTACTGGCAGAGTTGAAACTGGGATATGGTTTTTATAACTCTCAGACCTTCCCCAGGCTCATCTGTAAGTGGATGAAAGCTTTGGACTGGGAAAATGCTCTGCTCACGTCCTATGTATAGCATCCTTCTCTTTGGTTGTGACTTGACTACTACAAGGTTCCTTTTCCTCTCCCACAAAGGCTTTAACCTTCAAGTGAATAAAAGCTACCATTAGCCTGCCTCTCTTCCAGGCTCTAGTCCCAGGACAATTCTCTGCTTTATTATCGTGTAGTTCAATGATGTCCTTCCCCACCTGCTGTCCTGTAAAGTCTTTTTTTTCTAATGTTTAATTGCTAGTTTTGCTAAGACTCAAATAATATATTGAAGTTTTAAAATTTGGTCAGAAGTTTACTTTTTTAGTAAGCTGTTTAATTTGGAAGGATTATAGATTCATAGAAATGTTACAAAAATAATAAGGGAGTTGCCATATATTCTTCCCTTATTTTCTGCCACTATTAACATCTTACATAATCCTGGTGCATTTGTCAAAGCTAATAACACAAGTGTTAATTTTGGTCAATTCCCAGAAGTTGAGTGGAGGCTAGTGTGAGGGCAAAAAATTCCTGGGAACTGCAAACTTAGGGGGACACCACATTTTATAGGCTTTCCTTCCAGTAACCCCACTACATTTTTATGGTAAAGTCCAAGAAAATTCCCCTCTTGTCTTTGGCAGAGGGAAGAAAACAGTAACCATTATCCATCATAATCAATGCCTTCTCCATATCAAAGACCTATTTTCTGGTAGAAAAGATTTTGCCAAATCTATTCTTAAATTTATCCAGATGAAGGAACAAAACTCACTTCAGCCTTCCTATCTCACTTGAGGGGTGGAAAAACATAGATGTCTAGGAGCAAGGCTTTAAGGAAGTATATTTGGTAATGCTGCAGCCAGCAAAAGCTGTAGGGGCCTGAATGCAAAGAACACTGGAAAAGCACTTGTGAAGGTCCAACCTCCAAGACACAGACACATCAAATGATTGAGACTTAATTAGATTATAGAATGTCCCCTCCTCCACTTACCACCACACCAACACAGCTCCCCACTTGGGTAGAATAAAAGTGCACTGTAACTGAAAGAACTAAAATACAAACTCTATGAACAGGGATACTTAGGGAAGTCTGAAGTCAAGGGAGGAGATCAAAACAAGGATATTGTAAAAACTTCAATTAGAATATCCTATTGTCTCCTTATATGAGAAGTTGCATGTGACTTTCTCCTATATAGAAGAAAAGCTTTTGGTGGGAAGGGACCACATTGCACCATCTTGGCATGTTCTGCATTGGTAATGAATAGGTTGTCAGCAAGGTTTTTAGAGTGAAGAATTGGGTAAACAAGACAAACATGTGTTCACATTATGGGAATATATATGGGACTGACAATAAATCCAGAGACTTAAAATCTTGATTTTTGATATATTTTTTATTGAAAATATCAACTCACAAAAGTTGGTATTTCTCCTAATTCACATGGTTTCCATTTTCTATAGATGAGTGGCTAAATCAGGGAGGCCAGTAATGATTAAGTATATGTTATAGTTGTAGGCATCTCTGTTGGAAATTTCCACATAATTTTGTTTTTACTTTCATGAACATTTCATGCTGAGTCCTGGAGTGTTTTACTGTTTTTGTAAGGAAATTCCCTCTCAACTCCGCATGGTCCATATTCACTCATACCACTCTTTCTTTCTTTGTGTTTCTTACTTTTACTGAATTAGGAATGCAGCATTTACCAAAAAAAAAAAAAAAAAAGACACAAATGGTGCAGCCACCCAAGGACCAAGATGGTAGCTTCTTCAGTAAGCTGCATTGCAAACCTCAATATAAATTCCCCCTAATTGAAAAAGCCAGATTCCAGTTCTTTTATCAAAAGGTGCTGGCAGCTGTTGTCAGGAGCCTTCAGATAGAGATCCCCTACCCCGCTACCAGCACAAGAAACGAAAGACGGGAGAAAAACTTCTAGAAACTGCAGAGAAAATGCCATGTTCCTCCTGTTGAGTGGGGTCATGCGCTGCGAGTGTCTGAAAAGGAACTGGGCAGAGTGGGGAAGGGATGTTTTCTGGTCAACTTGACAAATCCCGTACCACGTATGAGTTTTTTTCCTCAAGATTCTTTCTACACCTTTTCTTCTCTCCATATAATCTTCCTCTGACTGAGAGCTTTGTTTTTCGTCAATACTATGTGGTCCTATTTCGGAAGCTGCGGTATCTTGGGGTGGGGGCGGGCAGCGGGCTGTGAGCGAGTTGGGTGGTCACAGTGAGAACTCCTAGAGCTGCTCCATCCAGATTCACGCTGGGCATACAGCAGTATTTCTTCCACATCGCCATTAGAAACAGAAACCGAGTCTGGAACACAGAGGCGTCCACACTATTGCCGAAGTGTAATTCCACTCAAAAGCCACACAGGCTCTCCTCATGCAGCACAGTAGGTCTCACTCTGAGACATGGAGCCCAGGAATCGAGTTTGGCGTATGGGTTGACGTCGACGTGGGGTCAGTGTACTTCCGGGTCGACGTCGGCGGGGCGGGGCGGGGCGGGGCGGGGCGGGGCGGGGGGGGTGTGTGGTCAGTGGATGCTCTGTGGCTGGGGTGGGAGTGCCGGCCGCCGAAGCCCGAGTCACCACACAAATGCTCTTTTTCGAGAGGTAGGGACAACCACTGTTTGGGTGATGTGTTTACAGTTCCTCTGTGGTCTTGACTGAACAAACTGATGTTTATCAGTGAATTACCTCTTCCAGATAAATATCTCCTCATTTTTAGGAAATGTGTGAAAGAAATGACCTTTGAGAAACAGCTTCAGTGAACGCCTTCTTTGGTCATAGTTTTGCTGTGCTCGTTGAACCCGGCAGCATTCATACCCGTATTTCCTGAGCATTGGTCAAAAAAGGTGGTTGGCTTGATTTATTTTGTTAAATACTAGAATATAGATACTGAAATGAGGTATCTGTAGTGCTGGTTGAAAAGTTGAAGACAACTCATAAACAACAAAATACCTTTGTATGTGGGACAGTGGTGGGAGAGATAAAGAGAGAGAGAAAAACACTGTCTTCAGAAACTCAGCTTAACACATTATTGACCAGAGACGTATGTCTTTTGTTACCCGAACATTATTGACTAGAGACATTTCTATATCACCTGCATAACAAATCACTGGCCTCAGGTGTTTGTGGAAAAATCCCTGTGTCAATAATTAGTTAAGATATTGCTTATTGGATTCTTAATGAAAGCAGAAGACCCTCAAATTCTTGCTGACTAGGTTTTATCCTTAGGACAGAAATAAAACTCCGTATAACACGTAGATTATGTAACTTGTATTTTAAACCACTTTTTCATAATGTGTTTTAGTATGGTTCACGTGAAGTTCATAAACATTTAAATATCAAAATGTAACATTTTCTTTCCAACTTTGTCCAAGTTCGAGAAACTGAGAGAAACTGTATTTCAAGTGACTTTAGTGTTTGGCTCACTGGAAGGTTAGATTTTTGAGCACGGATGGTACATCAGCCTTTTTTTTATGACCAGATAAAATATTCTCTCAGGCTCTCTGATGCTCTTGGCACTTTTTCTGTGAGCATCAGGCAAACTTGGGTTCTTAAGCAACTTGTTTGCCTTGAGGCTGAGAAAGATGTGTTCTTGACGGAAGACATGGAGGAAGTGCCCTGGTTTTGAGCACATAAACTAGACTCCTGGTTTATTATCAGTCTCTTAAGTTTGATTGTAGAAGTCCATCTTTTAGAGCCCAGCTGACTGGGACTGTACTGTCAGACTTGGGCTCCTGACAAAATGGCTATCATCAGACCTGGGATTGAAGTTACCCTGTGATCTTGAGAGGCTCTGTCAGAATGACCCGCTCACCTCCCTCTGAGCTGGCTCCTTCTTTTTTTCAAAAAAGGGGGGTTCTTTTGTGTTTTTTCTTTGTTGGTTAATCCATTGAGAGACACATTCAAATATAGATCAAATGACTGGCTGTTTCTAACCTTGATTCTGTGTTTTTTTTTTTTTTAATCTTAAAAATGATTGGAGCATAGTTGATTTCCAATATTGTGTTCATTTCAGGTGTACAGCAAAATGGATCAGTTACATATCCACTCTTTTTTTAGGTTCTTTCTCCATTTGTCCATTAGGGAGTATTGGATAGAGTTCCCTGTGCTATACATTGCATTCTTACAAGTTATCTATTTCATGTATGCTGCTGGAGCTAACAGAGAAGGCAATGGCACCCCACTCTAGTACTCTTGCAGAGATTCTTTCTGTGCCTTTCTTAGCAGCAGCTGCTGCTAAGTTGCTTCAGTCGTGTCCGACTCTGTGCGACCCCATAGACGGCAGCTCACCAGGCTCCCCTGTCCCTGGGATTCTCCAGGCAAGAACACTGGAGTGGATTGCCATTTCCTCCTCCAATGCATGAACGTGGAAAGTGAAAGTGAAGTCGCTCAGTCATGTCTGACTCTTCGAGACCCCATGGTCTGCAGCCTACCAGGCTCCTCTGCCCATGGGACTTTCCAGGCAAGAATACTGGAGTGAGTTGCCATTGCCTTCTCCGCTGTTTTATGTGTAGCAATGTGTATATGTTAGTCCCAGTCTTCCAGTTTATACCTTCACTGTTTATACCCTGGTAACCATAAGTTTGTTTTCTATATCCATGGCTGGAGCTTTTTAATAGCAGAATTATAGTTGCTTAGAGCTTACACAGCCTTTTCCAGAATAAATTGTTCATTTCCTTTCTAACTTTTATTCCACCCTCCCAGGAATTTCTTCACCCACAGAGTCCCCAGATCTCCTGTGGGTTACTCACACTTGCCCATGAATCATGTGGTCTCATTAGTTGCTCTGCCCACCTCTGCAGAATCAACAGAGTGATGAGCAAAGTAGAGACCCTGTGGTCCCTAAGTGGCCTGTATTGAACCCTCTTGGTCCAGTGCTTTGCTCACCACTGTTTGTTAGCTCAATGTGCCAGTCGAGATTTCTGACTCATTCCTAATGGCACAGATGTTCTTTTCTGAGGAAAAGCAGGAATCCCTTCCCATTATATCATGTTTAGCTCCCCAGCAAAAGTCATTTTGCTTCAGCAGTTATATGGGGAAAGGGTTAACCTAATTCATTGTTATTTCACTTGAATTCTTTTTGTGTTCATGAAAATTTACATATTTGCCAGGTGCATATGCCTCAGCAAATTCAGTTTCCTGTTGATTCTGCACCAAATTACCACAGACTTAGCGGCTTAAAACAACACAGATTTATTATCCTATGGTTCTGGAGGTTGGGAGTCCAAGATGTGTCTCACTGGGCTAAAATTAGTCAACAGGGTCATGTTCCTTTCTGGAAGCTCTAGGAGTATATTCATTTTCCTGCTTTTTCCAGCTCCAAGAAGCTGCTCATGACTTCCTCCAAAGCCTGCAATGTCTGGTTGAGTTTTTCTCCCATGGCATCACTTTGTTGTTGCTAAGCTGTGTCTGACTCTTTGTGGCTCTATGGACTGCAGCATTCCAGGCTTTCCCGTTCTTCACTACCCACACTGAATTTTGCTCATGTTGATGTCCGTTGAGTCAGTGATGCTATCTAACCATCTCATCCTCTGCCACTCTTTTGTGTTGGCATCACTTTAACACTGATGTTTCTGTTTCCCTCTTCCATGTTTAAGGGAGCTGATGATTACATTGGTTCCACCTGGATAATCCATATTAATCTCCCTATTTTAAGTCAGTTGCTTTGTAATTTTAATTCCTTCTGCTATAATTCCTCTTTGCTGTGTATAATATATCCACAAGTTCTGGAGAACAGGGCCTGGATATCTTCGAAAGGCCATTATTCTGCTAACCACACATATATTCATTACAACTAAAGACCAGGAAACAGAAAAAGGGTAAAATTCAATCATTCTGATAGTTGAGAGTTTGGTTTGATGACAATATTTAATTTTAAAGATAAATGTTATTTGAATCCACATATATTTAATTGTTCGAATAGTTTTCTTCTATGGTCTCTCCAACTGATACCTAAATTTTAGAGTTTAAGTCTCTAATAAAAATGTAAATGTGGAAAGGAAAATTCTTTGGACTCCACAATCCATTCATGTCTTTCACCTTCTCACTTTTGATAAAAAGGTGGTTCTTTCAATATAATGATATACTATTTTCTAAGTCCCAGTCAAAGTGAATGATGAATACTGTGAAATTGGAAATATAAATACTTTTTCCATTAGTAGCAAACCTTCCAGTGTTTTTCAAGTATTTTGAACACAAAGTTTTTTTTTCATATGATATCAGTATAATTTTACTCTAAGGCAGTTGGGATACTTTCAGCAGTTGTGGATTGAGAAATACCATAACGAAGTCTATTATGGTTTTACTAATGCTTTAAGATAAATATGCACATTATTCATTGTGACACACAGATATTTTACTGACAATGGAACATATATGTGCATGATACTCTATGTATTTATTTTATATATACTGTTCATGCATGTGTACAAAGTTACTTCATTTGTGTCTGACTCTTTGTGACCCTATGGACTCTAGCCCACCAGGCTCCCCATACACGGGATTCTCCAGGCAAGAATACTGGCCTGGGTTGCCAAACCCTTCTCCAGAGGATCTTCCCGACCCAGGTATTGAACTTGTGGCTCATATGTCTCCTGCATTGGCAGGCTGGTTCTTTACCACTAGCGCCACCTGGGAAGCCCAAAGTGTTAGTCACTCAATTGTGTCTGACTCTTTGTGACCCCATGGATTGTAGCCCATCAGGCTCCTCTGTCCATGGAATTCTCTAGGCAAGAATACTGGCGTGGGTAGACGTGCCTTTCTCCAGGGGATCTTTCTGACCCAGGGAATCTGCATTTCAGGCAGATTCTTTACCGTCTGAGCCACCAGGGAAGCCCCATACACCGTGCACAGGCCCCTTATAATAACTCTGCAATTCAGAAATCTGGTTAAACCCAGATGGCAAGCTGCTTACTAAAAGTCAAAAATCTCTCAAATCTGTCTTCTTAGTCTTCATCAACAGCAAATATTTTATTTCAGGTATTTTAGAGTACTGCAGAATACAGTTGCTTCACTTTTGACAATTAAAAAAAAATTAAGAACCTGGAATCTACAAAGAAAAAGTATTGGAGATTCTGAAATACAAATGTGTAAATAAATTGATTTTTCATCCCTATCTCTAGTAGTTGCATAGTATAAAACATGTAATTGAAAATCATTTAATTTACAGAATTAAGATATGCTTATTAAATACTACATGATAATTTAACCCACAGTCTCAGAAAAAATTCTAAAAACTCTTGAGCCAGATGCATATATAAACTTTACTTCTAATTTAAGACTTTAAGAAGCAGGATGCTTATTTATGATAAACCCCAGTTCCATACAAGTGAAGAATATATTGTAGGCTTTCCAATAATGTTAAACTCTCTACCTAAAACTTGAAGTACATTGTTTCACTGAGTGGTTGTCTATGCTTGAGAGATCACTGTGTTTTATGGGACAATAATTGGAAAAAACTTTTAGAAAGATAAAAAGAAAACATTTGATGAGATACATAAAATACTATGTTCTAGAATATTTATTAGAAAAAATAAGTAAAAATTTTAAACAATAATTTAAAAATTTCCTATTGGCTTATTGAGAATTATTCAAACAGAATAATGTGGAAAATAAATCATGTACCTAAAATAATTGCTTAAATGAGATTATGGAAAATTTAGCTTAGTAAATTGAAAAAGTCAATTTAAAATTATATAGTTTGGCTAAAAAATCTTTCACCTTGTCTCATTCATTTTACTAGATAATGTTTTTAGAAGCTGTATCTCTCAGTTAACATTTGGTTAAGGACTGCTAAATTTTTAAATAGTTCCTCAGGTTTACTTAGATGATGTATTTGAACTTGTTATTAATGGAATATATGTTGGATGTTTACTGCAAGCTTTTCTGTTCAGATGAGTGTGGTATAAATTTACTCTAAAATAACTCTTGATCCAGATTTAAGATTATCAGCAGCCCAGCAATGCAGAAATGACATTAACAATTTATAATTCCATGATGGTTAAAATTTTCTCAAATCTGATGGAGAGGAGGGATTATATGCCAGTAAAATAAGTAAAAGACATTGGCATATTTCCATTGCTAAGGGCTAAGGACACAGAACATTTACAGGTTAAATGGGGCATAAATTTTAGTTTATGTGCCCATTATAGCCACTGTTGACAGGAAGCAGGATGCACACAGTGTGAAACATGACTTGCAGAGTCACTTGAGGCTGGTTCTCTGAAATTTACTGAGTCCACTGCCATTAACAGCTTGTGTAAGTAGGAGCCTGCACAAAGTATTTTGGTTTTATTTACATAGCTAAACAGTGTATTAAGAATTGATCATTTATCATTCAAGTTTTATAAATAACCAAGGAATCTTTTATTGAGTATTAATCTATAAAAAATGGTGATACCTAGCCTGAACATATTATTTTTCCATGAGGTATTAAATAAATTTTTAAAGTAAATTTCTGGTACATAAGGAAATCTACATTGGTAACTTAGAAATCATATGATATTTAGGAGTGCTGTGATGGGAATATTTTATTGCTGTTGCTTTTGTAAATGTTACTGTTTGAGAGAGACTTAAGTTCTTCCTTTGAAAGCTAGATGTAGACAAGAGCATAGATTAGTTTAGATTATATATCAAGGTCTCTAACAAAATAACGCATCATGTTTTCTAGTGATTAGATGTGACTGTTTGATATTTAATTCTAAAGAAGCAATGATGGATAGTTGAAAAGAACATAGTAAAGTTTCAGTCCATCCTGGGCTCACGTGTTGCGAGCTGTGTTACCTTCAGGTCGCTTTGCCTTACTCTGCTTCAGTGTGCTCATTTTATAAATGATGATAATAGTAGCACGTACTTCAAGAGGTTGTCTTGGGGATTAAATGGGTTAATATGCATAAAGCACTTAAAACATGGCCTGACATCTTCCAAGTGTTTTTGAAAAAGGTGTTTACATATTTATTATTATACACTGGGTGCTGCACTGGAGTCTGGAAGAGGAGTGCGGTCTGGGCCCTGTTCTCTGAGAGCTCACACTGCAGTGTGGGAGGAGAGGCTACCCAGATCACCTCTGTGCCACGTGTTCAGCTTCTGAGTGAGATCCATGCCAGTTGCTATGGCAGAAACTTGACTGTGGGTTTCTCAAATAGAACATCTGAGCTGCTTCTTGAAACTAAGAAATTGTCCAAGCGAAGGAGCTGGGGAAGGGCATTTCATTTAGAAAATAGCTTGAAAGCAGACACAAAAGCGTGCGATAACATTATGCAGGGAACGTCTAATAATCCTATTTCAGAAAGCTTAAACACAGGGCCTATCTACACCTATGGATGTCCCTCATTCCCCCTGCCGCTGCTTTGGTTTATTCAAAAGAAATCAAATGTTTTTATATTGGTCATAGGCCCTGCAGACCAGCACAGTACTTTTCACTTATCTTAAGTTAAGCACACCTGGGAAGAAGGATGTGGGAACAGGTATTTTACTTGAGAAATGATCCCAGGAAGCACGAATGAAAAAGTACTGAAAAAGAAACAGAAAGAAAGAAGTGCAAATGAGCTGTGTGTTATTAAGTGGGTTTCTATTTTGAGAGTTGAGGGCTCAATCCTATCGGTGATCCTCTGAAAAGACATGTAGAACATATTTCTGAATCATTCCAGGGGAAAATGGAGAGATGGGTATTTATTTATCAACTTTCACCCCTGCACATACACCATTAGTTGAAGGTTTTATTTTGAAGCCTTTAGTCAGCAAGCTCTTGTGGGGCTGGAATTAGCTCTCATGAAGAAGAGACAAATGCAGTATATCACCACACCAAGTACTGTCTTCTGCAGCTGCAGGTGAGTTCAGGGGAAGACTTAGAAGTTAGGAAGGAGGGACCAGCTGAGGGAACACAGTTAGGTGAGCTGTCAGCCCTCTGAAGACTTGATTCTGTGGCCCCTGGTAAGAAGAATGAGGCAGAGGCTGACTGGAGACTTGTGATAAAGGTGAAGTAGGGAGAGGAGAAATCATTGAGCATCTCACAGACCATGTAATGCTGGCAGTTTATCTTTTATTATTAAGTTCTTTAAAATGGTTTTCATAGAATGTGAAGTATTTGAATTGTATTTTGGGTTGTTGTCTTAGATTGTAAACATTATCCTTAACTGGAAAATAACATAAATGTATCTGATTTGTTGAACATGGTTTAAAATGTGTCTTGCTCACATGTGGAGATCTGGGATTTAGCAAAAAAAAAAAAAAAAAAAGAAGAAGAAGAATTAGATTCTGTGTTATAATTTAATTCAAACTAAATTATAAAACTATTAAATTAGTTGAACATGTTTTAAGTTGGTAAAAAAAAGTAAGTAAATTGCAGTATTTTTATAGTATAGAGTAAAATGTATGTATTTCTACACATTTACAGAATTCTATCAATCTATCTCATGATGTCACATGTAAAATGCACTACCATATTAAAGAATGTTATGCATAGTAACTGATGAATGCAAGCAATTGACCTTTAAAGTTTTATTATGACCATATGCCATTTTATTTATGTTTTTCCAGCTTTACTGAATTATAATTGACATGTTGTATAAGTGTAAGATGTACAACATGTTGATTAAATAAGAGTGGAGCTATCACTTCAAGATATTGATTTCATTTTCTTTGGCTCTGTACCTAGAAGTCGGATTACTAGATCATAACCATGTGCTATTTTAGATACAAGTTTTAGGATCAAAGAGTTGTAATATATTCATGCTAGGTGTATTCCTCTTTGTCCCCACTCAGTGGGCATACTCGAAGTGAATGATAGAGCTTTAACTGCTTATTTCTGCATAGTATAGCATCAGTTACAGAGTTTAATATTGACTTATGTTAACAACTTTGTAGAACTAATGAATAATTGCATTCACAGTGATTATTAAACAAAAGAATAATTTGCAGACTATGATCAAGTTACTTTAATTCACTGTTTCAAATTTCTACTGATAATCCCTTTTACATTATATTGTGACTATTTCATGAGAGTTCTAATATTGCTTTGTGATCTTAAATGCAAATCCTTTGACAGAGATCACTCTATCTATATTTCCCATCAGCAGTTTTTAACATGCACATTAACCACATTGAATAATTTTGTAAGATGGTGTTAATTTACCTGGCGAGTTCACATATAAATCCAGTAGAATAAGGCTGAATTGACCACATTGGTGGTATAGTGTGAGCATAGCTGCCTTGCAAGCAGTTGACTTGGATTCAACTCCCACCCAATGCAGCAGGCCAACTTTTGGGCTTCCCTGGTGTCTGAGCTGATAAAGAATCTGCCTGTAATGTGGGAGACCTGGGTCCAATCTCTGGGTTGGGAAGATCCCCTGGAGAAGGGAACAACTGCCTGCTCCAGTATTCTGGCCTGGAGAATTTCACGGGCTACAGTCCATGGGGTCGCAAAGAGTCGGACATGACTAAACGACATTCACTTTCACAATATATTTAGCTATATCAGAATGGATATATATTTGATTATGTTAAGTTTAATGTCTAAAATAGCAGCTCTTGAATTCCTAGAAAAAATGTTAGTCAACTTAAATGTGCATGTGTAGTGTGTGTACACGTCTTGTTTTTGGAGTATTTGTTAATATGTATATCTACAGAGAGATACATAGAGATACTTAGCCAAAGATACTTCACTTTTCGGCTATTTCTCACAGTTTAAAAAACCCTAACTAGGTATTATTTTCACTGATTAATTGTTGAGAGCCAACTAAATGTTATACTTTGTCCAGGAAAGATGTAAATTTTCGAAATTCCCATAATATGGAGGAAGAAGCTGCTGAGTCTGCCAATCCAGAGACACTCCACACTGCTGAAATGTAGAATGGAGAACTGCCAGAATGTCAGGACCCAGGTAGCTTAGCATGGTCTCTGATGTCGTTTTTACGGGAAAGAAAAGAAACTTCCTTATAAAGATTCTTCTTTCAGCAATCTCAGGGCAATTAACTGCACAGGCAAAGTTCAAGTGTAGTTCCTTTATGTATATAAAATAATGTAAAGGCCTTTGTTATACAAACAGCACATGGATACAAGCATAGATTGCAGTGGCAGTGTGTTGTGGACAAAAAAGGAATCTCACTGAGCTGTAGTGTTTCTCAGGCATGTGATTTAGCATCTGCACTGTCCTATCCTAATGACAAACAAAAGCTTCTAAGCTACCTTAAATTGTTCACGTAATTATTTTAAACAATACAACTGCTTGTCTTTTCTTTGTCATTGTTGGACAAGTTAAAACTTAATAGGAGTGGAATTTTTCTGTAATATATTCCTTAGTACCTAGTGCTTAGATTCAAAGATGATAACTACTGCATAGCCTATGATTCTATTCCACTCCATTTTCTCTGATTCATTCAAGGTTTCTTAATTATTTTTGTAAGAGGCTTTACTGGTTTTAGTCTGCTGTAAGTAATTTGTACTTTTAGTGGGAAGTTGGGAATCTTATGAATATTTCACTTGTATGTAATCTGTGTCTACTTTCACACAGATCAGTATTTACTGAGCTTGGTCTGCTCTGCTCATTTTCCTATAGTAAAACCATCCCTACCCTTCAGAGAAGTCCTTTTATTCATTAAATGTTCAAGATACATCTCACCTATCTACTAATTGATTATATGAAGTATGCTCAATATATGCACCTTTATCTATATATTGATTTTCTATAATTCCTGAACCCCAGGATTATCTTTTTCTTAGAGCAGGATGCCACCATGTTACTTTCTGTCCAGTCCATCTGGATGAGCAGAGGGGAGTCCCTAGGATGGTTGGAAAAGGAAAATAGGGACTCTTGTAGAATATACACACACCACGTTAACACTAAATGATAGACAGTATTGATTGTGGCAAGACGCGTTTACCTTGTAGTTGTTATATATTAAGGTTGCAAAGGGAAGACATCATCTTTGTTCCTTCCTCTCCCACCTGGAATTTTTAAAGCTGTTTGTACCCTTCCAGAGGGAGCTTCCTAGGTGGCTCAGCGTTAAAGAATCCACCTGCCAATGCAGGAGACGTGAGAGATGCAGATTCAATCCCAGGGTCGGGGAGATCCCTGGAAGAGGAAATGGCAACCCACTCCAGTATTCTTGCCTAGAAGTCTCATGGACAGAGGAGTCTGGTGAAATACAGTCCATAGGGTCACAGAGAGTCAGACGCAACTGAGAATGCATACATGCACCCTTCCAGAACATAATGGGACAAGCACCTAGGCTTGAGACTGAGAAAGAGATCAAGTTAGATTCTGGGGGAAGGCTAGAGGAGTTAAGAGGTTTAGGGTAACCTGAAGAAAGTGGAGAATTGAAAGAGTGAGACACATACTCTGGGTTCTCTTTTGCATCAATTGAAAAGACAGATTAAAAAAAAACTGATAGGCAAACATTTATACATGTGGCGTATGTGTATATTATGTTATTAAAAATAGAGATAAAGGAGACATTGCATTTGTACATCAACGGTATGCCAGTCATTTGCATATACTTTCACATTTATTCTTCAAATAAATGTGAAAGAAAGGCACTACGGTCAGCTCCAGTTTGCAGATGAGCAGTGGGCTGAGAGAGGTTATGTAACTATCCTGTACAGGCTCCCCACTAAAGTGGTGAGAATTCCCACACCAGTTTCTCCAGCTCAATTAATTGCTTGAATTCAAACTCTTAGAAAGAATTTTTTTGGTAGATAAACTTAAAGTTATTAAAATTTTCTTATGTTATAAAAGTGTTATTTTCCTAAAGGCAATAATTTTAATTTTCTTCCTTTTCCCCAAATCCCACTCCATTCAGATCTATTTCATTTGTACCAATGAAATTGCCAATATGCTTTTGCTAGTCTAGCATGTTTAAATGCAAGTTAAATGACTTGGAATTAAAAGATATTCATGAACATTTCCTGAGGTATTTTAAAATTGCATAAACTCTCAGTTCTTTATGGATTTGTGAGAAGGTATCATATTCACCAAGCCGTGCTGTTTTTGGAAAACAAAAATCTCTTCCCTCTCACCTTCTTCTCACATTAAAAAAAAAAAAAAAAAAGGCAGATCTCTTTAAAGACTACCATTGTCAGCTTATGTCCTGTCTTTACAAACTTCTATGGAAAGTGCTGAAGAAAGCAAGAATGATACTTGGATAAATCCTATATTTAATAATCAAGTGTATTTGCTTCCTAGCACTCTCACAGAATCCAAGGGCTGCCTCTAATTGCCATCTTCTGATGGTTACAGATCCTGATGGGAAATACCCATCCAATTCAAGAAATTCTACTTATTTCCAGATTTTGTTATTTAAACCCTTCATAAGAATTTTTAATAGCAGAAATTAAAACAGAGTTAATCAAGACAAAGCTAATTCAAAACAAAGTTAATCGTAAATATGTGCACAGCTTTGATACTTGGCTGTATAAAAATTTTAAGCAATAATATTTACTTTCCTAGACAACCGAACTTAGTCTTTTTCAAACTAAACTTCCTGATCACTTTCAAACTAATACTCACTTTAGTCAATACCCAAATAAATGTTTGGCTCTGTTTGTAACACATCGCTGCTGCTGCTGCTGTGTCACTTCGGTCGTGTCCGACTCTGTGTGACCTCATAGTCGGCAGCCCACCAGGCTCCCCCGTCCCTGGGATATTCCCCCGTCCAGGCAAGAATACTGGAGTGGGGTGCCATTTCCTTCTCCAATGCATGAAAGTGAAAAGTGAAAGTGAAGCCGCTCAGTCGTGTCCGATTCTTAGCGACCCCATGGACTGCAGCCTGCCAGGCTCCTCTGTCCATGGGATTTTTCAGGCAAGAGTACTGGAGTGGGGTGCCATTACCTTCTCCATGTAACATGTCGCTATATGACACCAATGACTTAGTCTTTTTGGATTGATAGTGTGACTTTTTCCATCTTATCTCAGAACCGTGAGGATTCCAATTTATAGCATACTGTAAGCAAGATCAGCTACAAAATTAGTGGAGCCCAGTACAAAATAAAATTAAGTGCTTTGTGTTGAAAAATGGTTAAGAATTTCAAGATAGCAACATCAGAGCATTAAGCCAAGTGTGGGGACTTTCTCAGCACTGGACCCCGTATGACTACGTAAGTCACACACCCAGGGAACCAGTCTTGGCTATAAAATTTCATATGCTTGTTGCCTTGCTCCTTCTGGTAGTAGTCGAGATTCCAGGTACCCTGTAAATAGACATATTGAAAAAGTGGTAGATATACTACTTCCGCCTCCAAGTAAAGATTAAGTAGATACTCCTTTTTTATTTTGAGGATGTCTATGAAACATACCTCACAGTCAGTAAACTCTCAGAACTGGTAGTAGGAAGAACTAAAACACTATGATCTATCAAACTTATTTTGAGATTTAATACTTTAAAAAATGACTAGATGCTGAATGCCTTTATGAAAATGTCTACTTTTTGTCATTATACTAATAAATCTTTCTAGGATTCTCTTCAAAATGAATATCTCATTTTCTTATAGCTCAGACTGGCCACACAGATATTCTTTTCTATCAGAGTGTACCTGATGCATGCATTGAAGTTTATTAGTCTTTGTCTTGAATTACCCCTTTTATCTGCTGTGTCCCAATGTGTATTTTTCATGTGAAGAAATCATATGAATAGATCATTTGAATTATTTATTCCAAACTAGTGGTTCTTGGTATGTTGATTACTTCTTATTACATAATTAATATATTTAGTTTAAAGCAAAACAGAAAATTTGGACATGAAAAGTAAATAAATTATCCATATTTTTCCTGCTTTGAGTTATCAGGTTTTACTATTGGAATATGCTCCATGTTTTTCTCTATCATTTAAGAAAGGAAAGTATACAATATATATTTCTATAAATGTTTTCTATTAACAATGAACCAGAGACATCTTTTTAGGCCAATAAATATAGTTTTATATCATTTTTGATATTTGTATTATAGTCTGTTATCTAATTGTAGTGGAATTTATATACCTTACCTCTTCTGCTGGAGAGTAGGGACTGGGATCCTTTTCCAAGCCTTTCTCTCCGTCTTTCTGATCAGGCTGCCATTATATCTTATCTTACAGATCTAGCAGGGCCTTTTAAACTACCTTTTAGTTTGTAAGAAAGTCGTTGCATTGTTTTTAACTTCATTTTCTTTTTGGATATAATACTATTTCTCCCTCTTGTCTCAACTGTGACTTATTCCTGCCTCGAGTCCTGTTCCTCATCACTGACCCTGTGGGCAATTTCCAACCTAGTGTATACTGATTTCATGAAGGATACCTTGATACTTAAGGGGTCATGTTGCTGCATATAATAATAGTATTTTTATGAAAATCTAAATACACAATCATTTCTTATTTAGTGTTATCTATTCTTTCATGCTCCAGGCCATCAGTAGCTGTCATTACATACATCCCTAGTGCTGCTCACTTGTGGACTTTCATATAGATTGTCAGTGTAGACAAGTTCAATTAACATTGCTGCATGCTATGAGGAGAATTTGCTCCATGCTTTCAAGTTTGGACTTTCTACTTGAAACCACTGTTTCCTATTTTGTCCACAGTTTCTGAACTTGTCCACTTCATCTATCACAACCATCAGTCACAAAAGTCTCTCTTTGTGGAGCCACGTCAGCTGCTCTGAATGATCTCTTTGCAAAGTTTTCAGTAACCTCTATTGTGATTTGTATGTATGCTATGTGGTCTGTATTTCATGGTATTCCACCCCAGCTACTCTCATTATTTGATGAAAAGTCTAACCTCAGTGTTATTTTTAAATAGAAGATGATTGCCTTTCAATTTTCTGTCATTTTGAGGTATTTCTCAGGTCTGTGCAAAATGAATTTTGTGTATGCAACATAAACTATACTCTGCAAAATACACTCTCAAATTTGATGAAACTATAGCAGAAATTGTCATGTAATAAGTAAAAAAAAAAACTTATGTTGATAAAGATATTTTTCTTTAGTAAATATCTTCCATGTAATGCTTAAAATATTTTTTAATACTAAGAAAAGTTTTGTCCTTAAGTTTTTTATGAAATTTTGCTATAATATATCAAAAAAGAGTGCCTCCCACTTCCTTATCTCTTTGATCCAAATCATTTCACTAGTAATTCATTCATTAATTCATTTAACAACTTTCCAGCAGGACCTTTTTTCTATAGATACATTGTTAAACTATACAATAATGTATCTGTTTGATAAGTATTTATTCAGTGTCCATTTTTAAGGCACCGTTCTCCATTCTTGGTATATGTCAGTGAAAAAAATGACAGACCAAAAAATCCCTCCTTATGTTAAAAGAGAGAAATGGGAAGCAAACAGAAATAATTTTAGAGAATGAAGACTGTCAAGGAGTGTAATCAGGGAGATAGGGCACTTAATCTCAAACAGGCAGGGAATGCATTTCTTAAAAAGTGATATTTAAGCTGAGAAGAAAGGAGTCGTGCACATGTCCAGATAAAAGCACCCAAGCAGAGGAAACAGCGATAGTAAAGGCCCAGTGAGCATGGCAGATCATTACCTGAGACTCAGGTACAAGGAGGAAGTAATGTGACATTGTAACAATAAGTAAAAAAAAAAACAAAAAAGCTTAAGAAATAAACTCATGCTGTGAATCAAGATAGAGAAGTGGATGACAGGATGAGGTCAAGTAGAAAATACAGATCTTTGGGGTTGATAAGGCTAAAAATTGAGAAACCAGGATGTTGGGCAGATCATCTTCATGGGAATTATATTCTGTAAGAATGCTGACAAGGCAGTGGTGGAGATATGTATCCGAATTATATCCGACTGTTAAACCAGAGATCCCAAGGTTTCCACTTACATCTCATAACAGAACATTTTCATACTGCTGCACTGCAGAACAAAAGTGTTTCTGTGCTAAGAAGGAAGGAGAGTAGTGTTCAGGAGGTTATGGTAAGTCCTTGTCTGATTGTCTTTACTATTAAGTATGAACCTTCAAAGAGTGCTTTAGCCTTTATCTTTAGGCTAAAGAAAAAAAATAAAGTACTGGTTTGTGTTATGATATAGTTTTCTCTGTACTTCAGAGCTAGTGACTGAAATGTGGTAATTGACACAACACCTGTTTGATAAACAGATGAATCAATGATAAATAATTAGACAATTGCTTATCAACCATTAAAAACATTTCTCCTTCAAGCTTCCAGTACTCTGCTGCTGCTGCTAAGTCGCTTCAGTCGTGTCCGACTCTGTGCGACCCCATAGACGGCAGCCCACCAGGCTCCCCCGTCCTGGGATTCTCCAGGCAAGAACACTGGAGTGGGTTGCCATTTCCTTCTCCAATGCATGAAAGTGAAAAGTGAAAGTGAAGTTGCTCAGTTGTGTCTGACTCCTAGTGACCCAATGGACTGCAGCCTACCAGGCTCCTCCATCCATGGGATTTTCCAGGCAAGAGTACTGGAGTGGGGGTGCCATTGCCTTCTCCAGTACTCTAGTAGTTCATATTACAGTGTTTCTACAGTCCACATACACAGAAGATAGCTTGGTGCAGTGGACAGAGCACAGACAGACAGGGTTAAATGCTATCTCTATTATTAACTTACTGTAGGACCAAAGGCAAGTTCTTTGACCTCAGAGAGGTTGACTTTCCTTTCCTTCCATATTCCAGATCCATGCTTTACAGCCAAACTAGTAAGTAAAATCAATAAACCTAAAATATTGCTTTCTCACATCACTGGTTTTGAAGCTGTGTAGAGCTATCTCAAATATTTGTTTCCTTCTAGATAGTGATTTCTACACGTCTTTCTAGCTGTTGGCTATGTGGGGGCCAACAATTGGATGACTTAGTATTCTCAGAAATATGACAGTATTGCAGTTCACAGCCTCCTGTGGTTCAACAGAGTCATAAGGCTAGTTCTAGTCAGTGGGTTATCAGAAGTCAACTGTGGGCTAGGCATTGAGTGGCAGGATAAGATTTTCAGGTAGAAATTCTTATCTTCTTGGTAGAAATCTAAGATGACTCTCAAAATTCTTCCCTAGTGTACCTTCCATATATAATCCTCTCTCCCTTGAAATGGACAGATCTGTCAACAAGATGGGATATCATTCCTGAGATTAGGTTACATTATATGCCAAAGTTGGAAGATTTTTGCAGATACAATTAATGTCCCTAATCAGTTGATTTTGAATTACTCAAATTATTCTGCATGATTTGATTTAATCATTTGATCCCTTAAAAGAGAAATTCTGCTGACCTACTGAAGTGAATTGCTATATTGTCTGTAAAAGAGGCATGTGGCAAAGGACTGTGTTGTGCTTAGGGGTGAGATTAGACTCTGGCTAGCAGTCACCATTTGCAAGGAGACCTCTGTCATACATCCACAAGGTGATGAATTCAGCTGACAACCATGTGATTTTGGAAGAGTACCTTGAGTTCTGTCAGAAATATAGGCCAGGTAACACTATGATTACCATTTTGTGATACCTCAAGCAAGAGATCAAGCTAGATTGTACCCAGACCCTGACCTACAAAAACAATGAGATAATAAATGGTGTTGTTTAAGTGATGTTTTACATCACTGAGTTTGTGGTAATTAAAAAAAAAAAAACAGTAGAAAACCAATATATGAGGAAAGATACAAAAGCAGCAATATTTTAAGAAGTTTCTTTGGCAAACTAGTTTCTTGCATGAAGATTATGTGTAGAGTACTCTTGCCAAATCAACATGTACTTATAAGCAGTCAAAAACTGAAACTCTTGTTTTCAAGTATTGATATTTAGGAGTTCACTTCTCTTTTGTCTTTTCTTTTTCTTCATCTATAGCCTACACTAGCCTATCCTCATTGATACAAATTTGGCACCAGAAAGCAAATGCAGTAATAAGCAAACACCGTATTTTACACTGCTTTAAAAAGTTTTTTTTTTTTTTTTTTTTTTTAGGAATTAACTATTATTAGAGACTAGAGGGAGTGTCATCTATGTTATGTAGTGGAGAAACATATGATGAAATTGTCAAATGTCATCATTTGTAATGCAAATAATGTATATTCTGACCTTGTAACTTTTAGGAAAGTGGGGAATAGAATGCTAATAATGTATGTTGGTTACTGTTGGCTACATGTGGAAAATGCAAAGAGGAGGAAATGGATTCAGAAATAATTGGCCTGCTTATAAGCAGAAATGAAAAGGTCTAGAGAGAGTGCAAAAATATGAGAAATTATACAGTTGGAAAAATTATTTTCTTCTCAGTCCTGACCAATAGAATATAATTTGGGGAAATTTCATGAACAACAAAGATTGTCAAGGAGTGTAATCAGGGAGATAGGGCACTTAAATTTCTCAGTCCTGACCAGTAGAATATAATTTGGGGAAATTTCATGAACAACAAAAATTCATCCATGCAGCAAGAAAGCCGTCAAGGGTGTGGCCATTGTTAAAACTTCTTGATGGGTTAAGGTTACAGGATAACAGAAGAGAGAAGGTATCTTTGGAGACAGAGCTGATGATCAAAGAGATCAGAGACCAACATTTCCTGAGCGTGGAACAGGGCCTAATTGAGAAACATTTACCACAACCAGTGTAAGGTCTTCTTGTAGTTGAAATGCGCATGGAATTTCAGAATTGCCAAGGACCAATGTAATCTGTCCACTTTCCCTTCTTCCCATTTGTCAGTAGTGGTGCTTATTTTGATTGTCCTGTGTTTGTTCAAGCACTGCAGATTTTTTTTGGAGGTTGAGCACACAATTTTCTTATATATTTATGAATCAAGGGAGGATCCTGTCTAGACCTGCTGTAGTGTCTACTACTCATCACTTAGAGATGGTGGGGAGGACTTTGAAGTTTGGGTCTTGATTTTATGAAACTTTGGAGTTACTTTATTTTGGGACTGGGGGAGATGTTTGTTGACCTCCTTTAAAGGAAGTAAAATGAACCAGGTAGCTGACCAGAGAGTATTCTGTCTAGTATTAATTATATTCACCAAATATTTCTGATTCTCTGCATTCCAGGCTTATGGTAGTGGAATATATATTTACGGACACTCACAGTGTTGTTGCATCATGTGTGCTAATTCACTCCAGTCGTGTCCAGCTCTTTGCAACACTATGAACTGTAGCCCACCAGACTCCTCTGTGTCCATGGGATTCTCCAGGCAAACATACTAGACTGGGTTGTCATGCTCTCCTCCAAAGGATCTTTCTGACCCAGGGGTTGAACCCTTGTTTCTTATGTCTTCTGAATTGGCAGGCATGTTCTTTACCACTAGAGTCACCTGGGAAGCCCAGGTCAGTGTTGTTGGATGCAGTCAAATAACTGGTTGTGGCCAACAAGCTGTGGACCAGTGAGCTATAACCTTACCTATACTGAATAATGCAAAAAAGGAAGCCTCTGTTACTTGTTAAATACATACATCTTATGGGGAAAGATTCAGGGGATCTGCCGGTTAGAGTCCTTCAAAATTCAGAATGGAATTTTGCTATTTTATTTTGTTTTCACAAAAAAAATATTTTCATCCTCTTAAAAAGTTCTACAGTGAAATGCCTCTTAAATATTATTACATTTAAATGAAGGGGAAGTTGTAGTGCTGGAATTAACATAGAAACCATGTTGATGTAAGTGATTCTATTTATAATGTTAAGAAAGATTAGCTTAAATATTGCATTTTAACTGCAATGTAAGTTGAAGTGCTGAAAGTTAAAATTACGTTTTGAATGAATTTACCTATGAATTAAATCTACTACTCATAGGAAATGTTTCAACAATTTGTTAAAAAATCACATGACAATTCATTGTAAGTTTACTTCTAAAAACCTTAATTGTGCCAGCACTTTTACAATGATATTGATTGTGACAAAGAACCAACATAACATCATTTTATTTGTCACCAGAGAAAAACCTATGTTTGTTTCATCAAGAAGGTCCAAGGCAAAAATAATTTTTAGAAACTTTATATAAAGGAAAGATCATGATATTTGAGTTGAAATAAAGTATTTTGCAAAAATAATATCTTCCCCAGTTAAATTCTTACAAAAATCATTTTGATGATTTGATTTTCAAGGTATAGCATCTTTTAAAACTGTAACATTTATTGTGATATAATTGCATGATATATTGTGTCAGTATATACTATATTAATGTATCATATATTATATAGTATATATACTATATATTATATACATACTATATTAATATAGTATATTGACTGTTACAATTAACATTATAGTAAATGTTTTAACAATATAGTATTAATATAATGTAACACCTATTTTATTGCAACTTAGAGATAATATGGTTCTCTAAATACAGGCCTTTATTTGCAAGGCCTGTCATTTTAGTTTCTGCTTAGTGACCTTGAGAGATTAATGTAACCTCTTTTTCTTCTTTAAGCATTTGTAAATGGGATAATAACTTATTGAGTTTTAAAAATTAAAATGTTTTACCTAAGTATGTAAGTAACATTTGCTTTAAAATTAAAAAAGAAGAACTAGTTAAGTAGATTTATGTTAGTTCAAAAAGTACATTTACAGTAGAGAATAATAATAACTGCTTTTACAAGTGTTGCAGAACCAGATGAAGAAATAAATGAAAATGACAGCAACAGAAGCAAATCCACTAAAATTAGGAGACTCACATTCTGAACTCTAAACCATACCAACAGATAAGAACAGGTAAAAACACCAAGATTATTTCTTAGACACCTTTGGAAAGGAGAGATTAAGAGGATTAAAAGTAAAATCCCCTACCACTTTATAGTGAATGGGGAATATGGGTGGGGGTAAGAGAATGGAAATGATAAGGGAAAAAATGAAGCAAGGAAAGGGCAAGGACAAGGGTGCCATTGAACAGGAGGTAAAGAAGGTGCCTAGACAAATAATTTTGGAGCTCTTTTAAGGGGATTTATTGTAAGTACTCATGCTGCCAGACTGTCCTTTCCACTTTTTATTTCTTAGTGTAGAGCCAGTGGCGGTGTATTGTGTTAGAAATCAATGGAAATAAGGAGATCTGTTAGCACTTAAGATCTACTGAAAGGATGAACTTGTTTTTGAGATTATATACATAAGAAGGAGAACATGACTATTAAAAGTATCTCATGGTGTTTTGTCTCTGAAAGTTGTTGATAAATAGCGATTATCATTGAAAATGAATTCTGGGAAGGGGGGAAGTGACAGTTAAGCTCTTCAACTTCTCACTCTAAGTCTGCCCCTGCATATATTCATCTTCATAATGGAGATTCTTTGTTTCCTGAGGGCAAGATCTTGGGGTTATCATTGATTTTTCTCTCTCCTTCATACTCATAAGTTGCCTAGCAGTAAGTTCTGTTGATTCTGTAACCAAAACATGTCCTGAATTTGTTTATTTCTTTATAGTTTTGTTATGCCCAGAGTCCAAGTCCCCAAAACTGAGAGAATAAGACGTCCACAGCAATGCAAAAGCATAAAGGGGTTTATTACTAGCTCGAGCCAGGGCCTAGGTTTCATCCAGCACAGTGGAATCTGACAAAGGCCCTGAGCTCTGAATCACATATACTTTTATACAGACGGTTCTTTGTTTCTGTAACAGCATAGCTGATTGGTTAAACCATACGCGCGCATGGGACTTTTAAACCTCACACCCCTATCTGGATTGGCTCGGGTCTGGCGCAGGCGGGGGCTATGGGGATTTTTCTGATTGGTCGAGCTACACTGCCTGCGGGAGTTCCCAGAGCCTCAGCTTTTCTCAGGCCTAGCCTGCCCTTGAATGTCCTGGCTTCCGTTTGGTCCTAACATTCCCCCCTGTCTTTTTATCCTTGAGAGGAATCTTCCTCTCTATTCTGAGACACTGCCTGATATTGTTGCCTCAGTGCCATTACCTGAACGGTATTGACATGGTCTTTTACAAAGGCAACAAGCTTAGTTATGCGTGGACCAAAAGTAAGTATTAATAGTAGCACTATTAGAGGGCCCATCAGGGTGGAAATTAGCGTTGTTAACCACAGGGACTATTGGAACCAGGACTCAAATTAATCTTGAGACATTTTTTTAGCCCTTTTTTATCTTGGTCAGGGACTCCCTGATTACCCCTGAGTGATTTACATAAAAACGTGTTTTTTTTTTTTTTTTTTAACACAGCACATAGGCCCCCTGAGAGACTTTATACTCAAGATATTTTGGGGGGGGGGAATTGGGGCGGAGGTCTCTTTCTTCTGTAATTTCTTCTTGCTGTGCATGGGCGTAGGCCTGCCTAGCAGAGCAGAAGTCTCTCTACCTGATCTAAGTTGGGGGTTTTTACATCAGAAACCAGCTTTTACCCTTATAGTTGCAGCAATTTAGTTGGCCCCTCTCAGAGATGAAATAGACAAGGGCCAAACATGAAACCTAACAGGATGGTCATCTCTGGTCCCCGGAAACAGAAGGCAACATTTGGGGTGAGGGTTACAGGGTTTGTGACCCCTTCTGATTGGTTGGTGGTGAGGCAACAGAGCTATGCTCCAGAATCTTGTGTTCAGTCTGAAGTTACCATCTTCCACCTGGGTTGGGGCTCAAAGTCATTGTTATGAAAATGGTTGTATCCAAGCCTGACACGACTCAGAAAACTCAAGTGTTTAGCAATACAAGGTCTAATCTGAAAGTACACCCATAGCATCACCTAGTTATTTCCCAGGATATCTGAACCATAGCTACTCTATTTTAACTTTTAATTGTAAACTTTTTTTTAATAGCCAAAGCAGATTTTGCCATTAATGACATCAGTGTTTCTCTAGGTACGGGAAGATGCAAGAATTGGGACTCAAAATCTTCTCCTGAAAAGATCTAACTATCTGAAGGCCTGTTCTGCCAGATTTTTTTTCCAGAGCACAGAGTGCCTCATTCCTGATTTTCACCCTGAACTCCTTTCAGGGGCGTTGAAAGTCAGCAGTTGCAGCGGCCATGATTTAATCTTTGTAGATGCAGATGGCGAGTGTCAGTCTTCAGTTGGCAGAGCCCCTTTTTGCTCATAAACTTGACCGTGATTATGAGGGGGGGCACTTCATGACCATTTTATCCCATGGTGCTGAGAATGTCTTCTCACGTTTGGCAAAGATTCTGTTGACAGGCCACTCAATGTGCTGTTACTGGACTAGGCCATAAAACAGTATCTAAAATTCTCTGGACCACCTGTCTTACTAGCTTTTTGGTCCAGGAAAATATTCCCTTGTTGCTTCTTGCCATATCTAGAGTTACACTGTTACCATCATCGATCTCATATGGGACTATATATTATTCTATTAGAGGCCTCACACACACATTTGACAGTGTAAGAAACAGCAATTTTGTAAAACAGGGGAAATACAAATAACATAGCCAGCAGTATTAGTAAAGTCACAAGTAAGACTTATGTTAAGAACTTCCATTAGATGTAGCCCAGTATATCTTTAGGTCATCTGACTTAGTCTGCCCTGTAGAATCTTTATCTTCCAGGGAAATTACATGTTGGCACCATCTATAAGGCACATAGCCCAGTTTTCTAGTGTTACTAGACTGATTATCTTTAGTATGATTTACTTTATTTTTTTTTAACATAGTGGAAACTTTAAACCTAAATTGCTGTAGCCTGGTATTATCTATATAAATCCATCCCATAATTGTGGGAGATTTTTCCCTCCTTTGCAGAAACTTGTCTCGTTCTGATTGAGCTTGGGTAATAGAAAAAAACCTCAAATTTATAGCCAGAGTCAGAGCAGGCATTATTAATTGGCCTGGTGAGGGGATCCTATCTAGTAATATTACAGTGACCTGAATGTGACTACTTTTTTAAAGTAAATTTTCTCAGGGCCAACCAGTTAAAGTCTGGTAATAGAGAAATTTACCAAGATAACCCAAAACTAGACACAGGTTATTGGCCACAAACTCAACAATTGGATTGATTTTGAAACTAGCATAGGATTAGGCCTATGATAGAAAAGCATTTGACTTATATGTAAAGGTTTAAGAAGTCAAGAAAACATAAATGATCATATGAATCAGGTCCAATCTTGGGGAAGCTGTCTACCTCTGATGTCGTCGTCTTCTCATCCTGGTGTAGTGTAGTTTTTCCTGATAAAAAAGTCCTTCCATCCATTTTGGAGACAGTCCCTTAAATTATGTCTTTTTTCAGTCCTGGTTGCAGGTTATGAGGCATCTGATCTTCATCCAAAGATAGATTATTGAGATAAGCTACAGAAACAAACTTAGGGTGTTCTTTAAGAATTTAATTAAATTTTATATTAACATCACATAACAGCAAAGAACTATCTAAGAGATGAGTCTTATTAGATGCAGACCTCCATTAACAAACTGGTATTTAACATTTTGAATTATCTTTTTTTCCTTAAAGTTACCCTTATTTTTATTAAATATAACCAAATTAAGCCTAGTTTGTTTGCAAAATAGGTCTGTTCTCACTGATTTTGGTCTGATGATTTTTATAACCATAATTGATTATAGGCTTTTTATTTTGCTGAAACATTTATAGAGTCTCAGACTGAACTTTTAAAATAAAACAGGGCTGGGAAACTCACACCAAAGGCTTATCACAGATTCTGCCTAACAAATCTAGGTGAATTTTTTCCTTTTTAAGGTCTCAAAAATTTTTTGAGATTTTTGTATCCGTGAGATAACCTTCCTAACTCATTTGATGAACTTACTGGAAACCTAAGAACTTTCAATTTCTAGAGGAGTCAGAAAATATAATTGTTTTGTTTATAACATTTAATTTTACCAAAGTATTGTCATAATTAGTTTGAGAGGAAGATTTTCTCTACTTTCTGAAAACATAAGATTTAAACCCATGATTTTTCAAATAGAAACCATAAAAGTTATAAGCATATTCACTGGTTCATTTAGTCTCTTTGCTAATTTTTGTGAAGTCATCAGGTTTTTTATTAAAATACCAGGACATATCAGAATGTTAAAAACTCCATATAATTTTTAGGATAACTGTATTAGTAACTTTACCCTACATTATAATATGAGGAGATTTATTACTCATTTGATAATCTTTTTATGTAATTTAACCAACCAAATAAACACAGTTTAATATCTCTCTTTGGGATGCTTCAGGGGCCCTCTGAAGCACCCCAAAGTTAGCTAGAAGCCAAAAATGCTTCATAGAATGATTTAGGAAGTTTTGTCAACAAATAACAGAAAGCTTTTGAGCACTCAGTCAGATGGGACTATAGGTCACTGTGAAACAATAGCTATTCACTCAGCCAAAGTAACAATATGGGATTTCAGAGGCAAATACAGAACAGACCATTTAAGAGGCAAATGAACTTAGATCTATTGTCAAATGCAGTTCAACATCTGAAGAAAGTGTGTCCTTTTAACAAAGAGAAAAGTCAAATTCAAGTTTTTGCGCCAGCTTATTTTTAGTCATTAACAGTCCCAAATTTCTTTAGCTTTTTTTGTAAGAGGAAACTAATGTTTAGTAATAAATGTTTCAAAATTTTACTCTATTTGGAAGTGAGCTAGCTAGTCAGTGAACTTCTATCACTTAGTTTAGCACAACTGAATTCAAGTTACCCCAATTTGGACAGACTATTTCAGACAGACATTTCTAAAGCATAATTATTCTTAATAGAGTTTATCTAAAAGCTCATATCTCATTTACATTTTTTTTTTTTCAGTGTCAGGAGTTAGAGATGGTCTAGATAAGTGTTTTTAAGAGCCCTGGTCTCAAGGCACAGGGAAAGAAAATAAAGTTCTAACAAATGGCTGCAGGTATAAACCACATGGTGGCCAGACAAAGCAAAATGGCCATCAAAAATCACTACACAGATCACAGAGTTAAAACACATACATATAAACCCGGCAGTCCTCATCAAAGTGAAAGTGAAGTCGCTCAGTCGTATCATACTGTTTGCGACCTGCGGACTGTAGCCCACCAAGCCTTTCCGTAACATCAAAGATTTTAAGGGAGGAAAGGAAGCCAGGTTGAAAGAAGAAGGGGAAGGAGGCGGGAGAGGGGGCAAAAGGGGTGGACTTACAGACGTCTCCTGCCACCTACAGATACCCAGGCCTTACGGGACTTTTCCCTGGGCTTCCAGAGAAGGGAGGACTGGAACTCGGCCCTAGCAGAAATCAGAACCAGAATTTGAGTTCTCTGCCAAGAGGAAGTGATCAATCTCTAATCCTCAGCTCTGGCTGAGGGCCCTTTGACCAGATTTTTGCGTCTAGGACCAGGGGACTAGAAAAAAGAGAAGGATAGGAAGGGTTAAGGAGAGGAGACAGAGAGGGAAGGGGAGGGAGATCAATAAAGTGTCTTGTTTCTTACCGGTCGGGGCACTCTGGCCAGTTGTCCGCGTCAGGAAGAGACCAGGGACAAAAGGGTCCCAGTTGCGGCTGCTGGGTCTGGTCCATTGGCAGGCAAGCTGGCCCCTGAGTACCCCGAGTGGTCAGGATGTCAGTCTCGGTGAAGAAGAATCCCACCAGAGTCACCATTTGTTGCAGGAAGAGGGACCCCTTCCAGGGCCCGAAACTGGGCTCTTGCCTAACACTCGGAAATGAATTGTCCGAGGAGACATATGTGCTGACAAAGCAAGAGATTTTATTGGGAAAGGGCACCCGGGTGGAGAGCAGCAGGGTAAGGAATCCCAGGAGAACTGCTCTGCTGCGTGGCTCGCAATGTATAGGCGGTGTCTCCTTTAAACCTTTCCCGAACTCTTCCGGTTGGTGGAGGCTTAAAACAACTCATGCAAATAGTTACTATGGTGCCTGGCCAGGGTGGGGTGGTTTCAATCAGTGTGCTTCTCCTAACAATTTCCCTTGTAAGATGGGGTATATAGCGGCGCCGTTGGTTCAGGCTCCTTGAGATTCTTTGGGTTTTTTTTCTTACATGTGTCGCCAACACCTGAGGGGTAGAAAATCCCTGTTGAGGCAAAAAAGGTTTTACCCAAGGAGGGGGGGCTTGGTCAGGGTGTCCGATATGCGGTCGGAAGACGATATCTCGGACTTGGTGTACAGTTCCCAAGTCAAAGGTGCCTTCTGAGGGCCAGCCTACATGGAAGGTCGGCCATGCTGCACTGCAAAAAGTTATTAATTTGTTCTTCTTCACCAGCACCGATAGATTCTGTGCTCTAGACTTAAAATCAGAAAAATGGTCAGTCATAAGGAACAACAGAGTGGAAGTCTCTTGCCCCATGATTATAGGATAGAACACAGGAGACAAGACGAACACACAGAGAGCAGTGACAATGCCAGCACACACAAAGATGCGACAAACAGAGGAGAGACAAACCTCGGCCGAGAACACAGTACTAGGTCTTCCTGGGCCCCCTGAACCCTCCTATCCCTCTAGGTTATCTTACCAACAAGGCGTTCACAGAGCCAGCCGCCTTCCCAGCACGATGCTGGGCCTCGGCCTTACGCTGACTAAGACAACTAATTTGCCCCTGATTAAGCCTGACAAGAGTTCTCTTCTCACCAGAGCCAGCTGCCTTCCAGCGCGTATGCTGGGCCTCGGTCTTATACTAGCTAATCAGACTTAACACCGGTGTTCAGATAGCTTTCCTCCAAGTGAGGAAACCCCTTCTACCAGGAGAGTGTTATTCTTCCCAGTTAAAGGGATCCCGGACGAGCCCCCAAATGTTATGCCCAGAGTCCGAGTCCCCAAAACTGAGAGAATAAGATGTCCACAGCAATGCAAAAGCATAAAGGGGTTTATTACTAGCTCGAGCCAGGGCCTAGGTTTCATCCAGCACAGTGGAATCTGACAAAGGCCCTGAGCTCTGAATCACATATACTTTTATACAGACGGTTCTTTGTTTCTGTAACAGCATAGCTGATTGGTTAAAGCATACGCACGCGCGGGACTTTTAAACCTCGCATCCCTATCTGGATTGGCTCAGGTCTGGCGCAGGTGGGGGCTATGGGGATTTTTCTGATTGGTCGAGCTACACTGCCTGCGGGAGTTCCCAGAGCCTCAGCTTTTCTCAGGCCTAGCCTGCCCCTGAGTGTCTGTCCTGGCTTCCGTTTGGTCCTAACAGTTTCATTCCTTATATATTGAATGTAAACTCCATGTGTCTTTCTTCCAGAACTATGTCTGTTTTCAGCCTCCTCCCCAATTGTTTTCTAGACCAGTGACTTTTAAAGTCAGGGCCACAGACTTCTGGAGGCCCCTGAGACTGTGAGACTCAGGGACTTGTTAAGGTCAAAATATTTTTTATAATAATATAAATGTGTTAGTTGCCTTTTTTACTGTGTATTTGCACAGATTATGCAAAAGTAACAGTGGGTAAACAGCTAGTGCCTAAGTACAAATGAAGCAGTGACACAAAACCTCTACCAGTCATTGTATGTGTCATCCTTACACACAATTGATGTCTGTTTTAACTTATGAATGTCCTTGATAAACAAAAAAAATTATTAAATTTACTGACCTCCAGCTAGTAAGTGTACGTATTTAAAAATTCTGTGTGACTAAATGGGAAGCACACATGAAGCTCTTCTGCTGCATACAAAGGTATGATGTTTGTGTAAGGCGAAACACTGTCCTGTTGTTTGTGTTGTGGGGGTGAATTAGCAGCTACTTATTTATGGAGCACCATTTTTTACATGAAAGAATTACAGAAAAACTGAAGTTATTCAGACATCAGTTCAGTTCAGTCGTTCAGTTGTGTCCAACTCTTTGTGACCCCATCAATCGCAGCACACCAGGCATCCTTGTCCATTACCAACTCCCGGAGTTTACTCAAACTCACGTCCATCAAGTCAGTGATGCCATCTGGCCATCTCATCCTCTGTCGTCCTGACCCCAATCCCTCCCAGCATTAGGGTCTTTTCCAATGAGTCAACTCTTCGCATGAGGTGGCCAAAGTATTGGAGTTTCAGCTTTAGCATCAGTTCTTCCAATGAACACCCAGGACTGATCTCCTTTAGGATGGACTGGATGGATCTGCTTGCAGTCCAAGGGACTCCCAAGAGTCTTCTCCAAGACCACAGTTCAAAAGCATCAATTCTTCGATGCTCAGCTTTCTTCACAGTCCAACTCTCACATCCATAGATGACCACTGGAAAAACCATAGCCTTGACTAGACGGACCTTAGTTGGCAAAGTAATGTCTCTGCTTTTGAATATGCTGTCTAGGTTAGTCATAACTTTTCTTCCAAGGAGTAAGCGTCTTTTAATTTCATGGCTGCAATTACCCTCTGCAGTGATTTTGGAGCCCCCCAAAACTAAGTCTGTCACTGTTTCCACTGATTCCCCATCTTTTCCCATGAAGTGATGGGACCAGATGCCACGATCTTCGTTTTCTGAACGTTGAGCTTTAAGCCAAATTTTTCACTCTCCTCTTTCAATTTCATCAAGAGACTTTTAGTTCCTCTTCACTTTCTGCCATAAAGGTGGTGTCATCTGCATATCTGAGGTTATTGGTATTTCTCCCAGCAATCTTGATTCCAGCTTGTGTTTCTTCCAGTCCAGTGTTTCTCATGATGTAGTCTGCATATAAGTGAAGTAAGCAGGGTGACAATATACAGCCTTGATGTACTCCTTTTCCTATTTGGAACCATTCTGTTGTCCCATGTCCAGTTCTAACTCTTGCTTCCTGACCTGCAATATAGGTTTCTCAAGAGGCAGGTCAGGTGGTCTGGTATTCCCATCTCTTTCAGAATTTTCCACAGTTGATTGTGATCCACACAGTCTAAGGCTTTGGCATAGTCAATAAAGCAGAAATAGATGTTTTTCTGGAACTCTCTTGCTTTTTCCATGATCCAGCAGATGTTGGCAATTTGCCCTCTGATTCCTCTGCCTTTTCTAAAACCAGTTTGAACATTAAGAAGTTCACGGTTCACGTATTACTGAAGCCTGGCTTGGAGAATTTTAAGCATTACTTTACTAGCATGTGAGATGAGTGCAATTGTGTGGTAGTTTGAGCATTCTTTGGCATTGCCTTTCTTTGGGATTGGAATGAAAACTGACCTTTTCCAGTCCTGTGGCCACTGCTGAGTTTTCCAAATTTGCTGGCATATTGAGTGCAGCACTTTCACAGCATCATCTTTCAGGATTTGAAATAGCTCAATTGGAATGCCATCACCTCCACTAGTTTTGTTCACAGTGATGCTTTCTAAGGCCCACTTGACTTCACATTCCAGGATGTCTGGCTCTAGGTGAGTGATCACACTATCGTGATTATCTTGGTTGTGAAGATCTTTTTTGTACAGTTCTCCTGTGTATTCTTGCCACCGTATCTTCTGCTTCTGTTAGGTCCCTACCATTTCTGTCCTTTATCGAGCCCATCTTTGCATGAAATGTTCCCTTGGTATCTCTAATTTTCTTGAAGAGATCTCTAGTTTTTCCCATTGTGTTGTTTTCCTATATGTCTTTGCATTAATTGCTGAGGAAGGCTTTCTTATCTCTCTGTGCTATTCTTCGGATCTCTGCATTCAAATAGGAATATCTTTCCTTTTTTCCTTTGTTTTTCGCTTCTCTTCTTTTCACAGCTTTTTGTAAGGCCTCCCCAGACAGCCATTTTGCTTTTTTGCATTTCTTTTCCATGGGGGTGGTCTTGATCCCTGTCTCCTGTCAAATGTCATGAACCTCCGTCCATAGTTCATCAGGCACTGTCTCTATCAGATCTCGGCCCTTAGTCTATTTCTCACTTCCACTGTATAGTCATAAGGGATTTGATTTAGGTCATGCCTGAATGGTCTAGTGGTTTTCCTTACTTTCTTCAATTTAAGTCTGAATTTGGCAGTAAGGAGTTCATAATCTGAGCCACAGTCAGCTCCCGGTCTTGTTTTTGCTGACTGTATAGAGCTTCTCCATCTTTGGCTACAAAGAATATAAACAATCTGATTTTGGTGTTGACCATCTGGTGATGTCCATGTGTAGAGTCTTTTGTGTTGTTGGAAGAGGGTGTTTGCTATGACCAATGCGTTCTCTTGGCAAAACTCTATTAGCCTTTGCCCTGCTTTATTCGTACTCCAAGGCCAAATTTGCCTGTTACTCCAGGTGTTTCTTGACTTCCTACTTTTGCATTCCAGTCCCCTATAATGAAAAGGACATCTTTTTTTGGGAGTTAGTTCTAAAAGGTCTTGTAGGTGTTCATAGAAACGTTCAACTTCAGCTTCTTCAGCGTTCCTGGTTGGGGCATAGGTTTAGATAACCGTGATATTGAATGGCTTGCCTTGGAAAGGAACAGAGATCATTCTGTAGTTTTTGAGATTTCATCCAAGTACTGGATATTGGACTCTTTTGTTGACCGTGATGATTACTCCATTTCTTCTAAGGGATTCCTGCCCACAGTAGTAGATATAATGGTCATCTGAATTAAATTCATCCATTATAGTCCTTTTTAGTTCGCTGATTCCTAGAATATTGACGTTCACTCTTGCCATCTCCTGTTTGACCACTTCCAATTTGCCTTGATTCATGGACCTGACATTCCAGGTTCCTATGCAATATTGCTCTTTACAGCACTGGACCTTGATTCTATCACCAGTCACATCCACAACTGGGTATTGTTTTTGCTTTGGCTGCATCCCTTCATTCTTTCTGGAGTTATTTCTCCATTGATCTCCAGTAGCATATTGGGCACCTACAGACCTGGGGAGTTCCTCTTTCATATCCAGTATTCCTATTTGGACATAGGAAGGTTGAAGATTTTCTCTAAAGTGAATAAAGCAAGACTGTCACTTCTAGGAGAACAACTGAAAATGTTTATTGCCAATGATAAAATTTGAACACCAAAGAGCAAAATTAAAAGTTTGTAAAACAGAATCCACTACTATGAAACTGCTGCTGCTGCTGCTAAGTCACTTCAGTTGTGTCCGACTCTGTGCGACCCCATAGACGGCAACCAACCAGGCTCCTCTGTCCCTGGGATTCTCCAGGCAAGAACATTGGAGTGGGTTGCCATTTCCTTCTCCAATGCATGAAAGTGAAAAGTGAAAGTGAAGTCACTGAGTCGTGTCCAACTCTCAGTGACCCCATGTACTGCAGTCCACCAGGCTTCTCCATCCATGGGATTTTCCAGGCAAGAGTACTGGAGTGGGGTGCCATTGCCTTCTCCGACTATGAAACTGACTATCAAAACTTAAACACTTGACTTCACCAGTGAAGTCAGTGGTGATAATAACAAGTATGACTTTAAAAAACTGTTTCATGAAATTGGTTAATATGAAGAAGAGATACGTAACTCACACAGCTAATCTTTTTCTAATGAATAATGTTTGTTTTACAAATCATGTAGGGATAAAGTATCTATTTCTAAATGTGAGATTCAACAAGAGATTTTATAATAAAAAGTATAATAAATTCACTAATAGTTTCAAATTATACATTGAAACTAAGTTGTTAAGAAACTGTCACTATAAAGTTTTGGTATAATATCATAGAAGATTATTCACACGTAAAAGAGTTTTAACACACTCTTCCTTTTTCCAACTATGTATCTATGGGAGGTGAGATTTTTTTTGGATATTTCAGGTACAGTAGAAAGGTTTGTGATTATCATTGGAGAGTGTTAGGATTACAACAAACTATCCAGCCTTGGCCAAGAGCAATTTAGCAGTACTCATAGAGATTACTCAGCAAGCAGGTGAATTCCTGCATACTACATTTCCTTAAGGTGAAAGCTGACATTAGCACCTTGCTTAACTCTGTGTTCTTGTCTTCATGTAGTTTTGGGCCCCCATAACCATATGTGAGATCTTCCAGATATTGCAGATCTCACATATGATAGGAAGAATTTAAAGTATTATTTAATATTTTTTGTTGTTTTCCTTGGGATGATTAGTCCAGTACTTAGTTACTGTAGTAATGGAAATTTAAGAGAAGACAACTTTTGCATGTTATTTGACTGTGAAGGAAGGTTGTGTAATAGCTGAAGGGGAAATTAGGCAGGTGAACGCCAGGCAACAAGGAATAAAGAAACACATTTATTAGTAGACTGAGAAGAACTGAAGCTGTTGCGGAGTAAAAAAGCATTTTCATCTAATGGCCTTGTTTGTGAATAAAGACTTTTAGAGTTTTGAGGAAAATTTTTCCCTGCTGATTTTCGTGATGCATGAGAAGATGAAATGACCAGCCATGATACAAAGTGTGTTAACGGTGGCATTTACAGGATGAGAGGGAGGCCATCTAGATTGTAGCCTCTGACATTATTTAATATTGATTTAGGAAATTTTTTACAAAAGTACCACTACACAGGTTGACAAAAATGTCAGAAGTCAAATGCACTAAGCATAGTGGTATGTTGCAAAGAGCCAGAAAATGGCAGACTGTTTGTTGAACTTTGGGGAAATAAGTGAAAATATGAAGAAAATTTAGAATAATTTTTCTGATTTTTGCAGAAAGAATGTATTGTTGGTCATGTAAGTCAACATTGCTTTTCTTATAATTATGCAAAAGTAGACATTTCCAAAAATAAACTGCTGGGAAAAGGCAATATATTATGCTTAAAGTGCTATTCACAGGTTTAGAAAGGGGAATGAGGAAAGAACTTAAAATAGTGAGATAGATAAAGATGGGACATCAGCATAATTCTTTACAGTACCTAGTGCCAAAAGCCTCTCCTCACAAACAAAATGTGTATACAGTATTAGTTGAAGATAAAAGATAGATAAAGATGGGACATCAGCATAATTCTTTACAGTACCTAGTGCCAAAAGCTTCTCCTCACAAACAAAACTGTGTATACAGTATTAGTTGAAGATAAAAATGGTTCAGCAGTGGATTTCAGACACATCTGAGTAGTTCAGATATATGCCTATATGTCAGAGAATCTGGAAAGAGTTAAAAAAAGAATGTTTAAATGGGGTAAGAATTAAAATTCAAGAATATGAAGGGAATAAGCATAATGTTTTGAGTCACAAAAACTTTTACTCACATTCTGGCAAAAAATAATGCATTTTTTAAAGTGGGAAACAAACACTACAAGATGAATATGCAAAGACTGGGTTGGGAACTCTTCACCAGAATCTTGGATAAGATAGCATACCTTTACTGTTCTAACTTTATTTTGCAACAGTTGAAGAGTAGTTACCAGAGAAAGCATTGATTATTTAGCTAACAAATCCCTTCAATTAGCCTATGGACTAGGGGGAAAAATGTGAGATAACTCACATTTCCTGTAAAAAGGAACACTGCCTTGATCAAATTTCAGTTAGTCTCCTCTGAGCCCTCTTTTCAATGCTAGCCCGTGTCTTTGGGCCTTCAACCTGCCTATATCCCAGTTTTATCAAGCATCCTGTCAGTTTAGTATGAATCACCCTCACCTTTGATATCTGATCACCCTTGGTATCTTATCAGATTCTTCATCTTCCATCCTTGATCACTCTGGCTGGCCTTCAGCAAGGATATTGTTAAGCTGTTTCAGTAAGAATTTCCCTACACTTGACATCTTCTCTTAATAGTTTTCCATTTCTGTGATTTTCTTTATTCTGTTCACTGGCTATAAATCCCCACTTGTCCTTGATTTTGGAATTGAGTCTCATGTCTCTCCTCTATTTTAATAATACTGACACCCATTGCAGTAGTTGCTGAATGAAATCTTCCTTAATATTTTAATAAGCATCAGAAAAACATTTCTTTAATATTATATACAACTCTCTTTTTATATAATATTGTTTCATTACAATAAAGAAGACAGATGATGTAGTAAGTTGGTAACTTAACAGATAGGGAAGTTTCAAGTTTCACTGTCCATATGGCAAAACTATGGGGAAAGGAGTGTTTTACTGAAGAGAGATTTTCTGTCTTATACAGGACAACTTATGAAAAGGACATTTCCAACTGGAGGATAAAGGTCAAAAGCCTGGGAGGGATAATGTAGAATAATATTAGACAAATGTCAGCATTGCGTTGAAATAAATGAAGGGAGGATGAGCCCATGGATGAGGATGTGAAAAAGGAAGCAACAAGATCTTTCAGGCCTGTCATGGAATGCTTTCTCTAAAAATCTCCTAATTAAATGCCAAAATAAAGATTCAACCAGAGGCAGTTCTCTCATGAGGAATAAAGTAGTGCCATAAATATTTTAAAGGCATAGATATTAACCTACATATTTGATTTGGTGTCTGAATTTGAGTTTATTGTTTATCAGGTGGTGGTATGATAGTATCTTCCAAATAAATTGAGACCATTTTCATTTAAAAGATACTTAATAAAACTTTTAAGAATTTTCCTTGGTTAGTTGTCCTAACTTGACCTTTAAAACTAAGAATTGTATAGCATTTTGAGTATTGTATCTATTTTTAGTATCTTCTTCTTGTTTACAAAAATGTGATCAAGTCTCTCCAGTGTACATGTTACACTGGTGAATAATATTATATGCATTGTAATCCATCACATATTGAGGGAACATCCATAATATATTTTCATAAACTGAAAGCTTTAAGAACATTATGATGACAGTAAGTACCTGTGACTTCTGTTCTGTATAACTGTCAACAGGCAAATACTCTAAGGATCATTTATGAAAGAACAAGAACAAATTTTCCTTTAAACAGAAAAACTTTCAGAATAAACTTGAAATTCTTTAGGTTTCATTCCATGTCCTTTGTAACTTACCTCCCCTTCTTTACATTTCACCTTCTGCCGCCAGAAGTACCTTCCCTAAACTGCCTTTATACCAGATATTGTCATTTTTTGTCAGCTGTCTCCTCTCTATGCTTGTACTCTTGTAGCTGTTGTCCTTTGCATAGAATGTATCTGCCACTCTCTTCAGCTGTGTATGAATTGTGTGTAGACAGGGGGTTGGCCCCAATGGAAGTTAAATATGTGATTTTCTTTCCTTTAATGAGAGTCATTGATAACTATATCACAGAATAAGTAGCCACAGAAGACCACCTTACAATTAGGGAGACCACTTTTTGGAGAATTGTACCTTTTAGCATTAGAGAAGATTGACACTCTGCCTCAGGTGAGGGAGTGCCAATTATTTTACAAGAACAGGT
Source organism: Oryx dammah (assembly GCF_014754425.2). NCBI lineage: Eukaryota > Metazoa > Chordata > Mammalia > Artiodactyla > Bovidae > Oryx > Oryx dammah. Next base: position 67,172,660 of record NW_024070205.1, on the reverse strand, counting down.
CATTCTGACTATTAGGATAGTCAGAATTGGATTATTCGTTGTATAAAGAGCAGACACCCTAACTAACTATGCTTTGGTGCTATTAAGCCTTTCTTGTCTCTCATATATAATGAACTAAAATAGACGATTGTGTTCAAGATGAAGAGATGTGTTTATTGAGCTTGATTTCAGACAAATATCCACAAAGTTCTCATTAAGCAAATGTGGCATCAGTAGATTGAAAGATTCAGTTACCACTCTTGTTATGGACTGATTTATATTCCCCCTAAATTTGTATGCTAAACTCCTGATCCCTAACACCTGAAAATAAGAGTAAATGAGATTATATGCATGAGCCCTAATCCAACATGACTGGAGTCTTTATAAAAAGAGTTTAGGACACAGGCATAGAGGAGACCAAGGAAAGACAGAAAAGAGGAAAATATCATCCATAAACCAAGGAGAGAGGTCTCAGAAAACACCAGCCCTCCCAACATCTTGATCTTGGACTTCTATACTCCAGAACAGTGAAATAATAAAATTTCTGTTATTTATGCCACCCAGTGTGGTACTTTTTTGATGGCCCTAAGTACACGGATGCACTCCTCTTCCATAGAGCTAACACTTTGCTAAGACTTCATCGGTGTGGGCAGCAGTTGCCCTCCTGGGGAGATGCCACAGCACTCTGCCGTCCTGAGGCACTTAAGGTGCAGCTCTTCAGCATCAGTGGTCCTGATAGCCTACAGCCTGAATCTCTTCAACCTCATACCCGTGAAGCAACAGAAATACGAATGGTCTTTAACTTACAGATCCTAATTAAACGTGAATCCTTCCAGAAAGATTGCGCTGGGAAGTGGAGAATTTTCCCGTACGATTTCTTTACATAAGGAGTGAATCTGCTTTAGCACATGTGGACTTTGTAGGAACTGAGACCTTTGCCAAGGGATTCTTTCCTTGCAGAACACCATTCAGCATTTAGCATCCTCTTTCTTATAGTCAACCTCTATAGAAGAGACCTGGACTGGACATGAAACCCTAGAAGACACCCCAAATAGTGGAAGGGATTACTGCCACTGAATGACTGGACTTCCTGCATTAACTGACTTTTGGGGGCTTAACTAACACAGCCCCATCCTCACAAGCTGTGTAGAAAAAACATTCTAGTTACATGCCTGAGTCCTAGCTGACCCATAAATGCAGAAGCTGGGTCTTTTATCTCAAGCCTTGTTCCCAAGGTCTGGCATAATACAGACTGACACACAGTGCACTTTTTAAATAAATGCTTTTAAAGGTTATAGTCTAAATATGAGACTAAAATTATAGTCCTTACTTTGGATAGAATATAATGGTTAAATTTATAATTTTGCACATCAAATGTGAACTGGTTATAAAGATTAACATCTGCAGAAATGCTTAAAGAAGACAAAAGAAATTACAGTGCTTTCAGCTGTTGACATTGGTTTATATTTGTTGGAAAAGAACTATACCTGTGTTATTGAAATAAGAAGAAATGGAGGAGAGCTTTGGAAAGCATAGGAGATTTGCTCTTCACTGTTGGGAAGATCCCCTGGAGGAAGACATGGCAACCCACTCCAATATTCTTGCCTGGAGAATTCCATGGACAGAGAAGCCTGGCAGGCTATAGTCCATAGGGTTGCAAAGAGTCAGACATGACTCAAGTGACCTAGCACGCATGCAGAGAATCACTGGTTCCCAGGACAAGCTTCCGACTACAGACATTTATCAGAAACTTAAAGGCCTTTCCACCACTAAGCCTTCAGCTAGTTTCTCAGATTCCCCCTGAACTCCTTTTGTTTTTCCTTCTTGTCCTAGAATATACAGTCCTGAGTTCTCATGCTGGGCCTGTGTCCTATTAAAATGGTCACCAGAAATGAGGTGCAATCTTCCCTTTTTCCTATTGTTTTATAAATGAGCCAAAGAAGACCTCTCTGTTGGCCCTTATATTGCTTATATTTTTACTACAAGCTGAGACCCATTAGCTCAAAAGCCTGCTTGTGCCAAACTCAAATGTTTATACATCTAATTATGTAAAAATAGCCCAAACAAGCAGATTTTTAGCCAGTTAGGGCCTGCCTGCTTTTTGTCCCCTGCAGAATCTTACTCCCCATCTGCTGGTAATAGATAAGATAGTCCCAGGCCATAGAGGCCCTGGGCCACTGCTGCTGCTCTTCTGGAGCTCCGTGATGCAAACATTCTGCTTTGTGACATCACCTAGACTTGCTAGCCTCCTCGCTGATCCCCCTGTCTCTTGGGAATTCCCTTGCCCTCATATCCTTCTAGATGGTGGCCCCTTCACAGTAAATCTGCGGACCATCTCATGCTGTGAGAGACTTCGCCTCTCATTCAACCCTGTCCAAGTGCCACCCGGTCACCAAGTACCCACACCCAGTGTGGTAACTGCCTCTCACAGTCTTATTTTTCTTTCCTTGATATGCCCCCAAACTCCTCAAAACCCCTACAGCTATTCCTTTTCACTTTTTTTGTCATCATAGTTAAATGTTTGAAACAAATGAGCTTTTTCATCTTTTCTAGCAAGGCATTTGTTGTCGTTGCACAGTGGTATTGAATAGGTGCAGCTTTTGCCATGGGGAAGCTGTGAGCTTCGGCATCATTAGATGATCTTGAACAACCTTTTACTAAGTAGGCAATCTATATTTCCAGGCTTCTCATCGTGCCTTCTTTTTATAAGGCTAGTTGTCAATTTCTCAATGCAGTCCAGGACAGTGGCCACTGGTGAACAACTCCACATGGGCTTTTCTGACTGAAACTTGCATGTTCAGCAAGGTGTCCAGAGTAACAATTGAATGAGGTTCTGAGACAGCAGGACTAAGGCGAGAGTGGAATTTTTCATTAATCAAAGTAAATCACAGTCCTTCATTAATAGAACATTTTTGCTGGTCATTAGTAGGAATGAATGGGAAGGATGGCAGGAGAGTGAGAACTGAATGTCTAGACATCAGCTTGTTATTAAATACATTTTGGTTAACTAGTAATAAAAAAAGTTATGCATGCAAAAGTTACAAAGTTTCCAGTGTTGATGGTGACTGCAGCCATGAAATTAATAGAAGCTTACTCCTTGGAAGGAAAGTTATGACCAACCTAGATAGCATATTGAAAAGCAGAGACATTACTTTACCAACAAAGGTCTGTCTAGTCAAGGCTATGGTTTTACCAGTGGTCATGTATGGATGTGAGAATTGGACTGTGAAGAAAGCTGAGCACTGAAGAATTGATGCTTTTGAGCTGTGGTGTTGGAGAAGACTCTTGAGAGTCCCTTGGACTGCAAGGAGATCCAACCAGTCCACTCTGAAGGAGATCAACCCTGGGATTTCTTTGGAAGGAATGATGCTAAAGCTGAAATTCCAGTACTTTGGACATCTCATGCAAAGAGTTGACTCATTGGAAAAGACTTTGATGCTGGGAGGTATTGGGGGCAGGAGAAGAAGGGGACGACAGAGGATGAGATGGCTGGATGGCATCACTGACTCGATGGATGTGAGTCTGAGTGAACTCCGGGAGTTGGTGACGGACAGGGAGGCCTGGCGTGCTACGATTCATGGGGTCGCAAAGAGTCAGACACGACTGAGTGACTGAACTGAACTGAGTCCTGACTTAAATTTTTTTTGACATATTTCTATGTTATTACCATAACCAGAGATAAGGCTTATACATACTATTATTCTGAAATGACTTTCTCCTTCACAGTACTCACTCCAGCCTCCTCTTCTGTGAAATATCTCTTTTCTTCTTGAGTCTCCTTTCTCCTTTATCAAGCAGTAGGTCTACTGAACTCAGAGCTTCTTTTAGGAGGACATTTAGATTAAGAAGCACCCATTTCTCCTGGCATAGCCCAGACACAGCCAGTTTATATATCTCCCCATTAGAAAATAACATTAATTAGAAATGGCATTTGTTGGGGATACACTTAAGATGGAATATGACAAATCATTTGTTTATAAATTTGCTGTGAATATTCTCTGACTACAGTCAGAGAAAAGCTTCATAAGGAGTTATGTAAGAATTGCAGTAGATCTTTCCAAGGGACAAAGGAAACTATTCAAAGGAAGAAATCAGAATCATAGTTGAATAAAACCCAAATGATGTTTAGGAAAAGAATGAGGAGCTCAGGGCACCTGGAGCAAATAGTGTGTGCTTGAGAGTAGCTGGAGGTAGGTCTGGAAGTGCAGCTTTGAGAAGGTTGAGGGTTATTGACCTCAATCCTACAATTATAAAATACAAAGAAATATAAATTGGCATATACCATTTTTAAAAGCTGGGTGATATTTGAAAAAAACTGTGAACCTCAGCCAAATATATACATTTAGAAGTTGTATTTTCACACAGTTCATTTTTAACAAATGTTTCTAGTGCCCAGTGTTGAGCATAACTTCATATATATCTTCCCTAGTACTTCCATACTGAAAGTTCCCATGCAGTCATTTCCCATTCACTGTTTTACTCCATATTTTACTAGATATTTCCTGTGTAGAATCGATGTTACTTTAATTTATATGGAGATATAATCTGCTTCTCCTTGTGATTCTAAAAGGCAGACCTCTAACCAATGGGTGGATTTTGCATAGACCTTTATGATGAATAAAGCTGACTACAATAATGTAGTATTACAGTTATGAGCCTCTCACAATTTTCATAAAAAGACAAAAAGATCCTCTCTCCAAAATTTAAGAAAGTTGACTTAGGTGGTTTCCAGGGCTTTCCAGATATGATTTTGAGTCTTTTGACTGTTCTGAACACAGAATGAGATACAGGACATAATTTTATTGGTTTCTGTTTTACAGTCGCACCCCCCCGCCCCGACCCCTGAAACCATGTTAAACACCAAATCTTTCAATGTATGCATTATTCCCAACATAAGTCATTTTGGAAATTAAACAACAAAGGGTCATCCTGAAGAAGGACTTCATAGGGCCTGGACTCCATCTTAGGCCTGTTCATGCTGATCATGCTCGGCCACCTTTCCAATGGACTCTGAACTCTGTGTTTAGTTCCTACGGGAAAAAACAACAGAAGGATAAGACCCTCTGCAGACAGGGGAACCTTGAAGATCGTATCTAGGTTACTCATCGCCTAAGAGAAAACATATACTAATCACCCTTTCCTCCAGACAGGCCATAAATTTTTCTGTATCTATCGGAGTGTAACCTCAGGCTTATTGATTATTGGGTAATTGTTTGAGCACATGAGCACGTAGCACGTGAATGATGGGGTTACTTGGATTGTATTTTCCTTGGTTTATATAAATCTCAAGGAATTTGGGGTGGTGGGTTCAGACACATGCACATGGGGTATAAAAGATTTTCACAAATGCTGGTCGGGGTCCTTGGCTAAGAGGAGACTCTGCCTTGGGCCCACCGGTATAATAAACTGCACTTCACTATCTGCATTGTCCTTCTGAGTGAGTTTGTTTCCCGGAACACGTGGCTATAACAATCCTCAACAAATTTATTTCCCATACTGTGCACTTTGTTTTCAAGAGCTGTCTTACTCTATGAACTAAAGAACATCTAGTTCATTATGTAATTTATCAATAGAAAAAATAGGAAGTTGTTCATTAAGTTTGACTGACTGCTACCATGTTTGCAAAGGTGTTGTGTTTGGTGATCTGGAAAGGAGGAAGACACTTTAAGCAGCAGGAGGATTGTGCCAGGGATGAGCTACAGAGGGAAGAAGCAGGCCCTGAACCAGAGATCAAAAAGTCACCCACTGCTGCTTGAGTCTGGCCTTGCAGGAAACTCTGCTAATTGCTGTTCATTTATCAGTCTTGCCAAGAAGCCCTTGCTTTTTCAAGCCTTTCCCACATTCACCCAGAGGTAAACATGGAAGGGCAGCATCAGAAAGAATGGCAGTAGGAACTTGCTGCTTCCTGGGAGGCCTGAAGCCTTGGAACAGCTTAAGGGGAAAAAAAAGATACTGAAGTGTTGTGCAAGCAATAGCTGTCCTTCTAACTTTTGTAAAAGGGATTCGAAATAAGGACATGATTCTGCATTCCTTTTTATACATTCATTTCCTGGATGCTAGTTATTTAAGTTGTTTTATGTTTGATTAGCTTGGGTTTACGTGCCTTTTATATGCATTGGTCATTTTATCTTTAGGAAACTGAAGTTTCCCCAAGGTCACAACAAATATATGCTGTTTTGTTTGCAAGTCTGTATTGCTGAGAGCAAAATGTTAACATTGTCAGTGATCACCCCATAAGGGTTTATTCCTGAAGGTCTGAATCTGCAGGCTAGCTGCACTAATGGCAATAGCAATATGTTATTTTATATAACAACAATAAAATGCTACTTAGTACAACATTATACAAGCCTACTTAGTTTCTAGGCTCTTCTGTAATATCCTCCATAGCACTGTATATTTCCAAGCTTAAGTTTCTGGTCTGTTGCAAATATTAATGGAAAATAATTATACACAAGTCTGCCAGATAGATCATTATTTTCAATTCCCTTTGAGTCATTTAAACCAAATAGAATGGATCTTTCTTGATCATTTAATTATTGAGCATAATTACTTAAAAGTGTGTAAAAGGACTTCTTGTATCACTTATGAAGAAACTGTAAATTTTCTAAATAAATTTTTAAATTTCAAAAAAATTAATCTTTAAAAAAAACACTGAGTATTTTCTAAGATTAGAATAAAGACTAGTAAAAACAGACTTTGTTGTTAACATAATTTGCAAAACTCCTTGCAATAATGTACTGGATGTAAAGGCAGGAGCTTTGCTTTTTTAACTGCTTCATCTGCAGCCCCTAGAAGACAGTAGGAATTCAGCACGGACAATTCAATTCAATGAATCAATGAAATTGAATTTAATCAAAAGGTTAAGCCTACATTTAACACAATTCAGACTTTTTAGTATGAAACACACAAGTTGAGCTACAGAGGTATCAGTTTACCATTTTCACTTCTGATTTAAGAGCCAAATGTTAGGCTAAGTCTTATATCCAGCAGGGTGTTTTTCTGAAATATCATGGCTAGTTGTGTTATGTGTTCAAAGGACTTGAAGAGCCAAGCTAAACTGGGCTTCTCTAAACGCTTATTATATTATCCCACCAGCAAGGAGGTACTGAATACCTACTGTGTATTTATTTCTGAGATGGAAAACAAAGAAATATAAGCTTATCTCTCCCCTCAAGGAAGCAGCAGTTGGAGAGAAGTGACCCATACATGACGGACCACAAAGCATTACAAAATAGTATAATATGAAATACTAAGCTGTTTAATGAATTAAAATCCCTATGTAATAAATAAATAAATAAATTGTTTCTGTTTTTATCAAGGAGAGTTGCAAGGACTTTTGTAAACCAGAGGTGGTAAACTGGCAGCCAGAACTGCAGATAGGTTTGTTTTTGCCTGTACTGTGTTATAAAAAAATGAATCATTAAATACTGAGGATTTTTTTGTATAAAATACTTTTATTGCTTCTCTTGCAAAATAATTTCATAAAACCTGTAATCTTTGGATCAGCTTTTATTTTCTTTAGAAATGACCAATGACTGTCACTTTTAGAGGTACTTATATTTCATATTTTTATTAATTTTTTTCCTTTCCCTGAAAGCATTGGATTTTACTACTCTATTGCTATAGGGGAGCAATATTTGCCACCTATAAAATATCTCTTTGGTCTGAGGTTTATTTTAGGCTGATTATTTTTTACAGTACAGAAGACTTAGGAAGTCTTTTTTTTTTAACCTCTCCATTAGCTGCTTCCCAAGAATCTAGATAAACAATCTGTTTCTGGAATAGAACTAACACTAGAGATCTCTTTAAGGAATATGGGCTAAGAATGATGAGGGAAACTTCAGGGCCTAGAGATCAGAGACCATTTTGACCCTGTGTCTTTATGTGGCTCAGTAGACATTTGTTTACAAAATACTTGCTCCATGTGAATTGACTTTCTCCCCTTTGAAGTCCTAAACCACTAACCTCAAAATCCGTTCTTGTCTTTAGCAGAAGGAGATTTTGAAAGTAAAGGGTTAGTACATTTGGGTCTTCCTGGTGGCTCAGTTGGTAAAGAATCCATTTGCAATGTTGGAGACCTGGGTTCAGTCCCCGAGGTGGAAAGATTCCCGTGGAGAAGGGAAAGGTTACCCACTCCAGTATTCTGGCCTGGAGAATTCCGTGGACTGTATAGTTCATAGGGTTGCAAAGAGTTGGACCTGACTGAGAGACTTTCACTCAGTCACCCAGGCCACTTTGGTGAGTTATTTGGTTTTGCTGGTTCTCTCTCATGTATACATGTTATGAAACTTCAGTGTGATTTTTCAGCAGTTAATCTGTCTCATAATCAATTTAATTCTTAGACCAGCCAGAAGAACTTACAAGGGCACAGAAAAAAATTTTCCTACATAGCAGTACTTACATACAAAACTTGTCTCCAGACTCTAATTAATGTTCTTTGATATTTTTGATATCTGACAGGAATGTCTGCTGCTGCTGCTAAGTCACTTCCGTCGTGTCCGACTCTGTGCGGCCCCATAGACAGCAGCCCACCAGGCTCCCCTTTCCTGGGATTCTCCAGGCAAGAACATTGGAGTGGGTTGCCATTTTCTTCTCCAGTGCATGAAAGTGAAAAGTCAAAGTGAAGTCGCTCAGTCGTGATTGACCCTCAGTGACCCCATGGACTGCAGCCTTCCAGGCTCCTCCGTCCATGGGATTTTCCAGGCAAGAATACTGGAGTGGGGTGCCATTGCCTTCTCTGGACAGGAATGTCTAGGGCCTACTATTTTAGTACAGCTAGAGCAATAATGTTTTTAGGAAGGTGGGTTTTGAGTGGACACTGTGTCATTGAATGCATATTCGAGTAGCAATACACAGTAAGGCCAGACAAACCAACACGTTAGAGTTTGTAGCAGAGAAAGGTTTTTGCAGGGCCACACGAGGAGAATAAGTGGCTCTTGCTCAGAAGACACAAAGTCCTGGATGGTTTTCAGGGATGAGTTTTTATGGGCAAAATTTTGGGTGAGAGATGCAGGATGTGTGACTTTCTTCAGATTGGTTGGTGGGGAGGTAACTGGAGGATGTTCCAGGAGTCTTGTGCTCAGCCTGAAGATACCATCCTCCCCCAGACTGGGAACCTTTGTTCCCCAGAAGAACTCAAAAATATTGTTATGTATATCCTTTGCAAGGGAACCACATCCCTGCACTGTTGTTTCTTGATTGCTTCTCTGTTTCTGCATTTGTTCACTTCCCTGATTATAGCAGTTGTTTGACTCCACCCTTAGGTATTCAGGAAGGTCTAAGAGGCTGAAGCCTTTTTCCCACAAGCAAGAAATGGAACCGGGAAGAATTTGTAAGGGGCCCATAGAGACCTGTTCTGTTTCAGTTGTATACCTTGGTTTTCTAATATGTTCAAGAAAGAACCAGAATCAGAGCTAGAGTAATAGATAATCTTAATGTTTTGCACTTCGTAACTTTTGTTGTTACAGTAATTTTTTTTTTTTTAAGCTGTAGAGACCTCTGCTGAAAGAGAATAATTTCTGAAGCCAGATTTCTGAAATGAATGTGTGGGAAAGGAATGTGATAAATTTCCCTTTGTCTTTTTTTTTTTTTTTCCCAACATAATATCTTTACCATAGCAACACATAGATTTCCTATTGGGGACTTAACTTGCTTTGTTTCCAGTAACGTATACAGATAAAGAGAACCTAGAATATGTGTCTTTCTAAAAGGGAGGTCTGCTGCAGTTCAGATTTTGCTACTTCATATCTTAAAAGAAACTCAAGGATAAAGTAATACACTTTTACCTATGTCAGTGATATTTTACTCTTTGGGGAATTCTGACATTCTGAGGAAGTAATTCAAGTTCAGTCAATTGATGTAAAAGTACTCTCTCTCTCTCCCACCTCCCCCATCTTTAGAGATCTGATATCATTGGAAGTAACAAGTGCTTCCAAACACTCTAGTAGCTTTCAGTTATTCAATAAATGTAGTCAATCAACCTTACAATCACTAGTTGTTGAGCCATAGAATTAAGACTTTTTCCTCTTGAGGAGTTCACAATAGAGGAAATATATAGAAAAATGAACAGAGAGTTTAAAATTCCCATACTGTCAGTAGTGGAATTAAGGAAAGATACAGGATGCATGCACACTTGATCTTGAGATAGAGAAAGATTACTCAAATTGAATCTGTTGAAGAATATGTTTGCTATAGCTCAAAGTATTTAGAAGAGAAAAATTTGTCTATTGGTCTTAATGGCTTGCTGGATATGGAATGAGAAGGAAGACTCCTAAGCTTGAGCATAGATTTTGGTAAAATTATATGTGGAAGAATTTGTGAGGAGCCTGTGTCAACAGCAGTAAAGATAACCAGTTCAGAGTTAAGTGAGATTCATATGAATAGTAAGGTGGAGGTATTCACCAAAACTTGGAAATATGTGTCTGGAACACATGAGAGACATCACAGTTGAAGATGTACATTCTGATGTAGTCAGTAGAGAGGTAGTGTCTGTAAGATCACTTCCACATAAGTTTCCAGAAGGAGAATAAAAGAATAACTGTGGGTCTTCAAATCCATAAAAGCTAAATGAAATTTCTGGAGAATGTGTCATAGTGGCCAATAATTTGAAAAATCAATTATGATATAAATTGTATAATAGCCAATCAATTTTGAAAATCAATAAAAGTGGAAGAAAGAACACTCAAAAAAGAGTTCCAAACATCATATAATTAATTTAAAAGTAGGAGTCACTCATGACTTTCAAGGAGGCAATATTGGTGAAGTGGTGAGTGACAAGTTAGATTGCCCTTATTTTGAAGAGTTGGCATGAAAAAGAGTAGAGGCAAGTACATACTTCTTTGAAGTAGGTTGGCCCTGAAAAAATGGGAGAAATGAAACAGTAGAAAGAAGAACATCTTAGACTAGAGAGAAGCTTCAAAGCAGCAGTGGTTATAATTGGCAGTAGGTGGCTCAAACAGTAAAGCATCTGCCTGCAATGTGGGAGACCCGGGTTCGATTCCTGAGTTGGGAAGATCCCCTGGAGAGGGAAATGGCAATCCACGCCAGCACTCTTGCCTGGAAAATCCCATGGACAGAGGAGCCTGATAGGCTACAGTCCATGGGGTCGCAAAGAGTCGGACATGACTGAGCGACTTCACTTTCACTTTCACTTTCACTTTGGTGAATAGGAAAGACTCTTGTGACTTTTGCTGAGCTCCCTCGAGTTGTGTATGAATTTCCTAGGTCTGCCATAACAAGAGTATCACAAACTAAGTGGCTGAAACAACAGAAATTTGTTATCTTATGGTTCTGGAAGCTATAAACCTGAGATCAAGGTGTTGGCAGCCTCGGTTCCTTTTGAGGGTTGTGTGAAAATCTGTTCCATGTCTGTACTCTCACTTCTGGAGAAGTGATGGATTTCTGGCAGTCTTTGCTTTTCTTGGATCACTTAGTTTTCTGCCTTCTTCTCTGTGTAGCATTTTCTCTGTCTGTGACTCTGTGTCCCAATTTACCCTTTCTATAAAAGACACCTGACTATAGTAGGGGACTGACCTATTTTAGTGTGACCTCATTTTGCCTAATAATCTCTGCAATGACCCTATTTTCAAATATAGTAACAGTCTGAAGTATTGGGGAATTAGGACTTTAAATTTTGGGAAGACACAATCAACCCATACATGGAATGGTAAGACCATGGTTAATCTTACAATTGATAATGAAAGTTTAAGATTAATAAATGTTAATCCTGTTTATGAATTTCTCTTGATCCTATATTTCCTTAAGTAATCTTAACTTCTTGCCCTACTCCTTTCTATAGAGGTCAAGTGACTTATGTTTTAATCATGTGAATATTCTTGATATTGGATATTTGTTTTCTTTCATCTTTCTCTTCCTTTTGGACAGAGAGACTGTGGGGAGTTATTAGATTCATTTGACTCCTGCTATTAGTCACCCCGTCTAACCTGAATCTATCAGTAAACCAGCCACTGATTGTAGTTTTATGTCTCGATTTGGTCTAAATTTCTAAAGCACACTGAGTAGAGCAGGATGTGGATTCAGTGGAGTGTTCTTAATGCTCCCACCCTTGTCTCTCTTATCTTTCCTAATCTTTAGCATGCTAACTGCTCTTGGCTTATTTAAATTGTACATTGTACAGTAAGGTACTCATTCTGGATATCTTCTTATTAAAAAAAGAAAGTTTAGTATTCATGATAGACTCCACATCTCTACATAATCAGATAATTCCTTTTCTATTTGAAGTGCTCTTTTGATGCAAGTTGACCATGTTCATTCATTTCTTCATTACTCTATTACTTTTTACAGCTATTCATGGACCATTTTATTATTTGTAATTCCCTTGGCTGGCTACTTCTGAAAAAGTCTTGAACTTACATGTCTAGGAGGAACGTGTCTTTATTTATCCTCTTGCCTTTCTGTAGCACCTTGAATTTGAGGCACAGGATCTAAGGGTGGCTGATTAAATGTATCTGCTGAGATTTTGAATCTGAAGAAATGGATTCAAAAGAACAGAGTGAAGAATTGCTTCTGGAAATGACTGGAGAGGCAGCCATGTCCATCTCCACGGGTGGGAGGCTAGCAGTGACAGGGGAAGCCTCGAAGCTTCTGGGGGTTGGTGCCTGCACTGTCAGTAACACCAGCTTCAGCTGCCAGTGTGCATGGTGATGGTAGCAGGCGACCATGCTAACCCAGGATTGATATTTTGGGGCCTGATTTTAGCTCTGGTTCTGGCTGCATAGCTTCCCTTTTTTTGTGCCCCAACTCCCCAACTCTCCCAGAAATTCTATAAACTACTTAAAATTTACTCAGTATTTTCCATTCTTGCCTAAATCAGCCAGGGCTTGTCTTTTTTATTTGTAATTTAGCTCTGTGACTAACACGTGATGCTATTGATAATACATGCAAATGTTTTAGCTGCTGAAGAAATAAAATGAGTCATGATCATGGAGAGTTGATATCTAAAGATTCTCTCAAGGAGAGCTCACAAGTCAGAATTTCTTTATTCTCAGTCAGTATAAAGAAGCTCTGTAATTTTTTTTAGTGTACATTTTTAAGGCTTGGAGAGAAAGAATATGTCTGCTTAGCTAGATAGATGGTAAAGAATCTGCCTGCAATGCAGGAGACCCAGGTTCAATCCCTGGGTCAGGTAGATCGCCTGGAATAGGAAATAGCAACCCACTTCAGTATTCTTGCCTGAAAAATTCTATGGACAGAGGAGCCTGACTGGCTACAGAGTCCACGGGGTCCCAAAGAGTCAGAGACGACTGAACAACTAACACTTTCACTATTTAGATCAGGAGATTTGGGCAGGATTGTGAGGATGAGGATTTTCTGAAGGGCCATACAGGAATTTCTACATATCACTGAAAAATTTTCACCATCGTAGATTCTTAGAGTAGATGTGATCCCTAAGAGGCCCGTCAAACCAAATTACTACCTGATTTGTGAAACTTACTTTCATGCCAACTGTTGCATGCTGTCATTAGCAGGGTTAAAGCTTATTATTCTTTGTTTGTTTGGTCTTTTTATCAGCACAGACTTTCCTCCATGTCTCGTAATTATAGAATTATGTCAGTTAGCCCAGCCTCGCAGCAGAGTTATGCTTCACTGGACAGATACCTGAGTGTGTGACAGAGCAACTTCAGTAGACAAATGCACTTTCATGCTTCATTGCTGTTTTCACGTCTGTGGTTTTGATAACTGTAAATGTAATGTACACTTATTGAAATCATGATAAAAGGAAGTTCAACTTAACTACTCTTTGTCTTACAGTTGACATAATAAATTGAATCAAGATTTTCTTGAATAATCACAGCATTCATATTAGTTAAAGGTTAGAGATGAAGACAGATTCAGTTATATCAACAGGTGAGACTATCTCTTTTCTTAATCTTCAAAGTTTCTACATTACTTTTGGGCTATTTTAGTGAAAATATATCCAATTTTGATCAATGAGTTCATTTTCTAGCACTTACGGATGTTGGGAAAGAAGAAATTATCCTCTACCCTTGTATGTTCTTTTGGCTGATCTAAAATTTATTAACAAAGTTAACATGAGACAGAGCAGCAGGAGAAAAATCAAAGAAAAATTTTAATAACATATCTACATGAGAGGGGGGCTTCCTAGGTAGCTCAGTGGTAAAGAATCTTCCTGCCAGCGCAGGAGATGCAAGTTCAATCCTTGGGTCAGAAAGATCCCCTGGAGAAGGAAATGGCAACCCACTCCAGTATTCTTGCCTGGGAAATCCCATGGACAGAGAAACCTGGCAAACTGCAGTCTGTGGGGTCGCAAACAACAACAACTACATGGGAGAGACCAGGAGAACTAAGTAACTCATAGAAATGGTCAAAAGTTTTTTTTTGTTTTTTAAGTGTTTGGCTGCACTGGATTTTCATTGCTGAGCGCAGGCTTTTTTTGCAGGGCATGGACTTCTCTAGTGGAGGCCTGTGAGCTTAGCTGAGATGTGTGAGATATCCCTGGGTCCCCTGCATGGGGAGCAGAGAGTCTTATTGGCTAGAATGCTTATCTTAAATACCACCTTAAGCTCAAGACAAAAGAGGTTGCTGGGGCTAGTTTTGGGGACTTGAGAGGAAGGAAGTTCACATGGAGATGGAAAAGCAGTGCTTAGTAAACAAATGTTGCTGGACCATGCAGAGACAAGGGGACACGGTGATTTTTAGGCCCTTACCCCCACCATTTCTAGCCTATATTCTTTGCAGGTATCTGTGGTGATAGCTCTATTCCAGGAACAAGGGCTCCATCTAAATTCTTTTAGGTAGTAAAGGGGGGAGAAAAATTTCCTGTCTTCTGTTTCTTAAAAATTATCAGCCTAAATTAATCCTCCTGCCAAAGAAACACATTTTAGAGTGTGAAATTTTGTTCCCTTGCATGGGGAAATTCTGGTTACTTCAAGCATTACACACATGCTTTTGGAGAAAATAGTGAATTCATCAGTGGTAGCACTTTGTTTCATTTGCAGGAAGAAATTTGTTAAATAAGAAAGTTATCCTCAAGTGATAACTGCACACCTGGGTAAGTCTTGTCTCCCTTGGAATGCTCAGTGCCTTAGTGCTTCTAGACCATTCGTTTCAGAACAGCCTTTCACATTCTAACGAACACTGCAGGAATAACCTCAGTGGCTATGTTTTTAAACTAATAAAACTACAATTGCTTGAATGGGAACTTACTATTGTGTGAGTTTCCCTACGAGGCACTTTTTATACATATTACTCCTTTTAAAGATTGTTAGCCAGTTAAGCTACTTATTTTTCAAATTAAGTTTAGTCAGACTCAGATTTTATCCCTTTGCCTTTTCTACTAGTTTTCCTATTTTCTGTTCTGTCCATTAACTTTACCATTGGGAATTTAAGCATACATTATAAACAAAAAAGCTACTCTTCTGAAACTTCACAAAATCAAATCAACTTTGTCACTTACATACCTGGTGCGTTTTAGTTTATTGTTGACTGTATTATTCCATGAATAGAGCATAGGTCCACACAGTATTAACATCTCTGGATATAAATACATTATATCCACATTTGACCGTCAGCTTCCTTTAGATGATCAAATGAGACATTTAACTCTCAGTTTGAAGAGGTTTCTCTGAAAAATACGATTCAAGTAAATGATTTCCACTGTCCCTTCTGCCACTAACGTCCGTAGTGTTGTGTGTTGTGTTAGTCTCTCAGTCGTGTTCGACTCTCTGCGATCCTATGGACTATGACCCAACAGGGTCCTCCGTCCATGGGATTCTCCAGGCAAGAGTACCGGAGTGGGTTGCCATTTCCCTCTCCACTATTCTGTATATGAAAGTGAAAGTGAAGTCGCTCATTCGTGTTCGACTCTTTGCGATCCCGTGGACTGTAGCCCACCAGGCTCTTCCGTCCATGGGATTCTCCAGGCAAGAGCACTGGAGTGGGTTGCCACGTCCTTCTCCAAGTGTTACAACCCCCTAAAGATGTATATCCCGCCCTGATTGAACTGAAGTTGCTTCTACTGCACATGAAGGTGACACAGAACTGCCAGTGTAAGAGAGTAGGATTGATTGCCTTCTGAAACAAGAACCGCAGTATTTGGCGGAGGTTTACAACTGAGAGTATGTATATAATATAATATTTGTACAAAGCTTCCCTAGTGGCTCAGCAGTAAAGAATCCACCTGCAATGCAGGTGATGCAGGAGACTTGGGTTCAATCCCTGGGTTGGGAAGATCCCCAGAGGAGGGCATGGCAACCCACTGCAGTATTCTTGCCTGGAGAATTCCGTGGACAAAGGAGCCTGGAGGGTTACAGTCCATGGGGTCACAAAAAGAGTTGGACATGACTGAAGCAACTTAGCACAAAAACACACACAAGTTCAAAATAAAAATTACTCAACTTTGAAAGAACCAGGAAAATGTAACTTACTTTCCAAAATAAAGAAAATAGGAAAAAAAAAAAAAAAAAAAAAGAAAATAGGAAAGATGATGTTTGTAACATATCCCAGATGTTGAATTATCAGATCAAGCCTTTAAAGCAGATTTTAAAATTATGTATCACAAAGTTAACAAAATCAAGTAAAGTAAATGAAAAATTAGAAAATATAAGACTATAAAAGGCTATTTGTTTTTAAGTTTCATAAGTTTCAAATTTATTACTAGATGTCAACTATGTTCTTTTATTAAGCTATTAGTCTTCTGTTGAGCTTGCAATTAGCTGAATTAGTTTTTTTCCTAAAACAGTTGTTGTTTGTGTTTTTGTTTCTGTTGGTCTTTTTTTATTTATTTTTCTTCTGGTTATTATTGTTTATATTACTGACCTCTACTCTTGTAGTTATTATTTTCTTCCTTCTGTCTCCCTTGGGTTTGCTCTCTTGATCATTCTTCAACTTTTAAAATGGACTATTTTGATATTTTTATAATTTGTCTTATTTTTGCCTAAATATATATAAACGTCTATTTCCTTTTTAGTCCTACTTTATCATCTATACCCTCTCCTTTTGCAATGAAATGTTTTCATTTGGTTCTAAGTACTAATTTTATAATTTTATTTATAAAATGATACATGTTTAATAGCAGAATATGCATAAGCATATAAGTTTATAGATTTACATTTTATCTTCCTATAATTTATATATAAATAGTTTAAATATGAACTCATTTAATGATTTCAATTGTTACCATCATCAGCAAACATTACTTCTAAGTTGTTGATTTTGTCAAATTTGTTATAATTTCCTTTTGGCTATTATATGCACAGTTTTGTTTGTTTTACAAATATGCTCAAAGTAAGTATGTATTTTTTAGATGTAAGGTATATGTATATATGTGTTTGTACATACACACATACTTCAAGGCAATTGATGTAGTCTTCAAGGTTTCTGTACCTTCAGTTATTTTTTTCTGCCAGTTTGATACATTTCTCAAATGAATATGAATATCTCAGATTATAATATACTAACATCTATTTTTCTTATAGTTCCATGTTCTAGATTTCTTTAATATGTTTTCTATATCTATTTAAATTTTTTTATCTGTTTGATGCCATTTCTTTTTTTCTGTTTCACACATACCATTGAATTCCCTTCTCTCTGAAGCTTTCATTTCTTGTATTTTGATTTCTTATTTTTAATGCTTATATGTTCTTTTAATTTATCTGTTCCAAAATAAAGCATTGATAGATTGCTTTTTTATAATTTGAGAGTCTTTCTCTTTGACTTATGAATTTAACTCAACTGTGTTAAAAGTACTACTGTGTTAGGACTTATTTTTGCTATTTGCATTTTCTGTTTATCACATTTTTTCTTCTTTTCTTTTTCTTGGCTTCTATTAGCTGAATCAACCTTTTATGCTTTGTTAAGAGTTACACATTTTACATTTATACGCAGACATATTTTATTTTTTTAAATTTGATAAGCTCATAAATACCTATATCTTTTCCCTAAATATATTGTTCATGTCTCCTTATACTTCTCTTTCTTTACCCAGTTATATTGATATTACTTGTTATTTAGTCCTTATTTTAACAGATTTTCATTTTGTTTGCTGGGCTTTTATTTTCTGTATGACAGTAAACCTGAATAAACTTTTAATTTACTTATAATAAATCAAATAGAAATCCACCCCCTCCTTTATTTGGTTCTTTTCCTTTTTGACTGCACTGGGTGGCATGTGCGATCTTAGGTCCCAGACCAGGGATTGAACCCATGCCCCCTGTTGTAGAAGGGAGGAATCTTAACCAGTGAACCACCATTGGAGTCTCTTGTTTGAGTTGTTTTTCTGAGAATAAATTTGAAGGTGAGTTCTGAGGATTGCTTTTTCTAAGATGATAGTCAATATCTACGTATGATTATTGAAAAGTTATAGAAAAGTTCTACAGACAGTGCAGCTCTATTTCACCCTTGAAATTGAAATCATGCACCTCAGATATGAACTTGAACTCATACAACCATGACTTGAACCCAGCCAAAATCCATGGTGTTCTAGCTGAGATCACACACCTCCTTTTGGGTTTTAATGAAGCTCGATATCATAATGTCTCATTGCAGAAAGAATTCCCTGAGAGACAGAGAGATAGGTAAGAAGTGCATTTATGTAGAGAGAAACACATTCTACAGACAAGAGTGTGGGTCACCTCAGAAGACTTGAGACTGGCCTAGAAATATGGTGTAGGTAGCTTTTATGGGTGGGTAATTTCATAAGCTACTGAGTCGGAGTATTGTTCCAACTATATTGGGGGAAGGAGTGGAGAGTTCCTGAAATTGGGCCACCACCTACTTTTTGGTCTTTGATTGGCCTTCGAACTGTCTTAGTGCCTGTGATTGTGTCAGTTAGCTTGTTGATGTTATGATGAGTGTGTATTGAGGCTCAAGGTCTCGTCTACCATCTTGAACCCGTTTGGTTCTTATTAGTTTATGTCGTGTCCTTGGGCTTTGTCATCCCTTCAAAGGTTGTGCCCTGCCCCCTTCCCTCTTTTTTCAAAATGACAATGTGATGATTTGATTCAGGCTAAATATAAAATTGTATTAAGTTTGAACTTTGCCTTTAACAGTTTATAAAGATTCTTCTTTCATCCAGTGCTGGAATGGTCGATGTCAGTTTAATTCAAGTGAGGTTTTGTTTTGTTTTTAGAATATGTAATCTTTTTTAGGAAGCTTTTAGAGTTTCCTTTTTATGTATAGCTAGTTTTTTAAAATTTTTGAATGCTTTTGAGATTATGTTGTATTTGGACTACTTCTTGATCATTTTTTTTTTCAATGCTTCCTGCCCCCCTACTTTTTTGTGTCTAGAACCTCAGGTACAAGGATATGATAAATCTACTACCAAATTCCATGTCTTAATTTTTCTTTTTCATTGCCAGTTAATTGTATCCATTTTATTTTCTTTTGAAGAGTTTCTTTTGATGATTTTCTGTTCTATATATTCTGCTCTTTCTTCACACTACTAATTTTTGAAATTCAAATAACATCTATTCCACAGATATCTCTGTTTCTGCTTACTCTTTCCACTATTTGCCTTTAATGCTGTTGGAGTATTTTAGACCTACATATTATATATATATATATATATTTACCTTATTTACACTAATTCTGTTTAATATGGTGTAAATTATTTAGTTTGTAGTTTTAATTTTCATTTTTGTTTGTTCAATTTCTTGATATTTCCCCCCTTAAGCTTTATTTCAGCTGTCATAGATATGGAGGAGAGAGAGGCTAAAATGTGGGTTTCGCTTCTTTTCCTGGAACTCAAGGGATGAGTTTAGAAGATAATGCTTCAGGACAAAGATCTCTACCACCAATTGAACATGACCTTGCAGGTGACCTTGCCCTTCAAAACATTCTTCAGGCTTCATGCTTGAGCATTGTTCTTTTCCCAAAGTCTTAATTCCAAATTATAATCTAGCTCAGTCTGTGAAGGGACAGGATAGGAAAAGTTTTGTCCTTCTAGGTATATTTTATCAGTTCTCGTTCCAGACAACTTGGTCTTTGATCTCAGCCAGGTCTGAGTTGACTCTGTTGCTATTCTGACTCCAGTAGCAGGTTGTGGACAGCGGCACCCCCATGGATCTATGCAAGGCAGGAAAGGACATGCAGGTTTTCTCTCAGTCTCAACTCTACATAGGAAACCAGACTCTCCTTTACTCTTAACCATCTGTCAGCCATCTTCTTCTCTACCCCAACATTCACCTCAGACCAACTCTTCTGTTTCCTTACAGGTTTCTCATTTTTGTATTAGTTTCACAGATCCACCAGACTGAGTTTCTTAACCAAAAGACGGCAGACACTCATGCATTCAGTCTTTTCAAGAATCATCTGCAAATCACAAAAACAAATCTTACATTGAGTATGTGTATACAGCTTGGAAATGACATTTCCTTAAAGGCTCACTGTAAATTAAGAAAGATTTTTAGAAATAAATTTATTAAGCATTATCACTGAGAAGAATGAAATTGTTCAATAGCTGCGACAGAATTTATGGCACCTAAGGTATGTATTTATATCATTATTTAATGAATTTATCCTTGTTTTGTGTTTGGCTCCAAGGCAGATAGTCTAATTTAGGTATAATCATGACTTTAGGTACAAAGCAAAGTATAAAAGATTGCTCAGTAAACTTTTTTAAACTCAGTGGCTCAATGCCAGTAGTGACAGCTTTTGCAATTAGTTTAGGCTCTTTGTTTCTTGAGGCAACTGTAAAACCTATAGCCGTGTATTCACTTTTCAGTGAAATTTTCATAAAATTTGTAGTTGAATTAATTGGTACATTGGCTGACAGTTTCAGCAAAGAGGCCAAGCCCTCAGCCATCCAGTTATTGCTTAAACTGCTCTGTTGTAACTATTTTGGCTAGGATCATTGAGAAGGCTGTGTTTCCCTAAGGCTTATCTAAGGCACAAATTGAAGACTTTGATATCTAGGGATGTCAGTCTGACACTTTTTGTAAGAAGACACTCCAAATTACAAAAAATAAAAAGATATGCTCTGCATGAGGATGTTTTATAAATGCCAAGTAATGACATTATGTTACTCAGAAATGTGTAACAGAGAAATTTTCTGGTATCTGGATGAATGAAAAGTTAAGGATGATGTAAAATCTATTTCTAAGTTAACATTTTTGTTCTAATGTTTATTATAAACTAGTATTTTCAATTTCATGAAATTTGACTCTTTTCCCTTAATTAACCCCAAAGACATTCTCATCCATTCAGTGGATATAAGCTTTGAACTCATTTTCAATAGTTGTCTGTTTTGAGTACTCTTGTAAAACAAGGATTCCTGGTGTGTCTATTTAGAAAGCACTTTTTCAAAGGACAACAAATGCTTTAGGATAATTTTTCTTAAATGTGGAAGCTTCCCCTTCAGAGAGCATGGATAGAGCCAGTGAACAGTTACTCAGTTTCAGTCATCGATAGTAATTGAAAGAAAATATTTCTCTAAGTGTAGTCAGGATATTAACATTAAAAATAATTAAAAGTACCTTAGAACTAAGTAGATTATTTTAGGTAAAGCTGAATCCTCAAGTTTTTCAAACAACAGATCGTTCCAAGAAACAATGCTTTTTCAATTTAAGGGCATTTAAAATAATGTTCTTTTTTTTTTTTTTCTTTTTTTAGTTTTCTGAATGTTGAGCTTTTTTAAAAAAATTTAAATTTATTTATTTTAATTGGAGGCTAATTACTTTACAATATTGTATTGATTTTGCCATACGTCAACATGAATCTGCCACGGGTGTACACGTGTTCCTAATCCTGAACCCCCCTCCCACCTCCCTCCCTATACCATCCCTCTTGGTCATCCCAGTGCACCAGCCCCAAGCATCCTGTATCCTGCATCGAACCTAGACTGGTGATTTGTTTCTTATATGATATTATACATGTTTCAATGCCATTCTCCCAAATCATCCCACCCTCGCCCTCTCCCACAGAGTCCAAAAGACTCTTCTATACATCTCTGTCTCTTTTGCTGTCTCGCATACAGGATTATTCTTACCATCTTTCTAAATTCCATATATATGTGTTAGTATACTGTATTGGTGTTTTTCTTTCTGGCTTACTTCACTCTGTATAATAGGCTCCAGTTTCATCCACCTCATTAGAACTGATTCAAATGTATTCTTTTTAATGGCTGAGTAATACTGCATTGTATATATGTACCACGGCTTTCTTATCCATTCATCTGCTGATGGACATCTAGGTTGCTTCCATGTCCTGGCTATTATAGACAGTGCTGCGATGAACATTGGGGTACACATGTCTCTTTCAATTCTGGTTTCCTCAGTGAGTATGCCCAGCAGTGGGATTGCTAGGTCATAAGGCAGTTCTATTCCAGTTTTTTAAGGACTCTCCACACTGTTCTCCATAGTGGCTGTACTAGTTTGCATTCCCACCAACAGTGTAAGAGGGTTCCCTTTTCTCCCCACCTTCTCCAGCATTTATTGCTTGTGGACATTTGGATCACAGCCATTCTGATTGGCGTAAATGGTACCTCATTGTGGTTTTGATTTGCATTTCTCTGATAATGAGTGATGTTAAGCATCTTTTCATGTGTTTGTTAGCCATCTGTATGTCTTCTTTGGAGAAATGTCTATTTAGTTCTTTGGCTCATTTTTTGATTGGGTGGTTTATTTTTTTGGAATTGAGCTGCAGGAGTTGCTTGTATATTTTAGAGATTAGTTGTTTGTCAGTTGCTTCATTTGCTATTATTTTCTCCCATTCCAAAGGCTGTGTTTTCACCTTGCTTATAGTTTCCTTTGTTGTGCAGAAGCTTTTAAGTTTAATTAGGTCCCATTTGTTTCTTTTTGCTTTTATTTCCAGTATTCTGGGAGGTGGGTCATAGAGGATCCTGCTGTGATTTATGTCAGAGAGTGTTTTGCCTATGTTCTCCTCTAAGAGTTTTATAGTTTCTGGTCTTACATTTAGATCTTTAATCCATTTTGAGTTTATTTTTGTGTATGGTGTTAGAAAGTGTTCTAGTTTCATTCTTTTACAAGTGGTTGACCAGTTTTCCCAGCACCACTTGTTAAAGAGATTGTCTTTAATCCATTGTATAGTCTTGCCACCTTTGTTGAAGATAAGGTGTCCATAGGTGTGTGGATTTATCTCTGGGCTTTCTATTTTGTTCCATTGATCTATATTTCTGTCTTTATGCCAGTACCATACTGTCTTGAAGCCTGTGGCTTTGTAGTAGAGCCTTAAGTCAGGCAGTTTTAATTGACTGTATACAGAAGAATGGTAAGTCACTGAGCATAGCCTTAAATGAATTCTAAGTCTACATTTAAACTCTTGTGAAATGACATTACTCTCTTCCTGTTGTATTAGATTGATTCATTCATATATATATTTTAGCTTTGTATAAGGACACTGGAATTTTTAGCTTTCCTAGGAGACTTTTTCTGTCATATTTAGTAACTGGAGGTGACTGCAGAGTGAAACTAGTGAAGTTTAAGCTTTAACATCCTTTACCCTTTCATGTCTTTGGGAGGGACCCAGCATTGTGTTCATATGAACTAAGCATGTTAAATTCTGCAAAGGTAAGATATTTTTACCGTGTAATTTGATGTCAGCTTCTCCTCTGTCATGATTTCCTTCCTGTTGGGTGACTGGGATGTGTCAAGTATTTGTGGAGTCTGGCTAAGGGGTGGTTGATTTGGGCAAATATCTGAGTTCACTGTTTATCTGCAATTATTCTTAATTTCATCTTTATAATGTATTTTTATTAAAGGTAATCCACAAATTATTGGTGTTTTGGGTTCTCAAATCCTGGATCCACTCTGATAAAAACACAAATGGTAGCCCTGAGGAAAATGTAAATCCTTTAGGCTCTTTGCAGTTTCCCTTGTGACCTGCTTTCATTTCTCGTCTTCATAAATTATTTGACTTTGGCCACTAGTGAGTTGTATTTCATACAAGCTACTCAAATCTCCCTATACTGTGCTGGACACACAGGGTACACTTTCTTAAAAAAAAAAAGGCACAAAAAAAAAAAAAACCACAAAAAAATCTTGTCACTTTCAAATCTCTGTGTTTCATTGTTGTTCAGTTGCCAAGTCATGTCTAACTCTTTGTTACCCCATGAACTGCAGCGTGCCAGGCTTGCCTGTCCCTCACCACATCCTGCAGTTTGCTCAGGTTCATGTCCATTGCATCAGTGATCCCATCCAACCATCTCAACTTCTGTCACCCTTGTCTCCTTGTGCCTTCAGTCTTTGCCAGCATCAGGGTCTTTTCCAATTAGTTGGCTGGTCGCATCAGGTGACCAAGTATTGGAGCTTCAGCTTCAGCATTAGCCCTTCCAATGAGTATTCAGGGTTGATTTCCTTTAGGACTGACTGGTTTGATCTCCTTGCTGTCCAAGAGACTCTCAAGAGTCTTCTCCAGCACCACAGTTTGAAGGCATCAGTTCTTCGTCACTCTGCCTTCTTTATGATCCAGCTCTCACAACTGTATGTGACTAATGGAAAGACCATAGCCTTGACTATGTGGACCTTTGTCAGCAAAGTGATGTCTTTGCTTTTTAATAAACTGTGTAGGTTAGTCATAGCTTTCCTGCCAGGAAGCAAATTGTTTTCTAATTTCATGGCTGCAGTCACCATTTGCAGTGATTTTAGAGTCCAAGAAGAGAAAATCTATCACAGCTTCCACCTTTACCCCATCTGTTTGCCATGAAGTAATGGGAAGGAATCCATGATCTTAGTTTTTTTAATATTGAGTTTTAAACCGCTTTTTTCACTCTCTTCCTGCACCCTCATCAACAGGCTCTTTAGTTCCTCTTCACTTTCTGCCATTACAGTGGTATCCCTGATAGCTCAGTTGGTAAAGAATCCGCCTGCAATGAAGGAGACCCTGGTTCGATTCCTGGGTCAGGAAGATCCGCTGGAGGGATAGGCTATCCACCCCGGTATTCTTGGGTTTTCCTTGTTTTTCAGCTGGTAGAAAATCCACCTGCACTGTGGGAGACCTGGGTTCTGTCCCTGGGTTGGGAAGATCCCCTGGAGAAGGGAAAGCTACCCACTCCAGTATTCTGGCCTGGAGAATTCCATGGACTATAGAGTCTGCGGGATTGCAAAGAGTTGGACATGACTAAGTGTCTTTCACATCCTCATATCTGAGGTTCTTGATATTTCTCCCTGCAGTCTTGATTCCATCTTGTAACTCATCCAGCCTGGCATTTCTAATAATGTGCTCTGCATATACATTAAATTAACAGGGGGACAATAGACAGCCTTTACAAACTCCTTCCTCAATTGTAACTCAGTCAGTACAGGGTTCTGTTTCCCTACCTGTAGGATAAAGTACAAAGTCCTCCCTATAACTTAGAAGATAATGAATATTTTATGTCTCTCTTGCCCAATCCCATTCCCTTCTTCACCCAATGGTCATCCTCTGTGCTCTAGTCACAGAAGCAATCCTCCTTTAATAACTACTTTCCATAAAAACAAGCCCTCAGGTTGGGCCACATTATCCAAACTATCACCCCTATCCAGCTCACTTAGAGTAGGGCTGGACTTAGGAAAGGCATCTGATCCCATTGGAACTTTTACTTGCAGTAACCTGGATTTAGGTAAAAGAACCCCTTGTCAGATTCTGTCGAGTCTCTGAAATGTGAGTAGTGGTATAGATGTGGGTCTGGAAAAGCAATGTTTCCACTGTATATGGAGAGAAAAAGCAAAATAGGAACTGCGAGAAAGACTGAAACAGATGCTAAATGAAGCAGAGATAAAACACTATGTGGTCTCAAAGAAATGGGCAGTCTGCTCAGGATGGCTTGCCAGTGATAGATTCCAGTCGCTCGTATACCTGGCTGCCTTTCTCTTGAATTCTGTTAGACACCCCTGGATACTTATCACATAACTCTCTTTCTTTGTTAGACTTGAGTGTGTACTCATAATACATGATTCTCAGAAAATTATGATGCACTGAGTTTCCATGGTACTCTGTGTTCAGTTGTCTCCATACTTCTGCACAATCCTTTACTGATAACCTCTGCCTGGAATTTCTCCCTCTTCTTCAGGCACTGTCTCCACATCTTACCAAAGTGACACCTTAATCATATTTTTGAAATTGTCTTTGAGAAGTTCTGTCCTGGGAAATCTTCCCCAAACACTCTTAGACTGAGTTACAGACAACGATAAATTTGAGGTTAAAAACTTATGTTGCTCACAGTCATATTTGTAACATCCACATAGTGGTTAGTATAGTGGATAGACACTAATTAATATTGGTTAAGGAAGGAATCAAGAAGTAGGGGGTGAAGGAAGGGGAGAGAATAATAAATAAATAAAACAAAAAATTATAAAAATAAATGAAGTAGTTCATTAACTTAAAAAAGTCATGTCAATAAATGACCAAGTTTAGGTTTGAACTCAGGTTAATCTGACCTTGTAACTAGGTTCTTTCCTATACACCAATCTCCTCCATTTACTACCATAAGAAGTAGCATATAGAAAGTAATACATAAATGTTAGTTGAACTTCACTTAATACTGTTTGCTGGTTATTAATAAATATGGTAGCTCAGTATAAAAACCATCTAACTTTTATTAATTCATTCATTTTTTGTAATTGTACTTTGTGCTAGGCACTGAGGAATTATGTGAAGATGCAGAAATGTATGGTCTCTTGTAGTGATGATAACAGAAATTATACAATAAGGATAGTGTGTATATCTTTAACTCATATTTTGTAAACAGATTTTTGATTATTAAAGAAAAAATGTAAATTCCTGAGGGACATTCTTGGTTCTGTAATGCACAAATTATGTTATAGGTACTTTGTATATTACAAAATAAAGTGAAACACTACCAGCTAAGGCATTACCATGATGTCACTTACATAGATAATCAATGCAAAAAAGCTGAAGAGTGTGAGTTTGGCTACACATTCCTTATTTTAGTAGCAACAGTTATGCAAAAGAATATATTCATTTTAATGGATAATCCTTATTAAAGCAGACAGGTAGTATGTGAGATCTATAAGTATTAATCAGTAATAAGAAAATGAATAGGGGCTGAAAACCTACTTTTTTCAGCCCTCTGCTTGTTTTGTTATATAGCCTGTCTCTACCTCTCCAGATACCTTTAAGGGATTTATTAAGGTTCCCTGGAAACAGACTCTTGTGATGGAGATTAAAAAAATATTATTTATTTGACTGTGCCAAGTCTTAGTTGCAGCAGTTGGAGTCTAGTGGAATCTAGTTCCCTGATCAGGGATCAAACCCTGGTGCCCTGTGTTGGTAGCTCAGAGTCTTAGCCACTAGACCACCAGGGCAGTCCCTGTGATGGGAGATTTGAGTGCAAAAGGATTATAGCAAAAAGGCTCTAGGAGAAATTGCCTATAAGGGTTTGAGGGACAAAGATTCAGCAAAGGGAGAAGCTGAACAATACTTCATTTTAACAGAGGCATCAGTTGACCCCAGGCATCCCTGCTGGCTCAGCCAGTAAAGAATCTGCCTGCAATGCAGGAGACCCGAGTTCACCCCTGGGTTGGAAAGATCCCTTGGAAAAGGAAATGGCAACCCACTCTAGTATTCTTGCCTGGGAAATCTCATGGATGGAGGAGCCTGATGGGCTACAGTTCTTGGGGTTGCAAAGAGTTGGCCACAACTTAGCAACTAAACAACAGTAGCAACAATCAGTTGATCCCACAGAAAGCTTTGGACCTGTCATGTAAATTAATATGAGGTACTATAGGAAATACATAGGAAATTGATTGAGCTATTAATAAGGATGCGGCCTTTGTATATTCCCGGTTACCACAAGCAAGTTGCCCCAGTGAATGGGTATAACTGCGGGTGGGGGCAGTGGTCTTTCACAGAGGGCAGCTCCCAGAGAGGACGTTATTTTCTGCTGGAGATTGAAGTGCAATTATCTGGATAATTCTATTAACTGTTTTTAAATACTTCAATTAGGTAATGTGACTCTCTGATTAAAAGTAACAGTAAATGTCATTTTAAAATATGTATGTACCTGTATGAGTTTTTTGAAATTCTGTAAAATGCTTTTTGCATGTTAATGTTTCAGGGAGATAGCAGTTTGAACTCATTTCAGCACCATCCTCCCCCCACACCACACATGGATACTTTTTTTTCTTTTATTGCTATCAGAGCTTGTCTATCACCTCTTAACCAATGGATCGCAATTTTAATTAATCAGTACAATCATTTATCATCTTGTTTTCAAAATACAGTTGACCTTTGAACAACATGGGTTTGAATTGTCCAGATCCACTTTTACAGATATTTCTCAGTAATAAATACTGCATTACTACATGGTCCTCAGTTGCTTGAATCTGCTAATGCAAAGAACCCTGGATGGGGAGGGCCAGCTATAAATTATATGGGAATTAACACTCTCAAGTTGTTCAAGGGTCAACTGTATTGATTTTAATCTGTTTAAATTAGATACATTTGTCTAATAACTTGACTTTTAACTTGTCAGTCAAGATTGCATAATGTGTTTAAGTCACTCCAAGTGAGAGGGTGATTTTCCCCGCAAAATATGTTCCAACTGTGTTACTCTCAATTAGTTGTCTCTATCTACAGAACTCAGGAGGCCTCAGTGGTAATCTAAGAAGGTAAATCTGTGTGAGAATAATTAGCCAGACCACTTTTTCACAAATTGCTTTCAATAATTACATTTGTCTGTAAAACCCTAAAATGTGTATAGAGAAGATGAAGGTCATGAATAATAAACATTTTATACATACATAGTAATGAGTGAGCACTACTTTTAGTAATTCAAAATTTCTATAACTGCACCATTTTTGCTAATTGCATGCTTTATGTCTTGCCCATAAAATCATAAAAGTTACTAATTTTCCATTACATACAAATATGTAAAGTATACTGCACAGATGGGTTTTAGATTCCTGTTTGCCAGAGGAGCATCATTAAGCATCAAGCATAAAGGAAATTGCACAGTTAAACATGAATCCATTCTTCATTTTTGCTTCTTGGAGACATTTTATTTTTGGAGACAATCTCCTTAATTAACATTTGTTTGTCCTAAACTTTTTGTCAGGTTTTATAATATAATGCATCTTAAGGTCAAATTCATGTTTAGAAATGTGTACTTGGGGGAAAATATGGCACTTTTGTCATCCTTATGTTTCCAGAACCTAGTGGGGGGTCTGGCTTTCAATAGCTGTTTATTGAAGGTGAAAGAAATTAGCTAAGTGATAACAGGCCAACTAATTGGGTGTCTGTGTACCAAGTTAATTATAGTGTTTATAGCTGTGAACACTATAATGTTACACTCACCCTTGAAAAACCATATGCGGAGGTAACTTATTAACTATGTCTATATAAAAATATGTGTTTATATAATATCTTATAAAGTGTGGATATTTAATTGCATAAATAGCATTATATTTAGGGGCCATGCATATTATTAAAATGTTCTAGAAGAAATAAATTACCTTACCAACTTAAATTTCTAGCTATATTACTTGGCATATGTTTCTGGCATCCTTAAACATACTGATAACTAACATGGCTGGTTGAATCTTAGAACAAAGCTCTAAAAATAGTTGACATTTTGCTGTTTCTATAGTAACAATGAAAATGGCTTCAAATTGTAGCACTGCTCCCACAGAGCTTAATGTTCTCCCTAGATTGGTTATATACTATACTGCTTTGTTATTGTAGTAAAAACCACCATTACTCTTTTTTTCATGTCTTTGATGTGTCTTATAACAATCTGATCACTAGTGTAACAATCTGAGTGTTTACCTGCTATGGTTAAAACAAACATCCCAGTGACTTTTCAAAAAATTGAGTTCTACCTCAAAGCATGCTAAAACCAGACTGAGTTTTTACATGATGTGATTTCAACTGTACTAGAAGGATCCAGATAATGTCTCCATTTGCCTCAGTATCCAATGTTTCACTGGTTAGAGATGGTTCTTTTAGCAGAAATCATTGTCCATCTCTTTTAATGAACTGACCACTGCTAACTATGTGGGGAGTCCTAGTAAATCCCATAATTTGGGGCATAACTCAGTAACAGTCACATCAGTTCCAGTGTACCTTCCCCTTGAAACATCATCAAAATGAGTTTGTCTGTCTTGTTTCGTGAGTAATCCTCAGTGTTGTGGGTATAGTGGGTACCTAATAAATGTTTTGATGAGTGAGTGTTAGATGAATAAAACTGTGCTTTATCTGGGAGAGGGAAAATTAATTTTCAACATGCCACTTATACTTTTTAAGGTTAATTAAGTTCTAAAATATATCTCTCTACATCTCTTGACAACCCACTGGAAGTCATATACCAAGTTTGTGACTGTAATAGGTAGAATAACAGTTCCTCAAAGATGTCCAAGTACCAATACTAGTAATTGGGACTAGTAATGTGAATACATTAGGTTATGTGCAAAGGGTAATTATGGCAGCAGATGGAATTGAGGTTGCTACTCAGCTGAACTTGAATGAGGGTGTTTATTCTGGATTATTCTGTTGGGCCCTGCTATGGGCTGAGTGATTGTGCCCCTCATTCCCAGATTCATATGTTGAATCCTAATGTTCGTTGTGATGGTATTGAAGTGGAGGTGGCCTTTGGGAGGTAATTAGGGCATGAGGTCAGAGCTCTCAGAATTAGAATTGGTGCCTTAATCATAGAGTCCTAGAGAACTCCTTGCCCCTTCTGCCAAGTGAAGCTACAGTGAAAAAATTGCAAACTGCCACAGACTTGATCTTAGACTTCACAGTGTTCAGAACTGTGAGAAACAGACTACTGTTGTTTATAAGCACCCAGTCTCTGGTATTTTGCTGTTGTAGCCCAAAGAGATTAAGGCAGGTTCAGTGTAATCACAAAGGACCTTAACAGTGAAAGTGGGAGACAGAAGAGAGAACAGGGAGGTGGCCCCCTGAGAAGCACTTGGCCAGATGGCTTTGGCTGTGATGATGGAAGGAAGAGGACAGAAGCCAAGGGAAGCAAGCAGGTGTCATTGGAGCAGGAAGAGACAAGGAAATAAAGTGTTTCCTATTGTCTCCAGAAGGAATGCCACCCTGTTGACACCTTCTTTTTAGCTCAATAAGACTTAATATTTTGAGCTCTAGAATGGCAAGATGAAAAATTTGTTTTAAGCCATTAAGTTTGTGGTAAAATGCTTCAGTAGCAAGATCCCCTGGAGGAGAGCATGGCAGCCCACTCCAGTATTCTTGCTTGGAGAATCCCCATGAACAGAGGAGCCTGGTGGGCTACAGTCCATGAGGTCGCAGAGTTGGACACAACTAAGCAACTAGGCACAGCAAATGGAAACTAATATAGTGGGGAGCAAAGTAAATTTTCAGTAACAAGTTGACCTAGAAATTGAAGGCTAGATAACTTTTTATATGAAGATTCTCTGATTTTTCAGGGATCACTTGATAATTTGGGAAAAGAAGAATACTGCATCTAGAGAAGTCAATCTCTTAATATGAAGCAAAATGAAAGTAAAATTTCCATTGTTCTCTATTTAAGAAATTATTTTTATTTATTACAGCTTTTCATTAGAAAAAAATCCACGAAAAATAATTTTTATTACTAGATTTGAATGAGAAATAGGTCAAGCTAATCAGAGAAGGCCATGGCACCCTATTCCAGTACTCTTGCCGTAAAAATCCCATGGATGGAGGAGCCTGGTAGGCTGCAGTCCATGGGGTCGCGAAGAATCGGACACGACTGAGTGACTTCACTTTGACTTTTCACTTTCATGCATTGGAGAAGGAAATGGCAACCCACTCCAGTGTTCCTGCCTGGAGAATCCCAGGGACGGGGGAGCCTGGTGGGCTGCCGTCTATGGGGTCGCACAGAGTTGGACACGACTGAAGCGACTTAGCAGCAACAGCAGGAGGTCAAGCTAAGAAGTAAGCAATAAATGCAAAATGAAGTCATCAGTTTTATTGATTGTTAGCATATGATTCAATGTTACCATAAGATTATTGTACTTTTACAGTCTATATTTGATGGATTGTTTTTGTGTGTGATAATGTTCCACAATTCACCAACTTCATTCATTGATATGAATAAGGTATATGACTTTATTGCTGGTGTTGAAGTAATATTTTATAAATATATATGAGTGATATATAAGGAATTTTTAATATTTTTTAATTCAGCTGTTTTATAATTTTCATCTTCCTTTTATCAAGACTATAATCACTCTATTTGTAATAATGTGTTCCATGTTATTAAGAAATAGACATTATATTTGATTTTTATAGCCAACTTAATCTTTCACACTTTATGAGATCTGTGAATAGTTTCTTGCTCTGGAAAGTGTGATGTTGGTGTGTTTATTCGGTATCATCTTAAAGAATCTGCCTGTAGTGCAGAAGACTCAGTTTTAATTCCTGAGTCGGGAAGATCTGCTGGAGAAAGGAATGGCTACCCATCCTGACCAGCTATAGTCATGAGGTTTCAAAGAATCAGACACGACCGAGAGATTAACACTTTCACTTCTATGATCATGTATACCCAATAAGAGTCAACATTTCAATGAGATGAAATATTTTCTCTGTGGTTGTACTTCATAAAGTGAGCAGTTGTCTGATACCAAGTTAGCATTTTGCTCAAATCTGACCCAGTTCAAACCCGCTGCACTTGTTATATTCACTTAGAATTTTCCCACCCAGATTTATTCTGTTTCAACATTTAATAAATGTCTGATTTTAAGTAGAGAAATGGCATGTTCTTTTATACATTTAAAAACCATAAGGTTGGCTGACATATGGGGAATGGTTTGTGAGGTAGACCAGGAGTCCTAGAACAAAATAAAAGATGACTTTGTGTAAGATCCTATTTTAGTGGTCCAGGTGAGTGAGATGTTGATTTGATTTAGAATAATTATAGATTAGGTGGAAAGAACTGGATATATTCAAGAAATGTAGATATTTTTTAAAGTTAAATCTTGCATGAAGTATAAATGGATATGATGACTAAAGCACATCAGGAACATGATCTAGTTGTTG
The DNA here is from genome assembly GCF_014754425.2 of Oryx dammah. Lineage (NCBI taxonomy): Eukaryota > Metazoa > Chordata > Mammalia > Artiodactyla > Bovidae > Oryx > Oryx dammah. Next base: position 67,139,762 of record NW_024070205.1, on the reverse strand, counting down.
ACATGAGCTACTGAATGAATGTCTACTGAAAAGTAACATGAGTATAAAAGCAGATTTGTTTGGGGAAGTCAGTTTCTGTGGGATTTCAGTAATTCTCTTTTGAACATGGTAAATCTTAGATGACTACTGGGTATTAAAGTAGCAATTTGGATAGACAAATCTAGAATTTCAGATTAGGTCCAGGGTGGAAACACCGATTTAGTAGATACAGACTTACAGATGAATGAGAGCTAACGCTGTGGGCCCATGTGAGATTCCTAGGAGTGTGGGTGTAATAGGAAGGACTTAGGCTACTCCAGCACTTGGGGTCTGAGCAAAAACAGAAGAACCAGCAATCAAGCCTGAGTAGAGATTTTGTGAAGTCGAGGAAAACCAAGAGAGAGTGATAGAGCAGAAGCCAAAAGAAGTAAACATTGGATTTGACATTGGCAAAGATATACCACACTGAGTGCAAACAAAATAAATAAACTAAAGTATTTTTTCTCTAATTTGAATATTGATTAATAGTGTTTTTACCGTAAACTTTCCCATACTAAATTAGCCACTTCTATTGAAATATACAAATATGTTATTAATTTTATAATATATTTTGCCCTTTGAGTATCTTGGTCAGCTTTCCAAATGTGTAATTTTTATCTAACAGATCATTACTCATTTGGCCAATTTTATGTATTTATTTTACATACTTGAAATCTAAAATTGTCATTATCCAAAACACCTATTTCAGTGGACTTAATCTATTATAAAGAATTGGACAAGTACTTCATTGTCTCTCCTTATGAATAGAAATCAGTTGCTTTTACATCTATATTTTGTTTCATTTCATTGAACAGTTATTGAGTACATACTGTTCTACCTATCCTTCTTGTTCCTGGAAAATAAGATGATAATAAGAGCTTATGCTTTGTAAGAAGAATAGCAATCAGTATTGAATTTGGCTGGAGTGACCAAAATAAGAGCTGTTCAACAAGATAGACATTTATTTCTCTCTTACGAGAGAAAAATATACATATATCAAGTAGTTAGTCCAAAGATGATAAATATAGTAATTATCCATTACATAATTCCTTTTGTTGGTCATGTCACCTTCCATTATATGTGACTTCCACTTTATGGTACCTTTGGTTCCCGTCTGCATATTCTCACTTTAACCAGAGAAAAGAAGGTAGAGGATGGGATCATCATACTGAGGATACTTCTTAGAAGTCTTACATAACACTTTTTGTATCTCTTAGATCAGAACTTAAAGATGTGACATGATCACTTTTGATGTAGGCTGGAAGCCATAATGCTCACTTGAATATGTGGGTTCCTCTTACAAACCCACAACGGAATTTTTCAGTGTGGACATTTGCATAAATAATTTTTACAAGAAAATAATTTGCCAAGAAAAATGTACAGAACCTCAAGCTAACAGAAAATAATGGAAATTCACCACAAGTGGGTAGAACAAAAAAGATTTAATTTCACCTAATCTGAGTCTTACTTAATAAGGAGTTATGCAGACAGTTAGGAGTGGAGGAAGGGAAAGGTCTTCTAAAAATGAACATAGAATAAGCAATGGCACCCAAGAGAGGAATGTTAGTTACTTTAGTAGAGATATACAATTAGATTCGTTCTTTTAAGTGGATACAGTAGTTTGAGATGTGTATAAGAAGCTCTCAGAGAGTACTGTGTGCTATACAAAGGAGTCTAGATTTCTTTGTTAAATTCAGGGTACCGTTAAAGGACTTTAAAGAAAGGAATGACATCATCCAGATTCCTTTTTAGCTAGATTACTCTGGCAGGATTGCAAACCACAGATGTGAAGCAGAAGCTAGTTGGAGGTAGGAACATAATTTAAATGAAAACAACACTTTGGAAAGATGATGAAAGTCTGACATAAGGAAATATAATGAGTGTTGTGTAATAAAGAATTGTCTAGTCTTTGCCCCTGTTTCTGGGACAGAGCCTCCAAATTCTTGGAATTTCAAGAATGATAAGAGTGCCTTAGTTTTGCCCCAGTGTACACTCAGGCCAGTTCTGAGTTTATGCTAATAAGGTGGGGGGGATAATTTATGTAAATGAGATGACTCAGGATGAGGGTGACCATATTAGAATGACCCAGCCTTGTAATTAGAGGGTTTTGAGCTATTTGACTGCAGCCATGAAATTAAAAGACGCTTACTCCTTGGAAGAAAAGTTATGACTAACCTAGATAGCATATTGAAAAGCAGAGACATTACTTTGCCAACAAAGGTCCATCTAGTCAAGGCTATGGTTTTTCTCCCACTACCCCTGAGGGTAGTGAAGAAAGCTGAGTGCCAAAGAGTTGATGCTTTTGAACTGTGGTATTGGAGAAGACTCTTGAGAGTCCCTTGGACTGCAAGGAGATCCAACCAGTCCATTCTAAAGGAGATCAACCCTGGGTGTTCTTTGGAAGGAATGATGCTAAAGCTGAAACTCCAGTACTTTGGCCACCTCATGCGAAGAGTTGACTCACTGGAAAAGACCCTGATGCTGGGAGGGATTGGGGGCAAGAGGAGAAGGGGACAACAGAGGATAAGATGGCTGGATGGCATCACCGACTGGATGGATATGAGTTTGAGTGAACTCCGAGAGATGGTGATGGACAGGGAGACCTGTCGTGCTGCAGTTCATGGGGTCAGAAAGAGTTGGACATGACTGAGCAACTGAACTGAACTGTACTGAACTGAGCTATTTGATGTCTGATTGACATCAGGGAGGGAGAGGGCAGGTCACTGAGTTAACTACCTGGCCAATGATTCAGTCTGGTGTGCCTGTGTGATGAAATCCCAGTAAAAAGTCTAGACTGGGAGGCTTGGGTGAGCTTCCAGTTAACCGCACTCTGTATACAGTCACACATCAAGATGTCTTGATGTGCTGTCACATATCAAGACAAGATGCTGATGTATTAGCGTTGGGGACCCACCCAGACCTCATCTTATGCATCTCCCCTTTAGCTGGCTCTGACTTGTATACTTTTCTGTTACAATAAAAACTGTGAAAGTGAAGTTGCTCAGTTGTGTCCGACCCTCAGCAACCCCATGGACTGCAGCCTTCTAGGCTGCTCCGTCCATGGGATTTTCCAGGCAAGAGTACTGGAGTGGGGTGCCATTGCAGTTGGAAGTATTGGACATTCCTGAGTCCTGTGAGTTTTTCTAGAGAATTATTAAAACTCGGGGGTAGTGGGGGCTTCTCTGGTGGCTCAGACAGTAAAGAATATGCCTGCAGTTCCAAACCTGGGAGACCTGGGTTGGATCCCTGGGTCAGGAAGATCCCTTGGAGAAGAAAATAGCAACCCACTTCAATATTCTTGCCTGGAGAATCCCATGGACAGAGGAGCCTCGGGGACCACAGTCCTGGGGTCGCAAAAGAGTTGGACACGACTGAATGACTGGAGGACATACACACACATGCTCATAGTGAAGTTTGACCCAACTCTGTGTATTTAGTGTCAGACTTGCTTTGCAGGGAGCAAAAGAGGAAAAGGGAGGAGACTGCAGGTATTTCAGGTTATTGTTCCAAACAAAAGAAATTACAGTTGTATCCTAAGTTAAGCATCAGCTGGACTTTATGTATAAACTGGAGTTAGATGCTCACCCCAGAATATAAAAGCATGTTTACTACCATGAGTGTCTGGTGAAACTTTTTGAAGTTGTTCAGGCTCTGAGCCATCTTCTGTTTCAAGGACTACCCCATTGACAGCAGGACAGACTGGTCCCTGCCAATGAAACATACTTCTAATTTTGGGACAGCCAATAATGCCCCAACAAAATTTCAAAATGTACCATTTTTATTGTGAACAACTGACTGACTGACATAGAGTAAGAAAAATCAATGTAGCCAAGAGAAAAATGCTGAAAAAAATAAATTACACAAGCAGAGAAAAAAAGGAAATGCAGGTGTATGAGGATAAACAGTGAAAATAGTAGACAACAAATAAGAGGATGATATCATGGAAACCAAAGGAATTTGTTTAATGAACAGCAAACAAATGAAAAATTCAGAATGTTTTTTAAAATAAAGATATAAAGGATTATAGCTGCCTTTTACATAGTAAGGCAGTTTTCACTAACAAATGGAGAAATTTTTCTGACTTTGTAGATTAACTTGCTATCTGATTTTCAGGGCTAATAAAATTTGACTGACTAAGTATTTGAATAAAACTGAGAATTCCACCTGGAAATTTGCAAGTTTAGGTGTCTAAAAATAAATGATATAGCTAGCATAAAATATGTAGAATGTTCTTATATTTACCTCTACTTTTTAAAAATATCTGAACTTATAGATATATTACTATTTCTATGAGTAACTAGAGTAAATGGATGATTGGATATACTATTTTTTACTCTTCCTTCAGATGTTTTGTGTGCATTTTTGCAAACTGTACATTTCCAAATAAAAGATGAGACTTCTGCTTCTCCAGGTAAATGTGTAACAGTTGGACAATATTAAGTTAAACTTTGCAATTTAATTTGTTAGCTTTGAATTTAGAAAAGTCTATGCATCGCTCAGTGCTCCTAATATAAGGTGATACATCAGCAACTGTTTGTGACTTTTATGAAATTTAATTTACCCGCTAATTTTTTCCCAGTTTTATCTCAGTGAAGAACAAATGAAGGGCAACTTTAAGTTCTCTCAGTTTCAATCAACATTGAGGAAGATAGAACTTAGACTTTAGTTTGAAAGATTTTGGAAAATGATACAAAATGTATTCTTTAACTACTAGGCAATTTTCTTTCAGAAAACTAGATTAAACTGGCAGAATGTTTTGTAAGGATTTATATTTTTAAAGGATGATACTAAGTAATATTACTATGTGTGTACACATGGGAACAGAAGAATAATCCTTGTAATAATTGACAGATTGATTCATTTTATCTGTCACCTTTATAATAAATTAGATGATACTCGTCTACTATGTGTCAGTCTTCTGCATGGTTGATTCCAATGTAAATTTAGTAATTCTTTATTCAACTTACTAATATCTTTTCCCTTTTGATTTATTAGTAATATGCTCCTATCCTATGCCCATAATCTGGTCTTCAAAGAACATATTTTATTATAGGAAGGATTTGTTTGCTTTTGTAGATGTAATTTTTAGTCTACAAATGTCTAAATTTTGCCAAGTTTATTTAGTATTATCTGTAATATGCTATATCAGAAAACATATAATCAGGTGATTTATATCCTGAAGATTTCTAAATTTTATCACTCTTACTTGTTCTCTGTCTGATGCATCCTTCAAGTGTGCTGTGTGCTAAGTTGCTTCAGTCATGTCCAACTCTTTGTGATGCTATGGACTGTAGTCTGCCAGCCTCCTCTGTCCATGGGACTCTCCAGGCAAGAATACTGAAGTGGGTTCCCATGCCCTTCTCCAAGAAAATCTTCCTAACCCCAGGATTGAACCCGTGTCTCTTAAGTCTCCGGCATTGGTTACTGGCTTATTTACCACTAGCTTTCAAGAATCCTAGCCAAAAAAAAAAAAAAAAAGCATTTAACAAACTCCAGTGTTAACTCCAAGCACATGCACACACAGGTACAAGATGAGAGAGGGAGTTCTGTTCAGTTGCTCAATCATGTCCGACTCTTTGGGACGCCATGGACTGCAGCATGCCAAGCTTCCCTGTCCATCACCAACTCCCGGAGCTTGCTCAAACTCATGTCCATCAAGTCGGTAATGTCATCCAACCATCTCATCCTCTGTTGTCTCCTCCTCCCACCTTCAGTCTTTCCCAGCATCAGGATCTTTTCCAGTGATTCAGTTCTTTGTATCAGGTGACCAAACTATTGGAGTTTCAGCTTCAGCATTAGTTCTTCCATGGAATATTCAGGGTTGATTTCCTTTAGGATTGGCTGGTTTGATCTCCTTGCAGTCCAAGGGACTCTCAAGAGTCTTCTCCAACACCACAGTTCAAAAGCATCAATTCTTTGGTGCTCAGCTTTCTTTAAGGTCCAACTCTCACATCCATACATGACTATTGGAAAAACCATAGCTTTGACTAAATGGACCTTTGTCGACAAAGTAATGTCTCTGCTTTTGAATGTGCTGTCTAGGTTGGTCATAACTTTTCTTTTAAGGAGCAAGTGTCTTTTAACTTCATGGCTGCAGTCACCATCTGCAGCGATTTTGGAGGCCAGAAAAATAAAGTCTGTCACTGTTTAAATTGTTTCCCCGTCTATTTGCTATGAAGTAATGTAACCGGATGTCATGATCTTAGTTTTCTGAATGTTGAGTTTTAAGCCACCTTTTGCACTCTCCTCTTTCACTTTTATCATGAGGCTCCTTAGTTCCTCTTTGCTTTCTGCCATAAGGATGGTGTCATCTGCATATCTGAGGTTACTGACATTTCTCCTGGCAGTTTTAATTTCAGCTTGTGTTTCATCCAGCCCAGCATTTCACATGATGTACTCTGCATATAAGTTAAATAAGCAGGGTGACAGTATACAGCCTTGATGTACTCCTTTCCTGATTTGAAACCAGTCTATTGTTCCATGTCTGGTTCTAACTGTTACTTCTTGACCTGCATGTAGATTTCTCAGGAGGCAGGTCAGGTGGTCTGGTATTCCCATCTCTTTCAGAATTTTCCACAGTTTGTTGTGGTCCACATAGTCAAAGACTTTGGCATAATCAATAAAGCAGATGTTTTTCTGGAATTCTCTTGCTCTTTCTATGATCCTGTGAATGTTGGCAATTTGATCTCTGGTTCCTCTACCTTTTCTAAATCCAGCTTGAACATGCGGAAGTTCTTAGTTCACGTACTGTGAAGCCTAGCTTGGAGAACTTTGAGCACTGCTTTGCTAGCATGTGAGATGAGTGCAATTGTGCAGTAGTCTGAGCATTCTTTGGCATTGCCTTTCTTTGGGATTGGAATGAAAACTGACCTTTTCCAGTCCTGTGGCGACTGCTGAGTTTTCCATATTTGCTGGCATATTGAGTGCAGCACTTTCACAGCATCATCTTTTAGGACTTGAAATAGCTCAGCTGGAATTGCTTCACCTCCACTAGCTTTGTTCGTAGTGATGCTTCACTAGGAACAAATACATTTAAAGAACAGCACTGTATTTAAATTCACTATGAACAGCACTTTAATAGCATCATCTTTTAGGACATCTAATAGCTCAGCTGGAATTCCATCACCTTCACTAGCTTTGTTCGTAATGATGCTTGAGAGAGGGAGAGACAGAAAGCCAGTGTTTGTGGAAACACTGCTTCCTGTGTTCTTCCTGTAAGTCAGTTGTGTGATTACTACCCAGGCCTTGACTCATCTTTATTTAAAAGGATTACATGGCATAATGTAATTTTCCTTGAAAAGTGAACATTTCTTCTAACTTTTGATAAATATTTGCATGATAAGAAACCCTTGGTTTCTGAGAATGAAATATAGATATTACTCCATTGAAACTAAAATTGTGCTATCAGGAGAGATCTTTTGAAGATCAAATCGGACTTCCCGGCAGATTGAAGCTACCAATGAAAGCCCAAGTTTAAATGCTCTGTGTTTGCATATTTCTCCTGAGATACCAATTCTTTCTTCTTAGTTCACTCACAGGCATGTTGACAATTCCTAATGCTTTGGGGACATGAAGATGAAGCAGGGCTAGCCCCTGTTCTCAGAGAGATGAGTTTTGGCTAGTGTTGTTTCTGATTGTGCCCAGCTGGTGTTTTATCAGCATCTCAATTTCTACCCCAGGCTGATTGCCATACTCTACTCCAGGTACTGTTTTGATCTAAAGGACTTGTCTGACACCCCCTTCCCTTCCACCATCTGGGTGCCTGGTCTTCTGAACAAATTCTAGCCTAGCTTCTCCTCTGATCATTTGGCCTTAAGCATGTTTATTACTGACCACATCTGTGCTCAGATGAGGAGATTAACCATCCCCTGTACCTGGCTTGATTAAATAACATCCAATATATATCTTTTTAAAAAATTTTTATATTTATTTATTTTTTACTTTACAATATTGTATTGGTTTTGCCATACTTCAACATGAATCCACCATGGGTATACATGTGTTCCTAATCCTGAACACTCCCTCCTACCTCCCTCAGCTTTCTTTATAGTCCAACTTTCACATCCATACATGACCGTTGGAAAAACATAGCCTTGACTAGATGGACCTTTTTGGCAAAGTAATATCTCTGCTTTTTAAAATGCTATCTAGGTTGGTCATAACTTTCCTTCCAAGGAGTAAGCGTCTTTTAATTTCGTGGCTGCAATCACCATCTGCAGTGATTTTGGAGCCCAGAAAAATAAAGTCAACCGCTCTTTCCACTGTTTCCCCATCTATTTGCCACGAAGTGATGGGACTGGATGCCATGATCTTCGTTTTCTGAATGTTGAGCTTTAAGCCAACTTTTTCACTCTCCTCTTTCACTTTCATCAGGAGGCTCTTTAGTTCTTCACTTTCTGCCATAAGGTGGTGTCATCTGCATATCTGAGGTTAGTGATGTTTCTCCTGGCAATCTTGATTCCAGCTTGTGTTTCTTCCAGCCCAGCATTTCTCATGATGTACTGCGTATAAGTTAAATAAGCAGGGTGACAATATACAGTCTTGACATACTCCTTTTCCTATTTGGAAGCAGTCTGTTGTTCCATGTCCAGTTCTAACTGTTGCTTCCTGACCTGCATACAGGTTTCTCAACAGGCAGGTCAGGTGGCTTGGTATTCTCATCTCTTTCAGAATTTTCCACAGTTGTGATCCACACTGTCAAAGGCTTTGGCATAGTCAATAAAGCAGAAATAGATGTTTTTCTGGAACTCTCTTGCTTTTTCCATGATCCCACAGATGTTGGCAATTTGATCTCTGGTTTCTCTGCCTTTTCTAAAACCAGCTTGAACATCTGGAAGTTCATGATTCACTTATTGCTGAAGCCTGGCTTGGAGAATTTTGAGCATTACTTTACTAGTGTGTGAGATGAGTGCAATTGTGTTGTAGTTTGAGCATTCTTTGGCATTGCCTTTCTTTGGGATGGGATGAAAGCAGTCCTTTTCCAGTCCTGTGGCCACTGCTGAGTTTTCCATATTTGCTAACATATTGAGCGCAGCACTTTCACAGCATCATCTTTCAGGATTTGTGTCTATAAAACTGTAAGAACTTCTTAACATTCTATTAACTTTCTTCCTGTTTGACTGCTTCTGCAGTTTCAGTTTTTCTGATCCAAACATAACATTGATGAAATATAGAAAGTATTTTGTCCCTTGTCAATGAAAAATATACTAATCAAAAAGCTACAGGTTATTTACAGGCCAACTGAACTGAACTATTTACATGCACAATCATATTTACTTTTTCTCTGAAAAATATATAACAGCAGGATTATTCTTTATTTTATTTTATTTTTTTTTAATTTATTTTTTGTTTTACTTTACAATTCTGTATTGGTTTTGCCATACATTGACATGAATCCACCACGGGTGTACATGCATTTATTTCTTAGTTTTTAACACCAGATTTGGATGACACTACCTACCAGTAGAATAGAACAAAATCTTCATAGTCACTGGGTATTTGAAATGTAGATACTAACTTTATTCATTCAGTTATACATAAGAGAAAGTTTATACCCATAATTTCACTTGACTTCCTTGCAACTGACAGTTTTCACTCATTTCACTCATTTATTTATTTGATTAGCTTCCAAGATGACTTTTATTGGGTCTAAGAGAAGTTAAAGGAAGTGTTTTGGGAATGAAGTTCAGCACTTCCCAACCAACTGGATAAGAATTAGACATTACTTGTGGGCTGAATGCCATGATCTCAAGGGGCCCAGGTAGACTCTTGCCGATAGTAGTCACCAATGACCACATGACTGCATCTCCGCTGCCTTCAGAATCTGTCCACTAGATTTCCAGACACTTCTCTTTCACACTAAATTTAAAACCACAAATTACTTGAATTATGTATCCCCAAAATTCATCTTTGTGGAATTAATTATATGAAAGAATTTGAGAGGTATTTCATCTTATACTTTTGATTTGAATGGAGAATTATAGCTCACAGAAAAGAAATTATATAGTTCATAATAACTGACTCAGGAGTTCTCTTTGTTTTCCAGCTTCTATTTTCACTACAATAAAATATTATTTTAGCCAGATTTCTCAATTAGGTGAAATGTCATGTCATTAATGTTGAAATGCCATGTCATTAATGGCAGATCACCTGTCATAAATTCATGCCTTTCTCATATAAAATATTTGAGTGTTCTAAAAATGTAGCTTGTTTAAAAAAAATTTGTAGAAGAAGTTTTCAGAAATTATTCAAAATGATAACAGTAACATAGATTTGGAAGTATATGTGAAAGCTCTTTAAACATGGAAGTTAATTACAGTTTGGCTTCTTTTATAGAAATCAGATAATTTAACAAGAGCTGTTGAATAAATATGACACAGGAATTCATCATACATGCGGTAGCACTATATGAATGGGGACTGCTACAATAAATACATGATGGCAGAATTTAATTTAATTTTTAGTCCTAACAGCTAAGTTCAAGATTAATCAATAGGATTTAATGCTTTTATATCCCTTTGGTGTGATGGTGGCTCGGGAAAAACAAAGAAAAATACAAACCTGAAGATGAAGGTACTATCAGGTGAAACAAAGACAATTTCAATTTATTTAATTGAAGTTGTTAGCATAATTCTTGGGCTTCCCTGGTGGCTCAGAGGTTAAAGCATCTGCCTGCAATGTGGGAGACCTAAGTTTGATCCTTGGGTCGGGAAGATTCCCTGGAGAAGGAAATGGCAACCCACTCCAGTATTCTTGCCTGGAGAATCCCATAGACTGAGGAGCCTGGTGGGTTACAGTCCACTGGGTCGCAAAGAGTTGGACACGAAGCCCGAGAATTATGCTAACAACTTCAGTTAAATAAATTGAACTTGTCTTTGTTTCACCTGATAGTATTTTCATCTTCAGGTTTGTCTTTTTCTTTGTTTTTCCCGAGCCACCATCACACCAAAATCTAACAAATTTTGCCCAAATAGTGGGCAGACAGTACTTTTTATTAACACCTTTCTAAAATCTATAAAGCAGAGTTATAAATGTTCTCTCATATCAGATTTCAATCTTCTAATGCCTCTGACTTTACCCCCATCAACATAACAGGGTATAGAATATGTTATTGCTTTAAGAGGTTAGGTCCCAGTGAGTATGTTTTGGAGGAAAGTTTAATGAGTTATCAGGGTAAGTAGTAAGCCTCTGTTTTGCCCTTCAGTGACTTCCAGTCAAATGGTGATTGAAAATATAATAAATGGAGTATAAAATAAGAATAACAAATAATAAGAACACATACCCTATTAGTGGAGAAGATAATTGCTCTGACAAATAAATATAGCATTTCAATAGCAAGCATAATAATATTTTATTTCTTATTTCAGTAGTAGCCCAGTTTCTGATTAGGCAAGTCTTCTGAATATGGAGAGCTTGTATTCTCCAGTTTCTGTTTGTCACTAGTACTTTAAGTTCCTTCCATCCTTTGATTCTGTTAAAGAACCCTGGATCCCTTTTATTGCATCCCCTGACAAGGAAAGGGAGAAAGAGGATCGCATGGGGTATACTTTTAATCAGGACTAGAAGGGTATGTGTTACTTCCATCTTTATTCCATTGATCTGGAACTTAATTTCATTACTCCAGAAAGCAAAACAGTGCTATATAGTCAAGCTTGGTAGACAGAAAAGAGATAAAGATTTAAAATCTAGCCAGTCTCTGCCACTTCATGCCTGTTTGGCCACCAAATATCCATTGCACTGAAAGTGAAAGTGTTAGTTGCTTAGTTGTGTCCAACTCTTTGCAACCCCATGGACTTTAGCCTGCCAGACTTCTCTGTCTATGGAATTCTCCAGGCAAGAATAGTGGAGTGGGTAACCATTCCTTTCTCTAGGAGATCTTCCTGACAATTTATTCTTCTCCTGCATGGAAGGTAGATTCTTTACCATCTGAACCACCAGGGAAGTCCATCCGTTGTACTCTTCCTATGTAAATAGGACACATTCTTCCTAAGTCAGATGACTCAAAAATCCTATCCACTGGCCCAAGGCAACTGCTGGCCCATGTGCTCCATGTTACGAGCAGTCACTTCTGTCTGATCTATAGGTTGTTTATGGTATGAACTGAAAACACATGTTATTAAAAATTATGTGCATCTCCATACCCAGTACATAATGATAAAGTGAAGACATGATAATTACAATAAAAGTTGTCCAGAAAGGGCAGACTAAACCATCCAGAGCAATACTACTCCATAGAAGTTACTGAAGTCTACTGGGCACACATGAAAACCTCCTAATTGGGGGAGAGAAAAAGGTCCTTTGACTCTGATTTTGTTCTCTAGTAACACTCCCTTAAAATTTGTCATAGTTTCTTCCTCTGTTCTTTAGGAAGTACTTTTCCTTCTGTTATCCCCCATGGCCAAAGCTAACATGTATGAGAGGGAGTGTGTCCTCTTTGGGGAAATAAAACTGTAATACCTGCTTCTTGTCGGAGATTCATCAGATACCCTTGGGTTATTTCAGTTTAGGGTTTTAAGACTCAACAAGCAGTCATAGACTGTTTTTAGACTAGGCTTGCTGTTTTATGGCAATACAATTTATTCAAAAAGTTAGGAAGGTTTTCATCTGTTTGTTTCCAGACAGTTCCATGTGGCAATAAATACAAGTTTGTACATAAAATTATTTCCCAAGTTTGACTTTTTCCTATATTATCTCCATCCACATGCTCTCTGATTAACTACAGCCACCTTGAGACTACAGACACTAAGAGTCTTGGATAATATTCTTAATCTGAATTTTTTTCCCTGCAAAACTGAGTTAATTTAAAAGCTTCCTTGGACTTTTGTTTTTCAAGGCTTTCCTTATGCTCTATCTCTTTCTATTTATGATCCAGAGCAGTCACCTTTTCCAAACATATAATGCCCTTGATTAGTGAACTTTCTTCGTTCCCTTTGCTCTCTCTCTGAAAATCAGCAGCTTTTTAAATTGGCAGCTCCCTTTCTCGTAATGACTTCTAAAAAGCAACTGATAATAGCTGATGGATAATATCACTCTGACTCTTCCAGGCACTATCTTAAAATTGTTGGCTCAGTAAGTATGTGGTCTTCATTTCAAGTTATTGAAGATGAATTTTTACTAAATGTTTTACCACAGAATAGATCAGCCCTGGGTGTTCTTTGGAAGGAATGATGCTAAAGCTGAAACTCCAGTACTTTGGCCATCTCATGCGAAGAGTTCACTCATTGGAAAAGACTGATGCTGGGAGGGATTGGCGGCAGGAGGAAAAGGGGATGACAGAGGACGAGATGGCTGGATGGCATCACTGACTCGATGGACGTGAGTTTGAGTGAACTCTGGGAGTTGGTGATGGACAGGGAGGCCTGGCGTGTTGCAATTCATGGGGTCTCAAAGAGTTGGACACAACTGAGCGACTGAGCTGAGCTGAGTATGACTCACCCCCCTTAAAGCTTGTTTTTTTTTTTAAATATAAATTTATTTATTTTAATTGGAGGTTAATTACTTTACAGTATTGTATTGGTTTTGCCATACATCAACATGAATCTGCCACAGGTATACACGTGTTCCCCATCCTGAACCCCCCTCCCTCCTCCCTCCCTGTACCATCCCTCTGGGTTGTCTCAGTGCACCATCCCCAAGCATCCAGTATCATGCATCAAACCTGGACTGGTTGTTTGTTTCATGTATGATATTATACATGTTTCAATGCCATTCTCCCAAATCATCCCACCATCGCCCTCTACCACAGAGTCCAAATGACTGTTCTATATGTCTGTGTCTCTTTTGCTGTCTCGCATACAGGGTTATCCTTACCATCTTTCTAAATTCCATATATATGCATTAGTATACTGTATTGGAGTTTTTCTTTCTGGCTTGCTTCACTCTGTATAATAGGTTCCAGTTTCATCCACCTCATTAGAACTGATTCAAATGTATTCTTTTTAATGGCTGAGTAATACTCCATTGTGTATATGTACCACAGCTTTCTTATCCATTCATCTGCTGATGGACATCTAGGTTGCTTCCATGTCCTGACTATTATAGACAGTGCTGTGATGAACATTGGGCTACATGTGTCTCTTTCAATTCTGGTTTCCTCAGTGTGTTTGCCCAGCAGTGGGATTGCTGGGTCATAAGGCAAGCTTGCTTTTTTCAGTTCATTTGTCTCCTGATTGCTACCCACTACATCAGTAGTAGCACATGATCAATTTTGCTTTTGTTGTTGAGTAATACCATCCTTCTAGGTTGGAACTTCTGTACTAGTAAAAACAGACCATTGCTGTCACAATTCCAAAATTTCAGTAGTTTAACCCAACATATGTTTCTCATTCACATAAGAGCCTAATGTTTGTAGTATTGGAATGTTTTCAACCAAGTTGGTTTTCATAGAGCTAGGTGCCTTCAAATGTCTTTGTGACACTGTAAGGCCTCTAGCTTGGCTTACTAGGGAAAGACAGAGAGTAGAAAATCCTGCTACTGTTTTTAATGATCCAGGCCCATAGGTGATATTCATGGCTTCTGCCTACACTTCATTAGGTTGTAAGAGAAAGAGATCAGTCAAATGCAACCCCACAATTTTTGGTCAGAACTACTGAGTGAACTATAGCACCGTTTAATTAAATGAGAAATGCTGACTGAGATCAAGTGATTTTGGAGAGTGTAGGGATCCAAGTGTTCAATTTACAATACCAAGTGTGAGATCCTTAAGAGACATTCAAGTGGAGATGTTAATTAAGTCGATATATGTACAAGTCTGGGCTTTAGGGGTAGTGGCAGTGTTGGTGGAATAAATTTAGGAGCCATCAGGAAATGGAAGATTATTAAAGTCACAGGACCCAGTTCAGTTGATTGTGGCATTATACACAGTTAGGCAAGAAAAAAGGGCCAAAGTCAGAATTCTGGGGGCATTCCAACATTTAGAAATAAGTCTGGAGAATCTGGCAAAAAAGTTTAAAAAGAAAGTGTTAGTGGGGTAGATGAAAACTGGGAGAGTGGCAAGTCTGAAATTCCAAATAAAAAAAGCGCTTCAGTGAAAGAGATCAATGGTCCTCGAGGTCATTTAAGATGAGAACCAAGAGTAAAGCATTGGATTTGGCTAGATGAAGCCCATCTACTGAGGCAGTGTCTTTGGACTGAGGGGGAGAAAAGCTGAATTTAATTTCGTTTTAGAGAAAATGGAGCAGGGAAATGAGCATGAGCTGGAGAAAGAGGAATCGAGGAGCCATATTAAGGAGTGAAGCATGATAGTGTGTTTGTAAATAATCCAAGAAAGTGAGGAAAATTCAAGAGATGAGAGACAGAGGCATAATTATATATAACAAAATGTGATAGAGAGGAGAAAATGGATGGAACTTTTGTACATACAAAGAAAGTTGGTCTTACAAAAAGTTAACCATTTTTGAAGAGAAAAAAAGTTGGGTTTTTGAATTTGTGGTGGAATTATACAGATGTCTCTATTCCAAATTCCTTTAACTTTTTTCATAGAAAAAGAAAGAAGTAGGATAACCAATTTAGAGTGAGGAGTGGGCTTTTGATGAGGGGAAAAAGAAAAATTAACTGTGCTCAGTAAAGGTTACCATTGTTCTTAGTTCTGATGCTGGGATTTAAAATATAAGCTTCAGCTAAAGCATGATCAGTGAGGAATCTGAAAAGGAACATTCCTTGGTGGTGGTGGTGGTTGGATCTTAGCTGTTGCTTACCGTAAGGGTGGGAAGTGCTTAGTCTGATGCTGACCTAAGCAAAAGCACAGATTTTTGTTAGATTTGATTGGCTTCAGAATACAAGTTGGCTGCAGCTGAAACTTGAACTTTATAGAAAGAGTTGAAGCAGAGGGCTGCTTTTCAGCTTCAAGGAAGCTGATCCTCACACATTGCATTGAATGATGTTTTTGAAAGTAGCTTTGGTAAAAGAATATTTGGCTTTTGTTTTTATTTTTTTGAACTACAAAGTTTTCTTGGGCTGACACTTTTGTAAAATATAATGCAAATAAACTATTTTACAAAGTTGAATGAGAATTCTTATAAAATGCAAGACTTAATATTTGATTGTTCTTTTCAACAGAAAAATATGTATGTATGACTCCAAGTAGATATAAAACCATGAAAAATTAAAAAAATTACTAATTTAAAGGCATTGATTGAAACTACTTGTATATCGATTAATATAGAAAAATCTCAACTCATATAGTCATGACTTTATGTTCTTCTGTTCAATAAAACTTACATGTGAAATAGTGATTCCCATATAAAGCACCTAAAAATCATTCTTGGACCCAATCTATGTGTATCAGTATTTAAGAGTTTTATAGTTACAAATGAACTTTTTTTCTTTTGCTTGCTAACTTATCTAATATAGGTTGAACTAATAATCCTTACAGGATATTGTTGTTCAGTTGCTCAGTCATGTTCATCTCTTTACAATCATATACACTGCAGCATGCCAAGCTTCCATGTCCTTCACCATCTCCCAGAACTTGCTCAAATTCATGTCCATTGAGTCAATGATGCCATCCAATCATCTCATCCTCTGTCATAACATTCTCTTCCTGCCTTCAGTCGTTCCCAGCATCAGGGTCTTTTCTAATGAATTGGCTCTTTGTATTAAGTGGCCAAAGTATTGGAGTTTGAGCTTTAGCATCAGTCCTTCCAAAGAATACAGATTTGGTTTCCTTTAGGATGGACTGGTTTGATCTCCTTTCAGTCCAAGGGACTCTGAAGAGTCTTCTCCAACACTCCAGATAAAAAGCATCAATTCTTCAGCTCTCATCCTTCTTTACGGGCCAACTATCACATCCATACATGACTACTGGAAAAACCACAGCTTTGACTATACAGACCTTTGCTGGCAAAGTGATGTCTTTGCTTTTTAATATGCTGTCTAGGTTTGTCATAGCTTTTCTTCCAAGAAGCAAGCATCCTTTAATTTCATGGCTGAAGTCACCATCTACAATGATTTTGGAGCCACAGAATATAAAGTCTCTCACCGTTTCCATTGTTTCCCCATCTATTTGCCATGAAGTGACAGGACCAGAGATGATGATCTTCATTTCTTGAATGTTGAGTTTTAAGCCAGCTTTTTCACCCTCTTCTTTCAGTTTCATCAGGAGGCTCTTTAGTTCCTCTTCAATTTCTGCCATAAGGGTGGTGTCATCTGCATATAAGAGACTGTTGATATTTCTCCCAGCAATCTTGATTCCAGCTTGTGCTTCCTCCAGCCTGGCATTTTGCATGATATAGTCTGCATATAAGTTAAATAAGCAGGGTGTCAATATACAGTCTTGAGGTACTCCTTTTCTAATTTGGAATCAGTCTGTTGTTCCATGTCCAGTTCTAACTGTTGCTTCTCGACTTTCATACAGATTTCTCAGGAGGCAGGTAAGGTTGTCTAGTATTCCCATCTCTTGAAGAATTTTCCACAGTTTGTTGTGATCCACATAGTCAAAGGGGTTCCCTGGTAGCTCAGATAGTAAAGAGTCTGTCTGCAGTGCAGGAGACGGGTTTGACCCCTGGGTAGGAAAGATCCCTTGAAGATCCACTCCAGTATTCTTGCCTGGAAAATCTCATGGATGCAGGAGCCTGGCAGATTACAAAGTACTGGAGTTTCAGCTTTAGCATCATTCCTTCCAAAGAACACCCAGGACCGATCTCCTTTAGAATGGACTGGTTGGATCTCCTTGTAGTACAAGGGACTCTCAGGAGTCTTCTCCAACACCACAGTTCAAAAGCATCAATTCTTCGGCACTCAGCTTTCTTCACAGTCCAACTCTCACATCCATACATGACCATTGGAAAAACCATAGCCTTGACTAGATGGACCTTTGTTGGCAAAGTAATGTCTCTGCTTTTGAATATGATGTCTAGGTTGGTCATAACTTTCCTTCCAAGGAGTAAGCGTCTTTTAATTTCATGGCTACAGTCACCATCTTCAGTGATTTTGGAGCCCCAAAAAATAAAGTCTGACACTGTTTCCACTGTTTCCCCGTCTATTTCCCATGAAGTGATGGGACCAGATGCCATGATCTTCATTTTCTGAATGTTGAGCTTTAAGCCAACTTTTTCATTCTCCTCTTTCACTTTCATCAAGAGGCTTTTTAGTTCCTCTTCACTTTCTGCCATAAGGGTGGTGTCATCTGCATATCTGAGGTTATTGATATTTCTCCCAGCAATCTTGATTCCAGCTTGTGCTTCTTCCAGCGCAGCATTTCTCATAATGTCCTCTGCATATAAGTTAAGTAAGCAGGGTGACAATATACAGCCTTGAAGTATTTCCTTTCCTATTTGGAACCAGTCTGTTGTTCCATGTCCAGTTCTAACTGTTGCTTCCTGACCTGCATACAGATTTCTCAAGAGGCGGGTCAAGTGGTCTGGTATTTCCATCTCTCTCAGAATTTTCCACAGTTGATTGTGATCCACACAATCAAAGGCTTTGGCATAGTCAATAAAGCAGAAATAGATGTTTTTCTGGAACTCTCTTGCTTTTTCCATGATCCAGCGGATGCTGACAAGTTGATCTCTGGTTCCTCTGCCTTTTCTAAAACCAGCTTGAACATCAGGAAGTTTACGGTTCATGTATTGCTGAAGCCTGGCTTGGAGAATTTTGAGCATTTCTTTACTAGCATGTGAGATGAGTGCAATTGTGAGGTAGTTTGAGCATTTTTTGGCATTGCCTTTCTTTGGGACTGGAATGAAAAGTGACCTTTTCCAGTCCTGTGGCCACTGCTGAGTTTTCCAAATTTGCTGGCATATTGAGTGCAGCACTTTCACAGCATCATCTGTCAGGATTTGAAATAGCTCCACTGGAATTCTATCACCTCCACTAGCTTTATTTATAGTGATGCTTTCTAAGGCCCACTTGACTTCACATTCCAGGATGTCTGGTTCTAGGTGGTGATCATACCGTCGTGATTATCTTGGTCATGAAGATCTTTTTTGTACCATTCTTCTGTGTATTCTTGTTCACTTAGGAAGGCTTATTATCTCTCCTTGCTCTTCTTTGGAACTCTGTCTTTAGATGAATGTATCTTTTCTTTTTCCTTTGCTTTTCACTTCTCTTATTTGTTAGCTATTTGTAAGGCCTCCTCAGACAACCATTTTGCCTTTTTGCATTTCTTTTCCTGGGGATGGTTTTGATCATCACATACTGTACAATGTTGTGAACCTCTGTCCATAGAACCAGGTACTCTATCAGATCTAATCCCTTGAATCTATTTGTCACTTCCACTGAATAATTGTAAGGGATTTCATTTACAGGGGATAATGGTATATAATATATGCAGATCAAGAAGCAACAGTTAGAACTCGACATGGGACAGTGGACTGGTTCAAAATTGGGGAAGGAGTATGTCAAGGCTGTATATTTATATTCAGAGTACATCATGAGAAAATCTGGGCTGGAGGAAGCACAAACTAGAATGGAGATTGCTGGGAAAAATATCAGCAACATCAAATATGCAGATGACATCATCCTTATGGCAAAAGCAAAGAGTAACTAAAGGAACGCTTGATGAAACTGAAAGAGGAGAGTGATATATCTGGCTAAAAACTCAACATTCAAAAAACAAAGATCATGGCATCTGGTCCCATAAGTTCATGGCAAATAGATGGGGAAACAATGGAAATGGTTTTTCTGGGGCTCCGAAATCATTGCAGGTGGTGATTGCACCCATGAAATTAAAATATGCTTGCTCCTTGGAAGAAAAGCTATGACAAAAATAGACAGTATATTAAAAAACAGAGACATTACTTTGCCAACAAAGGTCTGTATAGTCAAAGCTATTATTTTCCCAGTAATCATGTATGGATGTGAGAGTTGGACCATGAAGAAGGCTGAGTGCTGAAGAACTGATGCTTTTGAACTGTGGTGTTGGAGAAGTCTCTTGAGAGTCCCTTGGACTACAAGGAGATCCAACCAGTCCATCCTAAAGGAAATCAAATCTGAATAGTCATTGGAAGGACTGATGCTAAAGCTGAATCTCCCGTACTTTGGCCACCTGATGTGAAAAGCCAACTCATTAGAAAAGATTCTGATGCTGAGAAAGGGTCTTGATGGCAGGAAGAGAAGGTTATGAGGATGAGGTGGATGGATGGGATCACTGACCCAATGGACATGAATTTGATCAAACTCTGGGGAGACGCTGAGGGACAGAGGCACCTGGCATGCTGCCATCCGTGGGGTTTCAAAGAGTTGTACACAATGGAGAGACAGCAACAACAAGTGATATCTAAACTGTTTCTATGTTTTGTTTCTCATTCTCCTTGCTTTTAACTCTCATGGTGCAGGAACCAGTTTCATATAAGTATGTTAATAGGAAGGGAAGAAGAGATTTTAAAGCAATTTCAGCAAGCTTTGATATTCATTTTAACTTTCATTCAAGAAGAAACAAGTAATGCAATACTTTTAAAATTCGTCTATCATAGCCAGGTCCACCAATTTATTCTGCAAAGTCATAGTTATATTTCAGTTACTTCCTGGAGAGGAGATGGATTCTGGATTCATTAATTTCCTATTCACGTATCTTCATTTGATATCAAATAAAATTCAAAATATGCTATCAACATTTTAAGATGTTCAGTGATAGCTTTCTACAGGTTTGCAAAATCAAAATGATCAGCTGCTGCATAGAAAATTGCTGTTTATGGCACATGACTTTAATAATCATTAGAAACTCTGTTCTTTCAAGCTTCTAACTTGTATTTACCCTTTGAGGTGGATGCTTTTGGTGCCCTATCCAGACCTCTTTTATCAGATTCCCTTGCTGCTGAGAATATCTGCTGCCTTAGCTCCCAGGTGTACCTCTCTGCTGTTACATTCCAGAGCACCCTGTTGGGTCAGGCTAAGTGTAAACTTCAGCTGAACCCACAGTTTTTCCTAATTTCTTCTCCTGATTTATTCAGCTTTCCTCATCCCTTTTCAAGATTTGCCAGACAG
The DNA here is from genome assembly GCF_014754425.2 of Oryx dammah. Classification (NCBI taxonomy): domain Eukaryota; kingdom Metazoa; phylum Chordata; class Mammalia; order Artiodactyla; family Bovidae; genus Oryx; species Oryx dammah. The sequence continues at coordinate 67,118,822 of NW_024070205.1, read as the reverse complement.
CATACCCTCAAATTAATCCCAGGACAATAACCCACATCGTAGACTCTGCTTAAAGGAAAGCTGTCCTTAAACCTGATGACACAGCTGTCGTGATTCTGTTTTTTAAGCTTTGCAAGAAGTCAGTAGCATTCAATCACTTAGAGAGAAGACATTATGCAGAATTAGGCTTTTCCTTATAGAGATGGTTTTGCACACTGGCAAAATTAAAATTCTACTGGGATATTTCTCCCAATCAAACTTATGTTCACAAGTATCATGATCTTGAAAACATCCTACAGAAGATTTATCTGATACTTTAGTCCCTAAGCCTCTTTCCCTCAGAAACTACTGAGTTTCTACCCTGCTGCTACTGCTGCTGCTGCTAAGTTGCTTCAGTCATGTCCAACTCTGTGCGACCCCATAGACAGCAGCCCACCATGCTCCGCTGTCCTTGGGATTCTCCAGGCAAGAACAGTGGAGTGGGTTGCCATTTCCTTCTTCAGTACATGAAAGTGAAAAGTGAAAGTGAAGTCACTCAGTAGTGTCCAACTCTCCTCAACCCCATGGACTACAGCCTACCAGGCTCCTCCGTCCATGGGATTTTCCAGGCAAGAGTACTGAAGTGGGGTGCCATCTCCTTCTCCGGAGTTTCTACCCTAGTCTTTGGCAATACTGGGTGCTAAATTATTGGAACATTATCTTGCCTGAGGAACTGCTTTTGGGAAAAGTGTTGGCTTGCTTTTAAATTTGGTGAATATGGGGCTAATTCTATTTTAATTTTACATATGCTCTCATCTTTGAGTATTCTTTAAAATTGAGGTACAACAGAAACTTGACATAAAATTAATTCAGTTTGTGAGGTCATAAAAATTTCATAGTAAATTGTATTCTAGTGAGATATAGCCTAACAAATCTACACAAACATGTGAGGGTCTTCTGGCTAAGAGGGAATAAAATGTGAAATGCAAGAGGATGTTTTTGGCTTTAATTTCTTTGTATTCTTAACTCATCAGGGAAAGAGATTTTTATTTTGCTGATTATTTTAAACTCTAACTTATAAAAAGGTTTGATTTGTGGGTTTTTCTTTCTCACCTCCAGGACAGAGTAAGGGCTAGGGAGAGGTTATGAGTATTAGAGAGAATGGAATTTGATAATGGAAGTAGGCTTATATGTAAATTTTGACTATCTCTAGCAAGGTGATATTTTATTATTGGAAAATTTTAATCTTGTCATTTGATCTCCTTGCAGAATAGATAGTAAATTATATCAGATGACAGGAAATATAAAAATATGGAATAAGTAATAAAATAGAGTGGCTTGGAGTTTTGCCTTATTTTTAAATTCTATTCTGACTTATTTCAGAGACATCTGGTAGTTAATCTGATCTGTCCATCAGTAGTTCCAAGAGAATTCCTAAAGAAAAAGTGATTAGCATTAGAGGAGTAGTCATAATATTGGAACTAGACTTTGCAAGAAAATGTTTATAACATTTTGCAGGTGACGGGAGTGTAGACCACAACTCTAGATGGATGGATACCTTAGGTTAAAAGGTCCACAGCCTGTCTCCTGTGGCCATATGAATTTTTTTCACTTTTAAAAGTTTTGGGGTAATATTCTTACAGCACATCAGATAATAGGAAACCCCCATGTCAGAACTTGCTCTGGAGATGTGTCAGTGCATCTGCACAATGTGAAGATAGAGGAAGATCTCTTTATTGGAATTACATGCCATATGCTCCAGCCTAGTCTTCTTTATAAAGACTTATTTTCTGTTGCATTAATTTTTATTGTTAACACAGTTGGGTCAAACTCAAGCAGAGAAAAGGATGCTATTTATTGATAGATTTATAAAAATTGAAATAGTATAAGTTGATTAAAGGGAAAAGCATTAGACTATAAATTTAGCCAAATAGGAAGTACAGATAAAACTCTGTCTTTATTTTTATGCCTCAAAATTATATAGTCAATTCTGAAGCAGCTAAGCTATTCCAATAGCATGCATGCACTTTATGAAAAGCTGTTTAGAATTATGCACTGCAGAACACTTAGTCCCATAGTGATTCAGCTGAATGCTTAGGTTCTAAACTGTTAAAAAATGTCTTTGGTTTAAACTTCTATTGTGATGGTAAAAGGGAAAAGTAGTAGATAATAGTATGATTAAAAATTATGAATTATCGACTACCAAAGATTAAAAACAGTATTTTTCTCCCCCAAAAGCTATTATTAAATTTATAGTGAAGTAAGTGAGTGAGATTCTCCACAGATTTAGCAGGAATTTGGACTAAACCACTCGTTGCATTTCAGTACAGTTTTATATGGATCCATGTACATGCAGCAAGGTTTTATAATAGCTTCAGAATTGTACAGGTCTAGATTACTTTATGTGAAATACAACGAAGGTGATACATTTATTTTCTTAAACTGCTGCCAGAGGTAGGGGAATGGCTTCAGATATTTTGTTATTTGAAAAAAAATAGGGGAAATTCATGGAAATTCATGAGGTAAATAAGATAGAAAACATATCAAGTTAGAACTGTGTGCTGAACCAAATACAGGGAGCATGTACACAGTTAGTGAACACCAGAAACTAACATAAGTAAATGGAAAATCTCTGAAGATGGAGTTGAAAAATGCATGGAAAATTTATATTCCATAGGAGAGTATCAATAAAATATCAATCAATCAAAAAAGTGGGTTCCCAGGTGGATGATACAGGAACAGGGCCAGCTTCAGTTACACAGGCCACATGTCTTGAAAGTCCTTGAGCTTTCTTTAATGCTTTTATAGTTCTGTCTTGGAAGTCTTTATTTTGGGACAAGGGGCCTCTTATTTCATTTAGCACTGACCTATGTCAGTTATGTGGCTGGTTCTACAGATGAATATGTTTGATGGTGGTAGAGGGGTAATTTCTGGTTTGGCCAGTTCAGTTGAGTAGCTCAGTCCTGTGTGACTCTTTGCAACCCCATGGACTGCTGCATGCTAGGCCTCCCTGTCCATCACCAACGCCCAGAATTTACTCAAACTCATGTCCATTGAATTGGTGATCCCATCCAACCATCTCATCCTCTGTTGTCCCCTTCTCCTCCTGCCTTCAATCTTTCCCAGCATCAGAGTCTTTACAAATGATTCAGCTCTTCCCATCAGGTGGCCAAAGTATTGGAGTTTCAGCTTCAGCATCAGTCCTTCCAATGTATATTCAGGACTGATTTTCTTTAGGATGGACTGGTTGGATCTCCTTGCAGTTGAAGGGACTCTCAAGAGTCTTCTCCAACACCACAGTTCAAAAGCATCAATTCTTTGGTGCTCAGCTTTCTTTATAGTCCAACTCTCATATCCATACATGACTACTGGTAAAACTATAGCTTTGACTACCGAACCTTTGCTGGCAAAGTAATGTCTCTGCTTTATAATATGCTTTCTAGGTTGGTCATTGGAGAAGGCAATGGCACCCCACTCCAGCACTCTTGCCTGGAAAATCCCATGGACGGAGGAGCCTGGTAGGCTGCAGTCCATGAGGTCAGCGACTTCACTTTGACTTTTCACTTTCATGCATTGGAAAGGGAAATGGCAACCCACTCCAGTATTCTTGCCTGGAGAATCCCAGGGATGGGGGAGCCTGGTGGGCTGCCATCTATGGGGTCTCACAGAGTCAGACACGACTGAAGCGACTTAGCAGCAGTAGCAGCAGCAGCAGGTTGGTCATAACTTTTCTTCCAAGAAGTAAGTGTCTTTTAATTTCATGGCACTGAAAAATCAGAAAATCACCATCTACAGTGATTTTGGAGCCCCCCAAAATAAAGTCTGACACTGTTTCCCAGTCTGTTTACCATGAAGTGATGGTATCAGATGCCATGATCTTAGTTTTCTGAATGTTGAGTTTTACGGCAACTCTTTCCATCTCTTCTTTCACTTTCATTAAGTTGCTCTTTAGTTCTTCTTCCCTTTTGCTGTAAGGAATGGTGGTGTCATCTGCATATCTGAGGTTATTGATATTTCTCCTGGCAGTCTTGATTCCAGCTTGTGCTTCATCTAGCCCAGCGTTTCTCATGAAGTACTCTGCATATAAGTTAAATAAGCAGGGTGACAATATACAGCCTTGACGTACTTCTTTCACGATTTGGGACCAGTCTGTTGTTCCATGTCTTGTTCTAGCTGTTCCTTCTTGACCTGCATACAGATTTCTCAGGAGGCAGGTCAGGTGGTTTGGGATTCCCATCTCTTGAAGAATTTTCCACAGTTTGTCATGAACCACACAGTCAAATGCTTTGGCATCGTCAGTAAAGCAGAAATAGATATTTTTTCTGAAACTCTCTTGCTTTTTCAATGATCCAACAGGTGTTGGCAATTTGATCTCTGGTTCCTCTGCCTTTTCTAAATCCAGCTTGAACATCTGGAAGTTCACAGTTCATGTACTGTTGAAGCCTGGCTTGAAAAATTCTGAGCATTACTTTAATAGCAAGTGAGGTGAATGCAATTGTGTGGTAGTTTGAGCATTGTTTGGCATTCCCTTTCTTTGGAGGATTGGAAAGAAAACTGACCTTTTCTAGTCCTGAGGCCACTACTGAGTTTTCCAAATTTGCTGGTGTATTGAGTGCAGCAATTTCACAGCATCGTCTTTTAGGATTTGTAACAGTTCCACTGGAAAACCATCACCTCCACTAGCTTTGTTCGTAGTGAGGCTTTCCAAGGCCCACTTGACTTTGCATTCCAGGATATCTGTCTCTAGGTGAGTGATCACTCCATCGTGATTATATGGGTCATGAAGTTTTTTTTTTTTTTTTTTTTTTGTATAGTTCTTCTGTGTATTCTTGCCACCTCTTCTTACTATCTTCTGCTTCTTTTAGGTCTATACCGTTTCTATCCTATATTGTTCCCATCTTTTCATGAAATGTTCCCTTCATATCTCTAATTTTCTTGAAGATATATTTAGTCTTTCCCATTCTATTGTTTTCCTCTGTTACTTTGCACTGATCACTGAGGAAGGCTTTCTTATCTCTCCTTACTATTCTTTGGAACTCTGCGTTCAAATGGGTATGTCTTTCCTTTTCTCCTTTGCTTTTTGCTTTTCACAGCTGTTTGCCAGGCCTCCTCAGACAGCCATTTTGCCTTTTTTTTGGCATTTCTTTTTCTTGGGGATTGTCTTGATCCCTGTCTCCTGTACAATGTATGAACCTCTGTTCATAGTTCTGGCTCTCCTGTTTACTGTATGATAATTTTAGACAAATGATTTTACTCCTCTGATTATTAGTTACCTTATCTCTCAAACAGGAATAAGCTGCTGGTTTATCAGGGCTTCTCAGGGGGTGCTAGTGGTAAAGGATCTGCCTGCAAATGCGGGAGATGTAAGAGATTTGGGTTCGATCCCTGGTTTGGGAATATCCCCAGGAGAAGGGCATGACAGTCCACTCCAGTATTCTTTCCTCCAGAATCCCATGGACAGAGGATCCTGAGAGGTCCCAGTCCATAGGGTCACACAGAGTTGGACTTGGCTGAAGCGACTTTTTTCACATGCATGATGGTGTATCTCATTGAGTACTTACACAGTGATTATATATTGTACATATACATGAATATAATTTTAAGGTATGAAGGGGAAACAAAGGCCTTGCAACAAAATAGGAGGCTTTTTTTTTTTTTTTGAGAATTGTGGTTGCTGAGAGATTTCCAGTTTGGGCATGGATAAGAGACTTTTCCGGAGAAGGCAATGGCACCCCACTCCAGTACTCTTGCTTGGAAAATCCCATGGGCAGCGGAGCCTGGTAGGCTGCATTCCATGGGGTCGCTAAGAGTCGGACACGGCTGAGCGACTTCACTTTCACTGTTCACTTTCATGCGTTGGAGAAGGAAATGGCAACCCACTCCAGTGTTCTTGCCTGGAGAATCCCAGGGACGGGGGAGCCTGGTGGACTGCCCTCTATGGGGTTGTACAGAGTCGGACACGACTGAAGCGACTTAGCAGCAGCAGCAAGAGATTTTCCAGAGTAAGAGTGTCTATTATCTAGGAGGATCAATTACCTTGAGCAGTTCATTCCTATAAAGATTCACTAAATTTGTCATACATGTACATAAGCTGCTGCAAATGGTTTTTAGGAAAATCAGTTAATGAATTCCACACAGAGATTGGCATGTATTAAGAGTTGTAGAACAAAAATGAATTCAAGAATAGGGTGGATAAAATAACATGAACAGTAAGAACCCAAGACCTTGTGTATTTGGGGAAACCATGAAGAAATTAGATTTTTCTACAAAACATGAATTAAATGGCTTTTGCCAACTTTTATTAAAATACTAAAATACAATGGAAACAATGCATGACTGATTTACAATGTTTCAAGTAAATGCTGAAGTTGTAATATGCCTACTATTGTGCCACATTCTCATATACATAAAACAGTTGAAAGTTATTGTAGGTGCTGATTTCTAAATATTTTGTATAACAGTGTAATAAAAATAAATAAGTTTTAATTGGCGAGAAAAACATTAAAATAGAAGAAATAATGGTATTTTCAGGACTCTCGATGTTTGAGATATTGTAATATTCTTAAAATTTCATCCTTAATTTATTCTTTGAGTTCAAAGGAGTTATTTGAGATTTATGTTTAAGAAGTCTACTTACGTGGGTATTAGATTTTTAAATAAATTCAGATTAGTTTATTTCAGTATTGTTTATAGGAATAATCTAGATAAGGACAACCATTTTCTATAATTTTAAATCATTCCTATTAATATCAAATTAAGATATTTAACTTTTACCTATATTTTATACTACAGAGTTTGAAACCAGAAACCACCTAAGCAATTTAATTAAATAATGGACCAGAATACCTGGTGCTGTGGTGTATTCAGTTGCTTCAGTTGTGTCTGACTCTGTGACCTATGGACTGTAGCCCGCCAGGCTCCTTTGTCCATGGGATTCTCCAGGCAAGAATACTGGAGTGGGTTGCTGTGCCCTCTAGGAGATCTTCCCAACCTCAGAATCAAACCCACATCTCTGGCATCTCCTGCATTTACAGGCAGGTTCTTCACCCACTGAGCCAACTGGGAAGCCCAGAATCACCTGGAGGTTTTGTTAAAATATTGCTGAGCTCCAGCTTCAGAGCTTTGGAATCTTTAGGTCTAGGGTGACCTATAAATTTTGCTTTTCTAACATGTTTCTTAATGATACTGATATTACTAGCCCAGGAATTACATTTTTAGAAACTCTGCTTGTCAACATTGGTCATTGAGGAAAGCAAATTAAAACCACAATGAAACACTATTTTCACTGTCTAGAATGGCTAAAATGAAAGACTGATATGGATGTTGGTGTTGTGGAGCAACTGAGACAGTTCTCCACCATTGTTGGGGTATAAAGTAGTAAATTCCTTTGGAAAACTATTTGGAAATTTATTCAGTGAAATATTCACCTATCTGTGCTCAATAATTTCATTCATTTTTATTTTACCCAAGTGAATGTTGAGTATAAACCCACAAAATGGCTTATTGAAGAATGTTTAGACCAGCTTTGTTCATAACGGCCCAAAACTGGAAATTTGCCAGAAGTCCACCAAGAAGTGAATGGGCAGATCATAGTATACTTATCTTCAGTTACAGAAAGAATGAACTGCTGATACACACAGAACAAAGATGATTTTTAAAAATGTGAAAGTTGATGAAAGAATCCAGACATCATGAAGTATATACTATACATGCCTTGTTCAAGAACAAGCAAAGTTAATCTGTGGTGATGGAAATGAGTGAGTTGCTCACAGAGCAGGTTGATTGAATGGAAAGTGGTACATAGGTTGTGAAAGCTAAGATTATGGAAATATACTATATATTGATTGTGGTGTTGATTACTAGTATATACATTTATCAGATCTCTCTGCAATTTAAAATCACCCAGGGAGCTTACAAAATACGGAAGTTGAATACTGCTGTTGAAAAATTAATCAAAATCCAAAGTCTGAGAATTGGTACCTTTCAAGTGTCCATCCTTTCCTGAAAAATGTACTGAATCAAAGACATGGTATAGCATCATGGCTTTGAATGTTGATCTAACATCAAGTCTCTTTTTCCTCTGTTCTGTGTTTATGCATTTCTTCTTTCTCTCTTTGACTTCTGCCATTCTCCATATTTGCTGATAATTATTTGCTTCGGTTATAGCTTTTGCAGACCTGAAAAGTTTTTATCTATTTCTTCGTGACTAATTTTGAGTCTTTCTACCTGGTGATCTTATCCAACCAAGTCTGTCTAACTGGAATTATTGAAGGGGTACAACTAGTGTTTTCCTGATTTGGCACCTGCTGATTCTATACAAAATATATTGTTTGAATATAAAACTGTCTGGGAAACCACCGTCAAATATTTTATTTGGGCCTCTGATTATATTTAACCCATGCTCCTTGAACACCAAAAATAATGTAGAGAAAAAGTATCTCAGTCATTATGCTGAAAATATGTTTGAGAAATTAAAGAGAGATAGTTTTCCGCTTCTAACTCAGAACATGCTTCCAAATCAGTTTTAAAATCACCTGCCAATGCTAATTAAGCCAAAACAGTATTTGAAAGAGTCATTTGAGTGGATAGTGGGTTGAGGTGCCAAGTATATTCTTGTTAATACTGTTTAGGATATTTACACTGTAACTGCTTTAGGAGCTATATATATTTTTTATAGCTGCATTGGTTCTATGAGTTTGCCAAACCCTCCTCTTATCTCTTATTTTTTTAAACAGGTACTTTGTATCCTAGCCTTCCATTGTATGCATGATTTGAATATGATCACTGAATTAAATGAGAATAGTTTTTCTTTGATGGTACTATAACTCAGGAGGAGGAATTCCAGATTATGGTGGGAAGGGGGTTACCTGTGTCTCCTGGGAGTGGAAAGGAGCTGATAGTTCATTAAGAAATATATATATATATTTTTTGAATACAGTATGTAACTGCCAACATTCGAAGTTTTCCTTTCACTCACAGCAGTGCAGGCACAGACATCTTAAAGTAATTATGTGAATTGACAAGTATCCACTCTTAATTTAATGTCAACAGTTGATAAAATTGAGTTAATACTGAGATGCAATCTGTTTGGATGATTTCCCACCTGCTTAGGAACCAAAAGGCCATAAGGAGTGGAATGAGACAAGAAGTTTGTTTGCCATCTCCACGTGTCCTTCTCTTCGTTGTCATTGCCACCTAAAACAAATCTGATTTATTCAGGTTTAAATCTGCATTCCCAGCACTATTTACATTGGGAAAATATAATTTGCATGTCACCATCTGTGAAGAAAGATTATTAAACAATAAAGGATTAAGAGATAAACAGCAAAGCCTTGTAGCAATGCATTGAGTCCAAAATTTAAATGCTGAGAATCTAAAAGATTTGTTTAAGGGCTTTTGAATTGTTTTAGGTTGCTGACTCTGTTCTTGAAATAGAAAAAAGTATAAAAATATGCAAAAAATGCTTTGCTGCAAGATTACCAAATCTAGTAGGAGTTTAACTTAATTTAAAATTAGTATGGCTCTATTTAAAATGATGGTTTATGTTTTGCTGATTCTGTTTCTACCCTCACTTTAATAATCCAAATATTACAAATTTATTACATTTTATATGGGACAATTTGCAGCATTCATAATCCTTGAAAAGAAACGGTATCTCAGTTAACATTTATCCTTAAGGCCAATAATTTCTCTCTATCTCATATTTAAAGTTGAAACAGTAAACATGAAGGTCATTAATTTTGTTTCTTTTTAAATTTCTGTTCTCAAGGCTAATAATTTGCTTGCATGAACATGTTTCACTTCCAAGAAAACCATTTTTTTAAGAAAAAATAAATGTTTTGATGCCTCACACATGTATTGGTATTTCCCAGTCTTATACTGTTGGTAATCTATTACTCACCTCCAAGGTAACTATCTTAGGTAAGCTTTCCTGAGATGGTATTTACAGGCAAAGCATAGTGAGACTTTTAGAGGTACAAAATCTTAATTTGTCATCAGAGTCTGTGAATAGAGAGTTATTGGCTCTAAACAGAATATGAGTTCAGACTTTGTGAATAAACTCAGTAAAAATCATGCTCTGTAATGGAAATTGATGAAAACAACATAAATTGAGTGAGATAAAAATAAGAACAAGAGGCCACATGTTAAATGCTAGGTTTATGCAGAGAAAGTCTGTCAGTTCTCAAAAATTAATCAAAATGTAGTTGATGATCTACAAAATGTCAGAACACATCAATGATGTAAGGTTGAAGTTATGTAAGAGTTTAGAAAAGAAGGAGAAAAAAAGTATGAGAAGCTACCCATATATATTCTTTAAACTGAGGTGCAGCTCCTTTTGTTAATCACCACTCAGCAATGTAGAAACATCCTTAAAACAGGGAAGGTTAATTCATCAAACTAATGTCCTTTTTTACTTATATTGTCCTACAAGATAAAACCCATTAATTCTGATTCTATGGTTGACAAAAATTTTCCGATCTAATTTTATCTCCTGATTTTACAATCACTAAACAAAAAGCAGGTACTCTGTGTTTCAGACAGATGTACTCTTCCCTGATCCCACTATAAACTCTGAGTCTTTTGGAGCCTACAGTAAACACTGCACTTGTGTTCACCATGTCCCTGGGTCAGTAGCTTGGCTTTATTGCATGTGGCTGAGTAGACCCAAGTTTGGTTCAGTCTCAAAGGAGTGATTGATATAGATTTATTCTAGAAGACTGTGTGTAGATTTTACTAGGAGAGGAGCTGAAAAAAATTCTAAGTGGATCATCATTATAGAACTCTTTCTTAAAGCATGGAATTTATTTTTAAGCCAAAAAAAAAAAAAAAAAAAAAAAAAAAACAAAAAAAAAAAAAACACCCCACAAAACCCCCAAAAGAGTCCACAGGGTTAAACTATGAAAAATGTCAGCTTCTCTGAAGAAAAGAAAGATAAACTGCAGTGTTGATCTTTTGTGCTTCAAAACTAGTCTTACAAATATTGCTTCTTGTGCCATCAGTCCCAGGGAGACGACCAAAAAGTATTAGCGGAACATTTTGTTCTGAGTTTTAAATTAATCTACTTTAGGAGATGAGCTTCCCAGGTGGTCTTGAGACAGAAATTGCTAGGCTGTCAGTGTAGGACTCTGAGACCTCAATCTTTTTATCAATAAACATCTCGCTTCATTAATCTAGAGCTATATCCTTTGTTACTGACTTTCAGAGGAATGCATCCTTGGTGTGGTAGATCATAAAACACCCAGATCCAGGACAGGATAACCATTAACTCCTGGCGCTCTTATCTAAAAGCAAAACAACTTATAGACCATCAACTTTTGGCCCATATCTGGTCCTTTGTAAAATGGCCAGGGCATCATAAGATCCAGTCACAGGGTAATGACTCAACATCTGAGGAAACTTAGAAACTGGGGATCAAAAGAAGCCATAAAAATGTCAAGTTCAATATTTTAAACTGATTGGTTAGAAATAACATATATCAAGGAAAGGAGCCAACCAAAAATGTACAGATCAATTCTAGTAAGGATATAAAGTGCTGTAAGTCCCAGCTTTTCAGAGACACTTCACCTTGTCTCAGTGTCTATGCGGAGAGCTTTGTACTATTTTTTTTTTTTTCTTCTCAATGCCATTCTCCCAAATCATCCCACCTTCTCCCTCTCCCAGAGTCCAAAAGACTGTTCAATACATCTCTATCTCTTTTGCTGTCTCACATACTGGGTTATCCTTACCATCTTTCTAAATTGCACATATGTGTTAGTATACTGTATTGGTGTTTTTCTTTCTGGCTTACTTCACTCTGTATAATAGGTTCCAGTTTCATCCACCTCATCAGAACTGATTCAAATGTATTCTTTTTAATGGCTGAGTAATACTCCATTGTGTATATGTACCACAGCTTTCTTATCCATTCGTCTGCTGTTAGACATCTAGGTTGCTTCCATGTCCTGGCTATTATAAACAGTGCTGCAATGAACATTGGGGTACACATGTCTCTTTGAATTCTGGTTTCCTCAGTGTGTATGCCCAGCAGTGGGATTGCTGGGTCATAAGGCAGTTCTATTTGCAGTTTTTTAAGGAATCTCCACACTGTTCTCCATAGTGGCTGTACTAGTTTGCATTCCTACCAACAGTGTAAGAGGGTTCCCTTTTCTCCACACCCTCTCCAGCATTTATTGCTTGTAGACTTTTGGATAGCAGCCATTCTGACTAGTGCGAAGTGATACCTCATTGTGGTTTTGATTTGCATTTCTCTGATAATGAATGATGTTGACCATCTTTTCATGTGTTTGTTAGCCATCTGTATGTCATCTTTGGAGAAATGTCTATTTAGTTCTTTGGCCCATTTTTTGATTGGGTCGTTTATTTTTCTGGAATTGAGCTGCAGGAGTTGCTTGTATATTTTAGAGATTAGTTGTTTGTCAGTTGCTTCATTTGCTATTATTTTCTCCCATTCCAAAGGCTGTGTTTTCACCTTGCTTATAGTTTCCTTTGTTGTGCAGAAGCTTTTAAGTTTAATTAGGTCCCATTTATTTCTTTTTGCTTTTATTTCCAGTATTCTGGGAGGTGGGTCATAGAGGATCCTGCTGTGATTTATGTCAGAGAGTGTTTTGCCTATGTTCTCCTCTAAGAGTTTTATAGTTTCTGGTCTTATGTTTAGATCTTTAATCCATTTTGAGTTTATTTTTGTGTATGGTGTTAGAAAGTGTTCTAGTTTCATTCTTTTACAAGTGGTTGACCAGTTTTCCCAGCACCACTTGTTAAAGAGATTGTCTTTAATCCATTGTATAGTCTTGCCTCCTTTGTTGAAGATAAGGTGTTCATAGGTATGTGGATTTATCTCTGGGCTTTCTATTTTGTTCCATTGATCTGTATTTCTGTCTTTATGCCAATACCATACTGTCTTGATGACTGTGGCTTTGTAGTAGAGCCTGAAGTCAGGCAGGTTGATTCCTCCAGTTACATTCTTCTTTCTCAAGATTGCTTTGGCTATTCGAGGTTTTTTGTATTTCCATACAAATTGTGGAATTATTTGTTCTAGTTCTGTGAAAAATACCGCTGGTAGCTTGATAGGGATTGCATTGAATCTGTAGATTGCTTTCGGTAGTATACTTATTTTCACTATGTTGATTCTTCTGATCCATGAACATGGTATATTTCTCCATCTATTAGTGTCCTCTTTGATTTCTTTCACCAGTTTTTATAGTTTTCTATATATAGGTCTTTAGTTTCTTTAGGTAGATATATTCCTAAGTATTTATTCTTTTAGTTGAAATGGTGAATGGAATTGCTTCCTTAACTTCTTTTTCTACTTTCTCATTATTAGTGTATAGGAATGCAAAGGATTTCTGTGTGTTGGTTTTATATCATGCAACTTTACTATATTCATTGATTAGCTCTAGTAATTTTCTGTATTTTTCTTTAAAATAAATCTTATTTACTTGCTACTGTGGGTGTTTGTGTGTTCATGAAGTTCATTCTTCAGCTCCACAAACAAGAACTTAGGTTCTCATTTCAGTGCTAGTGGTAAAAAACCTACTTGTCAGTGCAGGAGATCTAAGAGATACAGGTTTGATCCATGGGTCAGGAAGATCCCTTGGAGAAGTACATGGCACCCCACTCCAGTAATTATGCCTGGAGAATCTCATGGACAAAGGAGCTTGGCCACAGTCCACAAGTTCACAGGGTTGGACATGACTGAAGTGATTTAACATGTTAAACATGATTTAACATGTTTACATGTATCATATAAATGTGATTTAACATGTTTACATGTATCAAATTGTGAAATGTTTACTGCAGTAAAGTTGGTTAAAGTATCCTTCATTTCATATATTTACCATTTTGTAGCTGCTGTTATGGTGAGACATTTAAACTCTACTCTCATAACAAATTTTGTGTTATACAGTACTCTGTCATTAAGTATAGTTACCATGCTGAACATTATATCTCTTGAACTTAATAATCTTATAACTGAATGTTTGTATCCTTTGACTAACATATCCCAGTTTACCCCACCTTTCAGCTTCTGGCAATAATCATTCAACTCTTTGTCTCTGTGAGTTTGATGTTTTTAGATTCTATATATAAGTGAGATCATATAGTAGTTGTATTTCCTGTTTGACTTATTAATACTTAGCATGATGCCTTCAAGGTTCATCCATGTTGACACAAATGACAGGATTTCCTTCTTTTTTATGGAAGTATAACATTTCATTGTATGTGTGCCTGTCTGCATCCTGTGTGCATCTCACATTTTCATTATCCATTTATCTACCAGTGGGTGCTTGACTTATTTTCATGTATTGGTTATTGTAAATAATGCTACAGTGAACATGGGGATGCAGCTCTCTCTTCAATATGGTGATTTCATCTTTTTCAGATATACAACCAAAAGGGGGAATGGTGGATCATATGGTAATTCTATTTTTAATTTTTGGGGGAACTTCCATACTGTTTTCCATAATGGCTGTACTGATTTATATTCCTACCAACAGGTCAGCAAGTTTCCCTTTTCTTCACATCTCAGCTAGCATTTGTTATCTCTTGCTTTGATAATAGCCATTCTGAGGTATGAGATTAAAATCTCATTGTGATTTTGGTCTGCAATTCCTTGACAATTAGTGATATGGAGCAGCTCTTCTTCTTGTACTTATTGACCATTTCTTTGTTTTCTTTGGGAAAATGTCTTTTCAAGTGCTCTGCCCATTTTTTAATCTGATTGTTAGGTTTTTGTTACTGAGTTTTATGAGTTCCTCATGTATGTTGGATATATTTTCTCATTCAGTAGGTTGCCTTTTTATTTTGATTGTTTCTTTTGCTGTGCAGAAGCTTATTGTTTTGATGTAGTTTCACTTGTTGATTTTGCTTTTATTGCTTGTTCTTTTGGTGTCATATTAAAAAAATCATTGTCAATATCTATAATAAAGAGTTTTCTCCCTATGTTTTCTTTTAAGAGTTTTACAGTTTCAGGTCTTCCCTTTAAGTCCTTAATCCATTTTAAGTTAATTTTTGTAAGTGACATAAATTAGGGTTTCAGTTTCATTCTTTGGCATGTAAATATTCTTTTCCCAAATCCATTTACTGAAAACACTAGCCCTTCTCTGCTGAATATTCTTGGCTATCTTGTTGAATGTTTATTGATCCTGTATTGGGTTAGCCAGAAAGTTGGGTTGGGTTTTACCATAACATCTTATGGAAAAACACAAACACACTTTTCAGGCCAACACAAAAGATATGGACTTAGTTTTAGACTTTTGATTCTGTTCTGTTGGTCTCTGTGTCTGTTTTTATGCATGTGTTCTGAATCTTTAGTGAATTTGCTTTTAGGTCTGTTTTGGGTCTTGAGAATTTGTATTTTCAAAATTGGGTCACCAGCAACCAGAGATATTTTTGCTTCTTTTCTGATTCAGATGCCTTGTAGTTCTTTGTCTGATTTAATTGCTCTAACTAGGACTTCTAATACTATGTTGTATAAGATTGGTGGAAATGGACATCTTTGTCTTGTTTCTGGTTGCGGTTTTCAGCTTTTCACCATTGTATGTGATGCTGACTGAGGATTTGTCATATATGGCCTTTATTATGTTGAGATATGTTACTTCTCTACCGAATTTCTTGAATTTTTTCATGAAAAGATGTTATACTCTTGTCAAATGATTTTTTTCTGAATCTATTGAGATGACTATATGATTTTTGTCTTTTATTCTATTAATGTGATGTAGCACATTTTATAAATGTCGAATCATCCTTGCATCCCAACAGTAAATCCCATGTGATAATGGTGAATAATCCTTTTAATGTGTTGTTAAATTGAGTTTGCTAATATTTTGTTGAGAATTTTTGCATTTCTATTTATCAGGGTTATTGGTTTATAGATTTTATTTTCTCCTATCTGGCTTTGATATTAGGATAATGCTAGCCTTATAAAAAGAGTTTAGAAGTGTAACATCCTCTTCATTTTGGGGAGGAAAGTTTGAGAAGAATTGGCATTACATCTTTAAGTGAGTAGCCTGGTGGGCCACTGTTCATGAGGTCACAAGAGTAGCACACGGCTTAGCAACTAAATCACCACCACTACCACTTCTTTAAATGTTTGGTAGAATTCTCCTAGGAAACCATCTGGCCCTGACCTTTCCTTTTCTTTGAGGGGGGGGGGGTTTGATTACTGATACAGTCTCCTTTCTTGTTACTGGTTTATTCATATTTTCTGTTCCTCCATGAATAGAAGGAATGAACTACCTTCAGTTTTGGTAGTTTGTATATCTAGGAGTTTATCCATTTCTTCTAGTCAGGTCAGTTTTTTGGTGTTTAATTGTTCATGGTAGTCATGTGTGATTCTTTGTAGTTCTGGGTATCAGTTGTAATATGTCCCTTATTATTGATATTTATAATTTCATTTGAGTCCTTTCTTTTTCTTGGTAAGTCTAGATAAAGATTCATCAATTTTGTTTATCTTTTCTTTTACTTTTCTATTTTTTTCTGGTCCCTATTTTATTTATTTCTGCTCTGTTCTTAATTATCTCTTTCCTTCTAAAATTTGAACTTAATTAGTTTATTCTTGTTTTTCTTATTTCTTGAAATGAAAGGTTGTTTATTTGATATATTTCTTTTTTCTAAATGTAGCAATTTATCACTATACAGTTTTCTCTTAGCAATGCTTTTGCTGAATCTCATAAGGTTTGGTATGTTGTGTTTCCATTTTTATTTGTTTCATTATATTTTTAAGTTTCCCTTTTGATTTCATGTTTGAACCATTTGCTATTCAAGAGTATAGTGTTTAATCTTCACATATCTGTGAATTTTTCAGTTTTCTCTTGTTATCTCTTTCTGATTTTATGCTATATGGTTGGAAAAGATACTTAGTAAAATTTTAGTCTTTTAAAATTTGCTGAAACTTGTTTTGTGACCAAAGGTATGTTCTATGCTGAAGAGTGCTTCATGTGTGTTTCAGAAAAATGTAAATTCTGCTCCCATTGGATGGAATATTCTATTTATGTGTCTCAGATCAATTTGATCTAAATATAGTGCAAATTCAGTTTTTCTTTTATGAATTTTCTGTCTGGATATCTATGTTTTAAGTGGGTATGGAGTTTCCTACATTATTTTATTTTTGTCTATCAATTCCTTAAAATATGTTATTAGTGTTTAATATTTTTAGTACACTGATATTATGTTAGGTGCATATATATTTATAGTTATTGTATCTTCTTAATGAATTGTTGTTGTTTTTGAGTCAATCAGTCATGTCCAACTCTCTGTGACCCAATGACTGCAGCATGCCAGGCTTCCCAGTGCTTCACTATCTCTTGGAATCTGCTTAAACTTTATCCATTGAGTCATTGATGCCATCCAACCACCTCATCCTCTGTTGCCTCCTCCTCCTCCTGCCCTTTATCTTTCCCAGTATCAGTTTCTTTTACAGTGAGTTGGCTCTGTGCACCAGGTGAACAAAATATTTGAGCTTCAGCTTCAGTGTCAGTCCTTTTATTGAATATTCAGGGTTGAGTTATTTTAGGATTGACTGGTTTGATCTCCTTGCAGTCTGAGGGACTCTCAAAAGTCTTCTCCAGCACCCACAGTTCAAAGCCATCAGTTCTTTCTGTGCTAAGCCTTAATTATGGTCCAACTCTTACATCCATATATGACTCTTTTATAATTATAAACTGACCTGCTTTATCTCTTGTTATAGTTTTTGAATATATTTTGAATAAAATATAGTTATATTTTCAATATATAGTTATATCAAAACTTTTATATATTTTGAATAAAATAAATCTTGTTTGGTGCAAGTATAGCTATTCCTGCTCTGTTTTGGTTTTTATTCACATAGAATTTATTTTTCTACCCATTTACTTTGATCCTCTGTGTGTCCTTGAAACTGAAGCAAGTACTTGTAGGCAGCACCTGCTGGGCCTTTAAAAAATATATTTTTAATTGGAGGATAATTGCTTGTGTTGGTTTCAGCTGTACAATGAAGTGAATCAACAATGCTGTGTTGGTTTCTGCTGTACAGTGAAGTGAATCAGCTATATGTATAGGTATATTACCTCCCTCTTGGACCTCCTTCCCACTCCACTCCTCATCCCACCCCTCTAGGTCATCAAAAAAGCATTGAACTGAGCTTCCTGTGCTTTATAGCAGGTTCCCATTAGCTATCTATTTTACACATGGAAGTGTATACATGTCAATTCTAATCTCCCAGTTTCTCCCACCCTCCTCTTCCCACCCTGCCCCTTTCCATATCAACATGTCCATTCTCTATGTCTGTGTCTCTATTCCAGCCTTAGAACAAGGTTCATCTCTACCATTTCTCTTGTTTCCACATGTATGCGTTAATATACAATATTTGTTTTTCTCTTTCTGATTTACTTTACTCTATATGACAAATTTTGGTTCCATCCAGGTCTCTACAACTAATTCTATTCATTTTTTATGACTGAGTAATGTTCCATTGTGCATATGTATCACAGCTTCTTATTCATCTGTCAGTTGGCACCTAGGTTGCTTCAGTGTCCTGGCTATTGAAAATAGTGCTTCAGTGAACATTGGGGTACATATGTTGTTTTTTTTTAATTGATTATTTATTTATTTTAATTGCTTATTTATGGCTTTGTTGATTATTAATTGCAGCACATGAGGATCTTCCTTGTGCCATGCAGGATCTTTCCTTGCAGTCAGGGAACTGTCTATCAAGTGGGACCCCAGAGCATCTGGTACTTACAGCACATGGGCTTAGTTACTGCATGACATGTGGGATCTTAGTTCCCCAACCAGGAATTGAACCTTCATTCCCTGCATTGGAAGGCAAATTCTTAACCACTGGACCACCAGGGAAGTCCCTACATGTGTCCTTCCGAATGACGATATTCTCAGAGTGTATGCCTACTAGTGGAATTGCTAAGTCATATGATAGTTGTATTTCTTGTTTTTTAAGGAACTACTTTGATCCTCTGTGTGTCCTTTCAGTTAAAGCATGTTGTAAGGCAGCATATGTTGGACTTTATTTTTTAAAAATCCATCAGTCCCTTTATCCCTTTTTGTTGGATCATTGAATTCATTTATATTTGAAGTAAGTATTGATTGGTAAGGACTTAATCAAGGTAATTGTTTTCTGGCTGTTTTGTGATTCCCCTCTTCCTTTTCTGCTGTAATGTTTTGTAAATGATGGCTTTTATAGTGAAAAAGCTGGCTTAAAACTCAACATTCAAAAAACCAAGATCATGGCATCCAGTCCCATCACTTCATGGTGAACAGATGGGAAACAATGGAAACAGTGAGACTTTTTTTCTTGGGCTCCAAAATCACTGCAGATGGTGACTACAACCACGAAATTAAAGACACTTGCTCCTTGGAAGGAAAGTTATGACCAACATAGACAACATATTAAAAATCAGAGACATTACTCTGCCAGCAAGTCTGTCTAGTCAAAGCTGTGGTTTTTCCAGTAGTCATGCATGGATGTGAGAGCTGGATCATAAAGAAGGCTGAACAGTGGAGAATTGATGCTTTTGAACTGTGGTGTTGGAGAAGACTCTTGAGAGTCCCTTGAATTGCAAGGGGATCAGACTAGTCAATCCTAAAGGAAATCAGCCCTGAATATTCATCAGAAGGACTGATGCTGAAGTTGAAGCTCCAATACTTTGGCCACCTGATGAGAAGAGCTGACTCATTAGAAAAGACCCTGATGCTTGGAAAGATTGCAGGTGGCAGGAGAAGGGGACGACAGAGGATGAGATGGTTAGATGGCATCACTGACTCAATGGACATGATTTTGAGCAGGCTCCAGGAGTTGGTGATGGACAGGGAAGCCTGGTGTGCTGGGGTCACAAAGAGTCAGACATGACTGAGTGACTAAGCAACAATAGTTGTACATACTTCTGTTTATCTTGTGTGTGTCTACTGAAAGCTTTCGCTTCATCAGTTCAGTTCAGTCACTCAGTCGTGCCTGACTCTTTGCAACCCCATGAATAACAGCACGCCAGGCCTCCCTGTAGCGATCAATGCAAAGAACTAGAGAAAAACAACAGAATGGGAAAGACTAGAGATCTCTTCAAGAAAATTAGAGATATCAAGGGAACATTTCATGCAAATATGGGCTTGATAAAGAACAGAAATGATAGGGACCTAACAGAAGCAGAAGATAGTAAGAAGAGGTGGCAAGAATACACAGAAGAACTGTACAAAAAAGATCTTCATGACCGAGATAATCACTGTGGTGTGATCATTCACCTAGACTCAGACATCCTGGAATGTGAAGTCAAGTGGGCCTTAGAAAGCATCACTACGAACAAAGCAAGTGGAGGTGATGGAATTCCAGTTGAGCTATTTCAAATCCTGAAAGATGATGCTGTGAAAGTGCTGCACTCAGTATGCCAGCAAATTTGGAAAACTCAGCAGTGGCCACAGGACTGGAAAAGGTCACTTTTCATTCCAGTCCCAAAGAAAGGCAATGCCAAAGAATGCTCAAACTACCACACAATTGCACTCATCTCACACGCTACTAAAGTAATGCTCAAAATTCTCTAAGCCAGGCTTCAACAGTATGTGAACTGTGAACTTCCAGATGTTCAAGCTAGTTTTAGAAAAGGCAGAGAAACCAGAGATCAACTTGTCAGCATCTGCTGGATCATGGAAAAAGCAAGAGAGTTCCAGAAAAACATATGTTTCACTTCATAGTTACCCTGAAACTTACTTGAAATATTTTATGGAAGTAAGTCTTTTAAAGCTGATAACAATTTAACTCTACCTTTTATTTTCTTCACACGTTTATTTGTATTTGATGTCAAAGTTTTCATCTTTTTGAGTTGTATATTCATTAACAAATTATTATAGCTATACTTATTTTTAATGCTCTTGTCCTTTTAAATTTATGTTAGAAAACACCACAATTAATACACCACCATATTATTGTAGTATAGTATTCAGATATGACTATATACTTGCCTTTACCAGTGTGTTTTAATGTTCATATGTTGTCATGTTACTAGTTAGCATTCTTTCATTTCAGCTTAAAGAACCCTTTTAAAGCATTTCTTAGGTGGTCTGATGATAATGGATTTCTTTAGCTTTTGTTTGTTTGGACAAGTCTACTTTGCCATCATTTTTAAACAGCTTTGCTGGGTGAAATGTTGTTGGTTGGCAGTTTTTTTCTTTAAAATCTCTGAACAGATCCTTCTAATCTCTCCTGGCCTGATAAAGTCTCTACTGAGAAATCCACTGAAAGCTTTAAGGAGCTTCCCTTGTATTAGAGAATTTTTTTATCTTTTGCTTCATTAAATTCAATTCAGACATTTTTGTTATAATGTATCTTGAAGTAAAGAAATTTTAATTATAATTTTGAGACGATGTATTAACGTCATAACCTTGGATGTACAAATCCTACCCTAGGTTTTGGAAGATTTCAGCCATTATTTCTTTAAATAAGCTTTTTATGTCTTTCTCCCTCAGAATCCCATGACACAAACTTTGTTTCTTAATTGTATTGCATTGGAGTTGCAGATTTGTTTCATTACTTTCTATTCTTTTTTATTTTTGTTCTATGTGTGTGTGTGTATGTGTGTGTATATTAGTTGCTCAGTCATGTTCAACTCTTTGTGACTGCATGGACTGCAGCCCACCAGGCTCCTCTGTCCATGGAATTCTCCAGGCAAGAATACTAGAATGGGTATACTAAAGTGGCCATACCCTTTCTCTGATTTTTTTAAAAATTAATTATTTAATTTTAATGGAATCTAATTGCTTTACAATATTGTGGTGGTTTTTGCTATATGTCAGTATGAATCAGCTATGGATGTACATGTGTCCCAACATTCTGAACCACCCTCCCATCTGCCTCCCCACCCCATCCCTCTTGGTTGTCTCAGAGCACCAGCTTTGAATGCCGTGCTTCATGCATTGAACTTGATCATCTATTTAACATATGGTAATCTACATGTTTCAGTGTTATTCTCTCAAATAGGCCAATGCTTGCCTTCTTCCACATAGTCCAAAAGTCTGTTTTTTACATCTGTGTTTCTTTTCCTGTCTTGCATATACTTTTTTTTTTTTTTTGCATATACTGTTTCTGTTACCATCTTTCTAAATTCCATATATTTATGTTAGTATACTGTATTGGTGTTTCTCTTTCTGGCCTACTTCACTATGTATATTAGGCTCCAATTTCATCCACCTCATTAGAAATGACTTAAATGCATTCATTTTTATACCTGAATAATATTCCATTATGTATATGTACCACAACTTCCTTATCCATTCATCTACTGATGGACATCTAGGTTGCTACCATGTCATAGCTATCATAAACAGTGCTGCAGTGAACATTGGGGTACACGTGTCTCTTTCAATTCTGGTTTCCTCAGTGTGTATGCCCAGCAGTGGGATTTCTCAGTCATATTGCACTTCTATTTCCAGTTTTTTAAGGAATTTCCACACTGTTCTCCATAGTGGCTGTACTAATTTGCATTCTCCTAAGAGAGTTCTCTTTTCTCTGCACCCTCTCCAGCATTTATTGTTTATATACTTCTTGATTTGCATTTATCTGATAATGAATGATGTTGAGCATCGTTTCATGTGCTTGTTAGTTATCTGTATGTCTTTGGAGAAGTGTCTGTTTAGTTCTTTGACCCCTTTTTTGATTCAGTCATTTATTTTTCTGGTATTGAGCTGCATGAGCTGCTTCTATATTTTGGTGATTAATTCTTTGTCAGCTGTATTGTTTGCTATTATTTTCTCCCATTCTGAAGGCTGTCTTTTCACCATACTTTTAGTTTCCTTGGTTGAATAAAAGCTTTTAAGAGGTGGATCATAGAGGATCCTGCTATGATTTATGTCAGAGTGTTTTGCCTATGTTTTCCTCTAGGACTTTTATAGTTTCTGGTCTTACGTTTAGGTCTTTAATTCATTTTGAGTTTATTTTTTGTATGGTATTAGAAATTGTTCTAGTTTCATTCATTTACAAGTGGTTGACCAGTTTTCCCAGCACCACTTGTTAAAGAAGTCGTCTTTTCTCCATTGTATATTCTTGCCTCCTTTGTCAAAGATAAGTGTCCATAGGTGTGTGGATTTATCTCTGGGCCTTCTATTTTGTTCCATTGATCTATAATTCTGTCTTTGTGCCAGTACAATCCTGTTTTGATGACTACAGCTTTGTAGTATATCCTGAAGTCAGGCAGGTTGATTTCCTCCAGTTCCATTCTTCTTTTTCCAAGATTGCTTTGGCTGTTTGAGGTTTTTTTGTATTTCTATACAAATTCTGAAATTATTTGTTCTAGTTCTTTGAAAAATACCATTGGTAGCTTGATAGGGATTGCATTGAGTGTATAGATTGCTTTGGGTAGTATACTGATTTTCACCTTATTGATTCTTCTGGTCCATGAACATGGTATATTTCACCCTCTATTTGTATCATCTTTGATTTCTTTCATCGTTTATTATAGTTTTCTATATATAGGTCTTTTGTTTCTTTAGGTAAATTTATTCCTAAGTATTTTATTCTTTTCATTGTAGTGGTTAATGGGATTGTTTCCTTAATTTCTCTTTCTCATTGTTAGTGTATAGGAATGCAAGGGATTTCTGTGTATTAGTTTTATATCCTACAACTTTACTATATTCATTAATTAGTTCTAGAAATTTTCTGGTGGTCTCTTTAGGATTTTCTACATAGAGTACCATGTCATCTGCAAACAGTGAGAGTTTTACTTCTTTTTTTCCAATCTGTATTCCCTTTATTTCTTTTTCTTCTCTGATTGCTGTGGCTAGGACTTCCAAAACTATGTTGAATAGTAGTGGTGAAAGTGTGCACCCTTGTCTTCTTCCTGATTGTAAACGAAGTGGAGGTGAACAACAAGCTTCTGAATAATCAACAGATCATGGAAGAAATCAAAAAGAAAATAAAAATATGCATAGAAACAAATGAAAATGAAAACACAAGCACCTAAAACCTATGGAATTCAGTAAAAGCAATGATAAGAGGGAGGTTCACAGCAATACAAGCCTACTTCAAGAAACAAGAATAACATCAAATAAACAACCTAACCATATACTTAAAGCAACTAAAAAAAGAAGAATCTCAAAGTTAGTAGAGGGAAAGAAATCATAAAAATTAGAGCAGAAATAAATGAAAAAGAAATAAAGGAGACCTTAACAAAAATCCCTGGAGAAGGAAATGGCAACCCACTCCAGTACTCTTGCCTGGAAAATCCCAGAGACTGAGGAGCCTGGTGGGCTACAGTCCGTGGGGTCACAAAGAGTTGGACACGACTGAGTGACTTCACTTTCACTTTCACTTCACTTTCACTTTATCAAAAATCAGCAAAACTAAAAACTGGTTCTTTGAGAAGGTAAATAAAGTAGACAGACTGTTTGACAGACTCATCAAGAAAAAAAGGGAGAAGAATCACATCAATAAAATTAGAAATGAAAATTGAGAAATCACAACAGGTAACACAAAAATGCAAAAGATCATAAAAGCCTACTATGAGCCAGTAAAATGGACAACTTGGGAAAATGGACAATTCTTAGAGAAGTATAACCTTCCAAAACTGAACCAGGAAGGAATAGAAAATATTAACAGACCCATCACAAGCATGGAAATTGAAGCTGTAATCAAAAATCTTTCAACAAACAAAAGCCCAGGATCAGATGGCTTCACAGGTGAATTCTATCAAAAATTTAGAAGAGCTAAACCTGTCCTCCTCAAAGTCTTCCAGAAAATTGCAGAGGAAGGTAAACTCCCAAACTCATTCTGAGAGTCCACCATCACCCTAATACCAAATCCAGACAAAGATGCCACAAAAAAAGAAAACCACAGGCCAGTATCACTGATGTACATAGGTGCAAAAACGCTCAACAAAATTCTAGCAAACAGAATCCAATAACATATTAAAAAGATCATACATCATGATCAAATGGGCTTTATCCCAGGGATGCAAGGATTCTTCAATATTTGCAAATCAATCATTGTGATTGATATTAACCATATTAACAAATTGAAAGAGAAAATCATATGATTATCTCAATAGATACAGAGAAAGCTTTTGACAATTCAATACCCATTTATGATAAAAAATCCCCAGAAAGCAGGCACAGAAGGACCATACCTCATCATAATAAAATCCATAAATGACAAACCCACAGAAAATATAGTAGGAACATACCTCATCATAATAAAATCCATAAATGACAAACCCACAGCAAATATTACCGTCAATGGCAAAAAATTGAAAACATTTCCTCTGACCATGTGAATCATCTGTCTTCCAAGTTCACTGATGCTTCCTTCAACTTATTCTAGTCTATAGTGAAGCTTTTTATTGAATTCTTAAGTTCATTCATATTTTTCAGCTCTGAAATTTGTTTGATTCTTCAGTTTTTGCTATCTCTTTGTTAAACTTTTCATCTTGTTTTTGTATGGTTTCTTTAATATTGTTTAGTTATGTATTTGTGTTCTTTTCTAAATTTCTGAGCATTTTTAGAACGATTATTCGAATTTTTTTTTGTTGGGCAGTTTTTGAATCTCCATTTCTTTGGAGCCAGTTCCTGGAGATTTACTGTATTTCCTTGGTTAGTTATGTGTCTCTGATTCTTTGTGATCCCTGTAGCTTTGTGTAGGTGTTTGCACATTTGAAGAAGCAGTCACCACCTGTGAGTAGGGGCATGCTGGAGCATAGTATGACCTCTGAGTCTAGTGGTGAAGGGTATCAAGTGTGGGAGCATGTGACTGCATTAGATCTGGGGTGGGGGCCGTTGTGGCTTATTGGCTTAGGGCATTGTGGCTCACAGCATCAACTGCTACATAGTTGTTAGTGCTGCAGGGGACCTAAAGATACTCACAGGGCTGTTAAGGTTCTATGGTCCAGGGAAAACCATATAAATGACTGGAACCCATGGTATGCAGAAACCCAACTACCAGCTGCAAGGGCCTGTATAGTGGTAGAGGCTGATTGCAAATAGATGTAGTGGTGGAGGCCAGAGCAAGCAGCAAAGGCTGGAGCCAACTGTGGGTGCACTCATGGCCACAGGGGTCCTGTCTGTGAACATAAACTGCTGTCACTGCTGGGTTTTACAAGAAGTGCTTGAGAGTGGAGGTTGGTGATGGGCCTAAGTCCAGCTGTGTGCACATGCACAGCTAGAAGTTTGAGTTCTGTGTGCCTTCATAGCAGTGGGGCATCAACTGTGGGGATCTAGACTGTCATCTTGCACTTGTGTAGCTGCAGAGACCTGGGGCAGCTGCTAGTGTAGGTCCTGGGCTCTGGCAGGGGTAGGAGAGGAAGGGAACAGGCAGGGAATCAGGTACTTGGCGTCAGGAAACACAAATACCTGTGGGGCAAAAGCAGGCAACATCTGCAGGAGTTCACTGCATTTGTGCTCACCGTCAATTTCTCAGAGACAAAGATGCTAAAGTCATAAACAAGCTCACTGGAACTGTGGTTGCTCATACTCCATGGCTGATATTGGTAGTCCAACCATCACTACGTATCACAGCTTTGCTGATCTCTTAACAGAGTGAATCCAAAGCAGGGCCTTTCCGTGGTGCTCAAAAGGCTGGGGCAACTGGTCACTCATCCCATTCTTCCTGACTCTCTGAGGAGAAATGTTTCTAGCTGCATTATTTCCTCTTGGCACTGAGCATTGATAACTTGGGGGGTTTGATGATGCAGGCAAAATGAAACTGCTTTTTCTTCTTTTTTTGGTGCAGTTATCCTCACCAAAAATTCCAAGATTTTTGTTTCACCAAATTGTTGAAGTTTCTTATATGAACTCCAGAGCTCTCCCAGGGCGGTTTTTGTTTGTGGATAGTTGTGTAACTTTTAATTATTGATCTTTATCAAGGAATGGAGGCTGGGGTCTCCTCTTCTGTCACTCTCTCTGTTTATTCTTACAGAAAAGTGGATACCTAGACATTTGTAAATAATTATGTAATTAATGTTTCTTTTCTTTAATGTGTGGCCCTATGCAATCCAAGCATGACTGAATGGAAGATACGTTGGATATAATCTTTTGCTATGTCTATGGAATTAAAATTATTGGATTACTCTGGTATTTTGGGTTGACTTAAGAGGCAATTCAAGCTGTAATTCAGTTGACTGTGACATTTAAAAGTGCCTACAAATCAATCCTTAATGTGACCAAGAAAATAGTGATTTCACTCATTATACATAGAAAAAACTTGCATCCTTTTCACTGATTTTTCAAGCTAGTTGGTCTTTTTGGTCTAGTGCCTAAACTATCTTTAGTAGAAAATTAGTTGTTTTTTGAAGTAGACTGTACTAACTTCTTTAAGCCACTTGGGCATTGTTTTATGTAATGAAACTGTAATTTCCAAAATGGTGAACCAAATCATTAATCCACTAAATGATACTCAGTTACCTAAAAGAACAAATAGTTTCCCAGAGATCCTAATTAATTCCCAGGGTATACTTATATATTAATAGACTAGCTTATTATACAACTTTAAATAGGTCATCATTACATGCCCAAATTTATTTATTTACTTAAAAATCCCTATAGTGAAAAGGTATTGAAAAGAGAAGTTATTATATGTTTAAACTTGAAAACTGCTTTACTGTCATTTTCATTATGATTATTCATGTTTGTATTAATCTCCTAATCTTACTGTGGAATAAGCTGAGGCATAAAGAGGCAACGTTACTTACCCAACTTTACATAGTGAGTCAGTAGCAGAACTAAAATTTACTTCTGAGGAGTCCTCAGTCCATTACTTTGCTCAATGAATCACTTTGTGTTTCTGCTTTGTGTGAGAATTGTTTTACATTAATTAAGGGGCCCAACAATAAACATTCATTTACTCATTTTTGCTTTTTATAATGAAAAATGTTGTTGAATGCAGGAAAAAAAAAGTCTTTACTTTGGCATTCACATTAGCCCAAAACAGCTGAACTGGATGCTTGTCAAACTTGGCAAGGGCTAAAGTCTGACATAGTAAACTCATGCCAAGTTCCATTTGAAATTATACTGCCAAAGTTATAAGCTACTGAAAACTGGGACTTCACATTAATCTGCCATTCTAATAAATTCCACCAGTGTCTCATAAAAAATCCTTATTCTAATAAATAATATTGATATTATTATAAAACTTGTATGGTATGGTGAGTGTTAGACTTCCTGGAGATAAAGACTCTCCTAAGTCTAATCTTTTGGAGACCCATTAGATTTTATTTATATTTTATGCTTTTTACTGTTGCTTTCCTCATATGCAGATTTCTCTTCTATGTTTTGACCCCATTTCCATATTTAAATCTTGTTTTACTAGAGCTCTTGCTTTAATTTCATTTTGGGGTAAAATGCTTTAGAAATATCTGGGTATTTCTTTTTTTTTTTAGTAATTCCATGTATGTGTGGGTTTATGGCATATGCCTTTTCACACTGTTGTAAAGGATGAGATACTTGGATGGCATCACCAACATGATGGACATGAATTTGACCAAGCTCTGGGAGTTAATGATGGACAGGGAGGCTTGGAGTGCTGTGGTCCATGGGGTCGCAAAGAGTCAGGGATGACTGAGCAACTGAACTTAACTGATGGCATATGCTTTACTGTCCAAAAAAGGTAAAATTTAACAAGAGTCTCCTTTCCCTGAATGCTTTCTTTTTTCTTATTACAAGAAAGCAAGTTTTCACTTGAAACTCTCCTTAGAAATACAAAAGGGCTGATTGAATATAAGCACTGTATTTGGCCCAAATTTTCAAACCAGAGGGTTTCTCTGATACCTCAGTTGGTAAAGAATCCACCTGCAATGCAGAAGACTCAGGTTCAATCCCTGGGTTGGGAAGATCCCCTGGAGAATGGAAAGGCTACCCAGTCCAGTATTCTGGCCTGGAGAATTCTATGGACTGTATAGTCCATGGGATCGCAAAGAGTCTGACATGATTGAGTGACTTTCACTTTCACTTTAAAACCAGAATACACTACTTGTATACTTTTGGAAAAAATTTAAAGCTTGACATGTAAGGACATGTTAAAATGATGTTGTTCTAATATCAGTTAAACTGCTTCAGATAGGTTATCCGGCTGATGTAGTCAAATTACTTAGTGACTAAAGAAGCTTAGTGCCCTGCCCTTCTTCCAGCCAACACACTCTCACTGTTGTCCTGTAGCAGACATTAGGAGTGATTGTGGATTGTCCCTTTCCCTCAGTGCTAAGACTTCTAATTCTTCTCCTGAATGTTTCTTGATTCTTTTCCTTCCTCTCTATTTCTACTGCAATTTCCATTTTCTTAATCAAAATCTCACCTTGATTGCTACAGCAGATGTGATCTTCTTGCTTCTGTACACATTTCTCTCCAGTATAATCTTTTCATGCTTCTAGGGTGCTCTTTTAAATAGGAAAATTCTGATTATATCTCTACCTTGATTAAAATCCTCCCAGAGTCCCTTCCTACTTTCATGGTAAAAATCTAAACACCTAACTCTGCTGTATGAGACCTTCCACTGTAGTTAGTGTCCTGACATACTCCTGTTTTAAACTTAATATTAAAACTCCCTGTGGCTCTTGGAGCTCCTGTAATATGCTACAGTGAATCTCCAAGTTGTGGTTATATTATAAAAATCTACTTTTAAATTATCCTCCTGTTGTTATCTGATTAATGTACATCTATCTTTCATGACCAAACAGAAACATTTGTCCTCAAAGATGACTCCTCTCTGTTCACCCCTGGCCTTGGTAAGTGCCTTTCTCTCTAGGAGTGTTTGCATCACTGCAGTCAACACACTAGAAGTATCTTGAACACCAGCTGCCTCCTTCATTAGATTGTGTGGTCTCTGAGGAAAGAGAATTTTTATTCTGCTCTGTAACCTTTGTCTACCATGGTACTTGGTACCTGGTAGGTATTCAATATCATTTTGTTGAATAAATGAATGAATGAACCAATCTTTTTCCTCTGTGTATTCCCCACCCTTAAGTTCAGTATTCCTTCAACATCACTTGTGCCCAGCTGCTCAGTCGTGTCTAACTCTTTGTGACCCCATGGACTGTAGCCCACCATTGGATTTTCTTGGCAAGAATATTGGAGTAGGGTGCCATGCCCTCCTCCAAGGGGATCTCCCAACCCAGGGATGGAACCTAGGTCTCCCACATTGTAGGCAGATTCTTTACCATATGAACTACTAGAGAAGCCTTTAACCAGATTCAAAACAAAACTTCATGTGCTTCTTTGTGACACTTTATAAAATGAAATTATCAGAAAATAATGAGCTGTATCATAAGCAATACTTATTTTAGAGCAAATTATTTGGTGGATTCTCTTCCAAGATCTTTATAAACATTATCACACCTAATAATTACACAGATCCCTGTAAAAAAAGTTACCATTAATAACACCAGTTTACAAATGGAAACCAGACTAGAGCTTCAGAAGGTTAAGTAGCTTATCTGATCATCCTCTAGCTAGAAAGAGGCAGAATCCATATTTGATTTCAAGCTATCTAATTATAAAAGCTGTTCTTCTAAGAACTATATTATACTTATTTTATCCTAAAATCTCCTAGTTTCATCTTTCTATTATTAAAACTATTGGTGTTGACACAATATAGTTGGAAAAATCACTAAAAAAATTGACAATAGACCTTTGGAATAATGCAGATAGCTTTCATTTTATATATTTTATGATTAATTATTTACAGGGCATGGAGAGGGGACAGTGCTTAAAAGCAACTTATTCGTTTGATATTTGTTTCTTATTTTTTATTTATCTGTTTTGTAGAATAGACTTGCTTTGTCTTAAGCCTTTGTCCAGTCCTCTCTTGGAAACTTCTTTAAATGTAAGCTTTCAAAACTCTGAAAGAGGAAAGAAGCTGTTGAAAGAATCAGAATGGGATCAGTTGAAGTTTTAACATTCTATTTTTGTCTTCAGGGTTATCAACAGCCCCCACCCCCTTCCTCTCATGGTGGTTTGAAAGGTTACTTTTTAAGCTAGTTGCATGGCCATGGAGAGTAATAAATGTTAGAAGCACTTTATGACAGTAAAATCTTTTCTGTATCTTTTTGACATTAGCAGCAGAGATTGTTACCAAGAAGCATTGAGAGGAAATGGGAAGATGATAACAATGATAAACACTTTCTTGGGGGATAGGGGAGCTACACAGTCAATTTAATTCATTTTTAGTGACTCTGGCAGGCCCCTCCGGCTAAAATGGCTGGAAGACAACATGTTCTCTGGGATGGAGCAGTTATGGGGAGGAGGCAGGACACTTTCTCCCATCATGAACACTTACACATGATCGCCAAGATTTCTTTCCAGTCTTCTGACAGCTGTTCTGATAATCCTCTGTACAAATCATTCATACATTTCAGGTAAACTTTTTGCATATTAGTTTTCTACCATATCCGTAGGATAGAGATGCCAGATAAATCAAATGAAAATAGAGGGCATCCAGTTCAATTTGAATTTCTGATAACATATACTTTATTTTTTTTAGTATTAAATATGGCCCCTACAGTATTTACACTAAAAAAGTATCATTTATATGAAAGTTAAATTGAACTGGTTGTCCTGTATTTTGTTTGACAATCATAGTCTAGGAGTTCTCTCAGTTTCTTATGTAGAATTACCATCAGTTTCTGTGAGGACACACAACATAAAAGAAAGGGGAATATATATGCGAGGAATTTGAAATCTCTTTAAATTTTCACAATTCAGTTTTGAGGTCTGAATGCAGTTGTGGTAGATGGCATTTTACCACTTAGTTTTATTTACTCATAAATTAAAAGGTATCAATAAACTTTGCATTTTCTATGGAAGTTTGTCTTGATATGCTTTGTTACTAATACAAAGTAAATCATAAGTTCTATTAAATATACAAAAAATTCAGCACACCTAAAGAGTGGCGCCTACTGAGACTTCATTTTACATGGAGCACCGCTGAGTGGGTATTTCAGTTGCACTACCAGGAAGATGACATAAAGTGTTAGTTGAATTTAGTCTGTCAAAATTTACTCTTTAGATCCTAAAAGGACTTGTTTGTTTTGGAAATTTATGTAAACAGCCCAGTTATTCTTTGACAGTTGTGGAACTCAAGACTAGTTTAAATCCTTTGGAGATCTTAAGAACTAATGATATTATGATATGTACCTACTGTCCATTCAGTAATAAACAGCTCTACATAAAATAAAACCAAACTGTAAAATAACAATAGCAACATCCAAGTGTCTGTCACATATGTAGAAATATCAAGTTATTTCACATTGATTCAAAATAATTAATTTTGGTCCCTCCACATTGCTGGTGTCCTAGGCATATGCTTTGCTATCATACAATCTACCAATCTACAATGGTGTTCTTCACATTATGAAATAAACTGACTTTTTAATAGTTTAAAAATATCAAAATGATTTAGAACAAGTTATAAATCATATTTATTCATAATTAAAGTAACTGTTCACTATTAATTATCTGTGGTTACTATTTCCTGTGCCTGCTTACCTAAGCTGGAAGTACATTTTCCAGAAACCCCTTCCCTGTGGGCAATGGGCACAAGACATTTTACACAAGATCTGGGAGGCAGATCTTAAGCTCTGAAGATTGATGTAGATCCCCAATCAGTGTGGAAACTTGTTTATCTTGTTTCTGTTTTCCTAGCGCACATTGATAGAGTGGGGTGACAGGGTACCCTCAGTCTCTTCTGCTCCCACATCTCCTGCTTCCTTGAGTTACAAGCCAAGCACAGAGCCAAGTACCTGTTAAAGGAAGCCTTGCTCTCCTGCAGCCATCATGGCATTGGGGTTGTAGATGGTGAGAGATGCCATAAATTCTGCTTTGTCCTTGTATGTTCCTGATGGATTCTGATTTGTTCCTGCAGGTCTTAGCTTTTCCAGTTTATTTCCTAGCTGCTAGTCTGGCTGACTTATAGCCAGAGCAACAGACAGTAACCTGCATAGATTGATCTACCAGCTCACAATGGCTTGTGGTCTAACTCCTATAATATTGTATATCATATTCAGATCACTTTTTCTGTGTTTGTTTTTCTGATGGAACTCTGATACCTAGTTCTTAATCAGATTAATTGGCTATATTTAGATAGGATTTGTTGTTACAATGTTTATCTAAGTTGTCATCTCCTACCTCTTCCTGGTTCTGTACTTTTTTCCCCCCTCTAGATTTCTAAGTTTCCTGATGACCCATGCTTCATTTTACAACAGGACCATCAGTAGCAAAGTGTGGCTTTTGGGATCAGAACTGGATAAAAATAAATAGCAGTCTATTTTAACTTCTCTGTTTGTAGTTGGTTTATTAAAGAATTTGTTTAAATCCTGGTGTTAACTTTTGCCCGAGTGTCTTTTGAGATTCTAGAAATACTTTATATTGTAATTTTATTTAAAAAACTCACAATAGTATGACTTAAGAATAATGTATATCCCCAATAGATTAAACTACATAATATATACTCATCACCTAATGTGTCTTCACTAAGCTACTGTTAGTGGTACTGTTGGTAGCTACTAAGCTACCCAAAATGACATCACTCATGCTAAAGCCCATGGTACAAATCCTAGCTTTAATACCTGGTCTAATTGTACTTTCTATCTTTCCCAGAAATATAATTTTAATTAACCAGACTGAAAGTTTCTGGTCAACACCAGTGAGATAATCTGTCATGTAAGCCCTCCTCATCCACCCAGAGGAGGAAGAGGCAATCTTCATGATAAAATCCTGTGATTCCTTCCCCACTAAAAAGAAGTTGCCCTGGCTCAAAGTTGCCTGTTTCCTTTTTATTAAAGAAAAGTTGCCCTATCCTCTTGCATATGAACCCTTCCATTTTGTACAACCCCTCAAGAACCCGTTTAGTTGCTAGATGGAATGCTGTCTAATTCCTCAGTTATTTAATAAAGACAATTTTATCTTCAAATTTCCTTGGTTAAATTTGCGTTTTTAACACTACAAATAATATGTAAGCAATACAAAAGTAAAAATTATACATTTTTCAGGTAATGTTTTGTTTCCAGGAAGAGCTTTTCTTAATTCCCCACCCCCCCACCCCCGCCCTTACCCATTTTTGCTTCAGAGCTGGATAAAACCTGTCCCTCATTTTGTAACAGATGCTGCCTGGTCAAGATATTGTGTGACCTCATTCTTGCCCTTGGTTACCAGGCAACAATGACATAGCCGAGCCCTTCAAACTGCTGAATTCTTTCCTGACTTGACTTTGATGTATCAAAGTCTGATTTTAGTTCCTGTACCAGTAGGAGACTCTTCTCTGACTCTAAGATTATCCTTCAGCTAATAACAACATATTATTCATTGTTGTTTGAATATTCCATTTTTTAAATGTATATAGGAGTTTAATATATTTGAAGTGTTAACTTTTATTTTTCAGGATTTTTTTTTTTTTTACATATACACACTTCCATCCTAGCCAGGCCCTTCATGGCCAGTACTCTTAGAAAATTATGTCACAGCAACAGAAAGTGATAAAAAAGGAATTCTTTAGTTTTGAGTGTCAAAAGATGAGATAAGAAACTCGATGTTTCAATGGATGCCAGCAAGGACAAATGCATCAAAAAAATCAAACATTCCAGTTTCCCCATGATGCCTTCGAAATGCGTAAATCTCTTGAATTTGGACCCAACCTAAAGGAGAGGGGAGATGAAACATGAATATGGAGTCATTGGAACAAATTTGGTATGGAGGCTGGGAAAATCCAGGCGTGTTAGACTAGCCACACTGTCAACAGTACACTATCATCAGTGTATTGATTACTGGCAGGAACAAGTAAAAAGGGTATAGAAGAAGTAAAAGAGTAGCCCAAGAGGCCAAAAATTAATCTTACCTATTATGAAAATTTGCCTGTCATATATCAAGCTTGAATATTATAAAATCCTATATTTTCAGAAAGTTAAAAAATAAAAAAAATAATATTGCTACTATTTGATGAGTGTCTACCATGTCCTGGACATGCATTAGGTGCTTTATATACATGTTCATTAGTGATTTCACAGCACTACAGAAAATTCATCCCATTTTATAAATGAGAGTGCTGCGTTCATAGAGGTGATACAACTTGCCTAAGATCACATAGGTGACAATTGGTAAACATAAGGTTCTGCCAGGGCTTGTCTGAATTCAAAACAAATTTTCTCTTTAATGTGCTACTGTTCAAAAACAAGTTCTTCTAAAGTGCACATTTATTTAATCAAAAACAACTATAATTATTTTTCTTAATTTGTGTAGTAAGCATTTATTGGGCACCATCTTCATGTAAGATTTTGGGCCATACAGGAGTTTATAAAAATAGAAAAACTGATGTAATAATTGTCTCAAATTATATTTACAGTTGTAGAAAAATAACTGTCCTCCAATTATAATTACAATGCATTGATGCTTCTTATTAAAATATAACCTGTAAATCCAATTATAGGTGCAATTTATTGGAAGGACTGATGCTGAAGCTGAAATTCCAGTACTTTGGCCACTTGATGCAAAGAACTGACTCATTGGAAAAGATCCTGATGCTGGAAAAGATTGAAGGCAGGAGGAGAAGGGGACGACAGAGGATGAGATGGTTGGATGGCATCACTGACTCGATGGACATGAGTTTGAGCATGCTCTGGGAGTTGGTGATGGACAGGGAAGCCTGCAGTCCATGGGCTTGCAAAGAGTCGGACACGACTGAGTGACTGAACTGAACTGATTCTCAAAGAGAAATTAAGCTGTATACAGAAAAACAGTGAAAATATGTAATACTATCCTGTTGAAATTTAAAATCACAGAAGGAATGAGAGATTTAGGCAAAAGACTAATCACAATACTACACTCAGATAATTAAACTAACTCTAGATATTTTTACCACCAGTAGATAAAAATAAATAATAAAACTATCACACAATATATTTTGTGGAATCCCCTCATCATCTGAATTACTTCAGAAAAAGATAAATTTCTAGTGGGTTATTTGGGCTTAGTTTGCTTTAGAATGTAGATGTGGGCTCAAATTAACAACGAATTCTTCCATTTTTTTCATAATAACAAGTCTAGACTCTAGAGATCAGCTTGTACAGTATTCTTTTTAGATATTCTTGATGCATTTGTATTTTTGCAGCACTAAAGTGATGTATTTAACCCAATCTCTATCAGGATAATACTCTCTATCCCATTTTCTTAGTCAATTAAAAATAATTTATTTAATGTTTTACTGGAATTTACTTTAAAAATTGATTTTTGCTTTAAATGCTTATTGGTGGAAATAAACATTAACTAGCAGTACTTCTAATGGATTTTTCATAATTTGGATTTAAACTGAATATTTAAATTAGTTGAATCCATTTAAAGTAGCCAAAGATTGATCAGTGATGAACTCTTCCCCAAAGCTGATTACCTGAAAAGCATGGAGGGATCCTTATCACTACATAGCAGTCCTGCATGGACTTTTTTTGTTTTTTTTTTTTTTTTTAGTACTCACTCCTAGTCTTTTGTAAGGCTATTCCCTAAACTTATTTCTGGGTGTGGTCTTAAATTTGTATAGTACTGAAATCATAAAAATACCCTATTTAAACAGCAACAAAAATCTATTGTGATGTGCATTTGTTTAACTTATAAATTGTTAAAGAGAAATATTTCATGTAATAAAGCTTTATTAAGTTTTATCATGATGTAATTGTTACCAAACCTAGGTTTGGCTATTTGAGCTCAGAAGCCGCTCATTCAAGAGACAAGAGTCAGTAGAAAGGAAAAGTGCTTTAATCATAAAAGCTGGCAATCTGGGGAGAAGGTGGACTTGTGTCCAGAGACCAACTCTGATGATTCTGCTCTTAGAGGGAAATATGGGAGGAAGAATCTCAGTGAATCATTGAGGCAGGAGGTTGGGTTCTGCACTGTCCTCCCTTGTGAGCAGAGAGCAGACTGGATGACTGTTTCTTCAGGTATTGTTATCTTACTTGTGTGATCTGCCTGCAGGATTCCTTAGGAGGCCTTTGGGGAGAGAGAGCTAATCATTCTTTAATTCTTCATTTTAACTTGCTTTTATCTAGAAAAAGGATCCTCAGGTTAGACAAGGCATGGTGTGCATTCAGGAGAGCATAACTCAGGAGTTCAGTTACATTGACTAGTGATCTCATTCCTATCATTAGGTTCTTTAAAGCTCTCAGAGGGATAGAAATGGGCTTTAAGGATGCACATTATTATGAGCAATAATACTAATCCCATTCTTTTGCACTGGTTCTTAGAACTGGTACTAGCCATAGGTTAAGTATCGCTCAAATTGGAGAAGTTTATGTCAGGGCTACAGTCTGGTTATCATGCAGTCAGTTCCCACCCCACCCCCCCATGGCAGTTAGAGCAGCAGTAAAATGACTCAGGAATGTGCATCGGACACTGAGTCTGTGACTATACCGTCCTAACCATTAACTGTTTGGTTTTGTACTTCAGATGAGGGGGAGGAGGCTAAAGGGTTCTGCTTGGTTCCATAATTTGTGAAAATAAGAATAAATTACAAATGAAAAAAATAAAGTAGGTAAGGATGCTAAATGTCCTAAAATGACAGAAATATCAAAATATTAGAGAGGAACTAAAAAGAGAAATAATCTAACTCATGAGGGGATAACCTAAGGATAAAATTGCATAACCTGTTTTTATGCAGTATTAACAAACATAAACAGGATTATTTACATAATCTTTTGGAATTTTTTTTTAATGAAAGCATTGAAAGTATTAAAAGAGTACAATGATAAAAGTATATTTAAAATACCTCTACAGTTAGCGGAATTCTTTGTCTTTTCATCAGAGCTTAAATAATCCCTCACAGACCCACTTAAACTCAAGTCAAAATGTCAGCAAAAGTGTGAGGCAGGGGTGGGGGTGTTCCAGTAATTAGAATCATATAAATGTTAAACAGGGGCATTAAGCTCACCCAGACTAAGGTACTGGCTGATTCCTCAGAGTGTTCAGCCTAGAGAAACACTGAATTATAAAAGTGATTTCGGCACCTTTTTGATTTTAGCCCAAATTACTAATTGTGAGAGGAGACACATTGTCTGCTGCATGGCCATTAACACTCAGGTGAACCAGAGCAAGAAAAAGAGACAAGGCAGCTTGGTTCTGAGAGTTCTTGCGTGGGAGTTGAAAATTATTCCACAGATGTGCTGGGCCACTGGAAATCAACCATTTATCTCTCTTCATCTTGGCTTTTTAGTAGTCAAAATTATGAGAACATTGACCTTTTCATGCCTCTGTTTGGAAAAGTTGCTAATAAATGTACAATAAAGTTCTCTAAAAACATTGAGTGCTTAAATCATAGCCAGAGATGATTTTTAAATCTCCTTACATAATAGTGTTTTTAGTCACAGTGTTTTAAAGCCATGGTGGAAAAAAAAAATGTTGGAAAAATGACTTTTGTAGGATGTTTTCCTCTATGAGAAAATGAAAAGCCCAAGTGGCTTAAGGAATGATACTCTCTTATCTCACATAACTAGCTATCTGAAGAAAGAGGGGTTGGAGGCTTGATTAATTCAGTGGCTCAATGATTCATCAAAGATATGGCCCCATTTATCTTTTCCTTTGTCATCTTCAGCATATTCTTCTAGTCACAAAACAGTGGCTGTGGTTTTAGGTATCACCTGCAGATACAACTAAAGAGAGCAGAAAGACAAGCATCAGTTTTCTTCTCTTAAAAATTAAGAAACATTCTCAGATGCCCAACACTCTGCATCACCTCAATTCCTTCACATCTCTCTGACCTTATCTAAGGCTGCTGCTGCTAAGTCACTTCAGTCGTGTCTGACTCTGTGTGACCCCACAGACGGCAGCCCACCGGGCTCCCCCATCCCTGGGATTCTCCAGGCAAGAACACTGGAGTGGGTTGCCATTTCCTTCTCCAATGCATGAAAGTGAAAAGCGAAAGTGAAGTCGCTCAGTCATGTCCGACCCTCAGCGACCCCATGGACTGCAGCCTTCCAGGCTCCTCTGTTCATGGGATTTTCCAGGCAGGAGTGCTGGAGTGGGGTGCCATAAGGCAGTCTCCAACAAAAAGAATGGGACATGATGATTGAGGTTGTCTATTTAGAACTTATTTGGGTCAAGTAGAGGTAGGGTATTACAGTATTTAATTATGCTGGTATTCCCCTTTCCTCTCCTGCACTAACATGCTACTGATTATTGTTAGAGTTTCCACAACTTCATGGTCTTGACTCATAATAAAACCTTCAATGCTGCAGAAATTCTTCCAGTTCTATATTTGAAATATTAAGTTCTTTCAAAAATGTTGATGTCCTCACTTCACAGGTACCCTAGGGTTTTCTTTGTTTGCCTTTTCTGTGATCCAGCAGTCTCCGCTCTTATATTAGATCTCATTTGCTTAAGTCTCCTTGTGGGTAATGGTGTGTCTCACCATTGCCGTAGCTCATAACCCAGTTGATTTGGTACAGTTTTGTTGCAGGAAGGGGGACCCCTTCCAGGGCCCAGAACTAGGCTCTTGTCTAACACTCAGAAATGAATTGTCCGAGGAGACACACGTGCTGGCAAAGAGATTTTATTGGGAAAGGGCACCCAGGTGGAGAGCAGTAGGGTAAGGGAACCCAGGAGAGTAGCTCTCAGGTTTTATGGTGATGGGATTAGTTTCCAGGTTGTCTTTAGTCAACCATTCTGACTGAGTCCTTCCTGGTGGTGCATGCCTTGTTCAGCCAAGATGGATGCCAGAGAGAAGGATTCTGGGAGGTGGTTGATCATGAGTTGTCTCCTTTTGACCTTCCCCGAACTCTTCTGGTTGGTGAAAGCTTATTAGTTCTGTGTTCCTTACCAGGATCTCCTGTCATAAAACAACTCATGCAAATGGTTACTATGGTGCCTGGCCAGGGTGGGCGGTTTCAATCACTGTGCTACCTCTGACAGTTTCACCTTGGTCAAGAGCAACGTCTTTCCTTAATTGTGCTTTCCCACCATTTCCCTGACCCTGTTAGTCAAGAGATTCCAAGTGTCCAAGCCTGTTGGGTGGTGGTGGTCCACAGATGGTAGCTTAGCATGTTCCATGTTTGATCTTAGCTCAAACGTATTGCGTTCTTTATACTCCTTTCCCAGGAGTTTGAGAAGAAGGAAAAAAAAGTTTTTTTTTTTCTTTCCTTCTTTTAATCACTTCAGTTTCCCGAAATCTTGGTATAGAAGATTCTCTCAAGTCCTGGTTTCCTTTCCTTTTCTCCAGACTTATGCTGTCTAACAGTTGTGAAAATAAAAATGCAAAGCAAAAAATCTTGCAGCATAAGCATGCATCCAGAGCCATTTGGCC
This sequence comes from Oryx dammah, assembly GCF_014754425.2. Lineage (NCBI taxonomy): Eukaryota > Metazoa > Chordata > Mammalia > Artiodactyla > Bovidae > Oryx > Oryx dammah. The sequence goes on along the minus strand of NW_024070205.1, from coordinate 67,078,645 downwards.
CATGATTTTGTGTTTGTTTATTTCTGCTTTGGGCTGGAGGAGATGAAAATAGCCACTGAGACACACATGAGATGAGAGAAGGAGAGGTAATAACAGATTAGTAACTCATTATAATTTTGTCACATGTGTGAAATATATATCAAATTCTCACAACTTGTTCAGTTTCTCCTCAGAAAATCACCCCATTAATTATGCTTCCTCTTCTGAGCATGCAATATGTTTATCACTGTTTTTTTTTTTTTTGTATTAGCATGTCTTAACAGAACTCAAGTCTTACTTTATCAGGAAACAACAATAATGCTGTCATAAGAAACTACCCATAGCCCATATGTTTAGCTATTATATGTCTTCTCAACTTAAACTTGCAAATATTTTTGCAGGGTTAAAACACTAACTTTTGTAGTTTTACTTCTTAAAACAAAAGAAAAATGTGAAATCTGATTTATACTGTCAGTATTGCACAGAACATGCTCCAGTCAAGATAATAGATCACATTTAGTTGCTACATATATTGATAATAAGCTTTCCTTAAATTAGGCAAACCTTATTAAAACTCTTTCTTCTTTGCCTCTCACTGAATCATGTTCTCTTTGTCTTCCTCCAACATATCTTGGTATCATGTGTGTGTCTCCCCTGCTCATTCCTTAAATGTATATGGCTTAGATGGTAGAGTCTGCCTGCATTGTGGGAGACCAGGGTTCAATCCCTGGGTTGGGAAGATCCCCTGGAGAAGGAAATGGCAACCCACTCCAGTATTCTGGGCTGGAAAATCCCATGGATGGAGGAGCCTTGTGAGCTACTTACTGTACATAGGGTCACCAAGAGTCAGACATGATTGAGTGACTAATACTTAATAATATCTTCTTTAGAGTTGCATTCTGGGCCTTCTTTCTCTGCTGCTGCTTCCTTTGTTGCTTGTCTTAGCTTGTTTGAGCTGCTGTAATAAAAATGCAAACTGAATAGCTTATGAACGACAGACATTTATTTCTCACAGTTCTGGAGGCTGGAAAGTCCAAGATCAAGGTGTCTGGCAAAAGCCCTCATCCTAGACAGCTATCTTTTCATTGTGTCCTCATGTGGCAGAAGGGGCAAGAGATCTCTCAGAGGTCTCTTCTGTAAGGGCACTAATCCTGTTTATGAAGGCTCTACCCTCAGGATCTGATTACCTATCAAGGGCCCCAACTCCTCATATCATTACTTTCAGGATTAGGATTTCAGCATATAAATTTGGGAGGAATACAGATACTCAGTCTGAAACAGTGCTTTCTTGAAATCTTAGGATTTCATCTATCATGAAACCATTTTTATAGTTAAATATTAACCCATTCCTTTGAGCAGTAGAGCCACACATTCTCCTGCCTATGAAGCTTTCTTTGTGGAAAAACTAGGAATAATTAGGACATAGCACAGTCTAAGCACAGGAGGGCCTAATATATAACCTTTTCCTGTTTCCCACTAGTTCTCAATATAATTTCCAGATAATTTAGGGTGTAAGATCTTAACAATAATACAATTCTTACTGGTGTTCCTACTCACCAGTAAGAGAAGAAACAATGGCACCTGACCCAATCATTTACAAGAATCACAGTGGCAGCCATCCTGAACATTAGTGAAAAGTTAAGTATCCTTGCAATATACAGCAAAACTCATATCGAAGTATTAAATTTGAAGTAGTATGTGGATATGACATAATAAATAGAGTCTTGACAACTTTTTCTATGAAATACTTTCCAGAAAAGAGGCAAGACTTGGCCTAACTTGATTATGTTTTGAATTTCAATATAGATCATTCAAAGAGAGACACAATTGCCCATTGAGCTGGGAAAGAACCCTACCTCGACTTCCACCAGATATTAAAAGGTCTTCCCAGAGATTGATCCCCATGAATTCCCATTTAATAAACAAGGGCTGAGAAGGTAAACTTCAGCTGCACCAGTCGGAAAAGTCTTTAATTGGTTATCTCAGTGCCATAGTTTCCAAACCCAGCTATGTTAGAAAATAATTGGTAGATTTTCAGGTTTCTGTGGCAAATTTACTAAAAACAAAAATCTGTACTTAAAAAAAGACCCCCTTTGATACTTGTCTTTCAGCTGTTCCTTGGCAGCCATTTTAATCAACATATGTTTACAATATTGTGCCTGGGACATATAGATCCCCCTGAAACCTGCAAATATGCAGCTGGTTGACAAGGACTAAGACACCATTTGTCACAGCCCAGTGGTCTATATCTTAGCATTTTATGCCATTTTTCTGTGTTTTCTATGAGTGACTAGTGGTTGACATTATTTATTCAGTTGCCTAAGACAGAAATTTAGAATTGTCTATGATTCTTCACTTAATTGATACATTAAATCAGCTACCAAGTCTTAACTTGCACATCACAAATGTGTATTTGTGTATTTACTCTACTCTTTCTCCTCTGCCTCTTCCCATTGAGAGAGTCAGTTCCTAGGTAGGTTGATAAGAAGTCTGGGGTCCTCGAGCAGGAGAGAGAGGGGTTGGGGTTCTCAAGGAGGAGAAAAGGACAAATGTTTTTTTCTTTAAGCCCAGAGCTGATGATTGCACAACAAAGCAACTCATCTTGCTCAAGGATATGTTTTTCCTTAAACTCTGTACCAGTGATTATATAACAACAATGTATCCTGCTTGAGGACATGTTTCTTGAGAACTTTCTGACTAATCCTGTCATCTTAAAATGTATATTATGGTAGTGGGTCTGGTAAGATCATTCTGTTGTTTGTTCTAATTCTGTCATCTTAAAATGTAAATTGTGGAAGTGGGTCTAGTAAGATCTTTATGACTTTGAGTTGTTATTTTGATTTATTGTAATAAACAATTAAAAAAGTATATAGCCCCCTTGCTAAGACTAGTGAGGAGGAACTCTCCGTCCCCCCTTCTATGTCAGAAGATTCCTCTGTCCCTTTCACACTTTAATGAAACTCTGCCACACAAAAGCTCTTGAGTGATCAAACCTGGTCCCTGTTCCCAAAGCTAAATCTTTTTCTTCAGAGATTGTGAATCTGAGATTGTTCACCAGAAGCTATCACCTTCACTGTTCTCTCTTATTTTGGATTACATAAATGTCTTACTAAATCATGAACATTCTTGTGCATTTGAACACTCCCCACCTCATTCTCCCCACTGTGGAATATTGTCAGTCTCTTGGATAGTGGGTCCAAAGAAACCCATTGTCTCAAGATACAATCCAAAATTTTTCAAGTGATCTTTCCCATAAAAACCTTAGTGGTTTAATGAAGTTCAGTAGTAAATGAAATTCTTTTGTGAGTCTTTTAAAAAAATTTTTATTGTCATATTTTTTGTTAAGTGATTACCGCAGCAGACATAAGATACTGGAGATGTCATATGTACTCTGTTACACTTATTCGGAAAGAGCATCCTAATCCAGGTTGGTCATTCACTATTCATATAAATCGAATGTACAATGTGTCTTTGCTGTATTACACTTATTTTTTGGGGGGAAAATAATTATAAAGAAAAATAGAAAATTAAACCACTATCAATGGGACTGAAAATTGCAAATTTGTGATTAATATGATTTTGAAATATATTTAAAATTGCAAGCATATTCATGTTTTTGTAGACACAAAGGAAGCAAATTTAAGGAAGCAGGATCCTTAACTGCTAGAAATATGTCTTTAAAATTACCTTTTGAGTTTTCTAGAATTCTATTTCATCCTCTACTGCTGTTCTTAGTTATGTCATGCCTGTGCCACGTGGGCTAAGGGGCCTCAACTAACATCATGGACTTTTAATTAGACGGTGGAATTCACAGTAAGGACGATTTGTCATCAACACTACCAGAAGTGGGTGCTAAGTGTGTCATTAGAAGTAAAAAGAGCGTCTCCTTAAGCGAGTTTTCCTTCAAGTTGGGTCTCTGGCCACAGCCTTAGGACATCATTATCCTGCGGGGTGTGTGTGTGTGTGTGTGTGTGTGTGTGGTCACTGCCAGTGTCAGTACTGATGATGTTAAATATGAAGCTATAGAGACAAAGGCCACAGAAAGATAAGAATTTCTTTCCTTCTTGCTCTGTTTCTAGGTACAGTTGGTAGAGAGAGATAATGAGATATCTTGATGGTTGACCACCTGCCTATCTTTTTGTATCATGTCCATTCATGTGTTCTCAGTAAAGCCTTTAACGTGACAATGTGCCTATCTTGTTCCAGGAAGAGAGAGAAACTACAGAAATCTACCTCAGATAGGCACCATGTGACTTTCCAACCAGTTTTCATATGCCCTTACAAGCACTTTTTAAAGGAGTTTGCATCTTTCTGTACACACTGCCTTATTTTTCAACTATACCCTGTGATTCTTGAACTCTGCTTTTCTTCTTGAAACTCTTTAAAAGATTTTCAAGAGGTATGTGAACATTAATAATTTTAAAAGAATCGACTTCCTAACCCTCAAATTCCATATATATTCTTTACTGACTTCATGTAAATTTTTGTTTTTCACCTTCCATTTCATAATTTCTCATTCCCTACTTTTAGAAACAATGCATATAATTCACTCATGTCAAATTTTATTATGGTGCATTGCTTCAGTTCAGTTCAGTCGCTCAGTCATGTCCAACTCTTTGTGACCCCAGGAATTGCAGCACGTCAGGCCTCCCTGTCCATCACCAACTCCCAGAGTTCACTCAGACTCACGTCCATCGAGTCAGTGATGCCTTCCAGCCATCTCATCTTCGGTCGTCCCCTTCTCCTCCTGCCCCCAAATCCCTCCCAGCATCAGAGTCTTTTCCAATGAGTCAACTCTTTGCATGAGGTGGCCAAAGTACTGGAGTTTCAGCTTGACCATCATTCCTTCCAAAGAAATCCCAGGGCTGATCTCCTTCAGAATGGACCGGTTGGATCTCCTTGCAGTCCAAGGGATTCTCAAGAGTCTTCTCCAACACCAAAGCTCAAAAGCATCAATTCTTCGGCGCTCAGCCTTCTTCACAGTCCAACTCTCACATCCATACATGACCACAGGAAAAACCATAGCCTTGACTAGACGGACCTTTGTTGGTAAAGTAATATCTCTGCTTTTTAATATGCTATCTAAGTTGGTCATAACTTCCCTTCCAAGGAGTAGCATCTTTTAATATACCTCATTATCTCTCCTTAAATCCATCTCTAATCCATCCATACTGAGCCTCTTATGTTTCAATATTTCTTTGCCTTTGTTGTTTAGTTGCTAAGTCATGTGTGACACTTTTGCAGTTCCAGGGACTGTAGCCCACCAGGCTTCTCTGTCCATGGGATTCTCCAGGCAAGAATACTGGAGTGGGTTGCCATTTTCTTCTCCAGGGGATCTTCCTGATCCAGGGATTGAACCCGAGTCTCCTGCATTGGCAGGTGGATTGTTTAACATGGAGCCACCAGGAAAGCTCATTTCTTTGCCTATAAGGAACTAAACTTCCCAACTTCTCACTGCCTCTCCATGTCCCCAATTATAAGTTGCTCCTTTCCTATCACATGTGGTTTTCATCTTTCATACCAGTAGGAAAATAACACCATCCTGGGTACTGTCCAGAGTAAAACAAGTGTTCTAACTGCTCCCAACAATCTTGTGTTTGTTGAAGCAGTCATGCTTGCGTATTTACTTATTTGGCACTTCCAATTGGTCATCAGTTAATTTCCCAACACAGTTTTTTGGAAGAAAACAGAAGGTACTCCATAAATGTTTCTTGAGAAAATAATTAACAAGAAACAAATCAGTGAATGAATAAGCAAATTGCACACGAATATTTAATAGAGAAATAATGCACTAGGAATTAAAAACCATAGAATCTAGCCCTAACTCTTAACTTAAATCACTTGGTCTATATTTTTAAATTGTGTCTAACCACTCCAGTGTTCTTGCCTGGAGAATCCCAGGGATGGGAGAGCCTGGTGGGCTGCCGTCTATAGGGTTGCACAGAGTTGGACACGACTGAAGTGACTTAGCAGCAGCAGCAAAAATCTACTTGCACTCAAATCTGGATAAATATTTTATTCTTAGAAAATTTACTACTTTTCATTTTCTCTTCCTTTTTTTTGCTATCTAATTTTCATTTTTCCTTCTTTAATATAAAGTCTAGTGGGTAATCCTAAATAAATAAAGACTGTTGTTATGGGTAAGAGGATTTTAAATTATCTGCTATACATATGGACATATAGCTATCTGTAATACTACGTATTATTAAATATATGCCTCAATTTTATAAACTCAGGTACTTCTGCAGTCCAGAAAATATTAGAATTGGCTTCCTGTGGAAGTAGTTCATATATCTTACAGTATTTATGATTTTCAGTAATAAAGATTAATGATATTTAGTAGGCTGCTTTCATTGGTCCTGCTGTGATTAGATGTATTACTAGAAAAGAGTATCAATTTATATTTTATAACTAACAAAATAGCAAAATGAGAGCAATAGAAGTGAGCTATATAGAGCAATTATATATAGATTTTGAATTCAATTAATATCAACACTCAACTAGTGATATCTGAAAATTAGCAAGGCAAACTTAGAGATTAACAATAAAAATTTTAATGGATGTGATAAAATAATCAAACTTTTTTCTCTGAGTATAAATAGCACTTAAATTCTACCCTAGAAAATTTATTTTTTAGGACTCCATGGCCATAAAATTATAAATAATTATGACTCAGTGCTTGTAAGATTACAAATGTGTGATATTAGGTAAATCAAGTTGTAGTATCTTATGTTATCACTGGAGAAGGCAATGGCACCCCACTCCAGTACTCTTGCCTGGAAAATCCCGTAGATGGAGGAGCCTGGTAGGCTGCAGTCCATGGGGTCGCTAAGAATCAGGCATGATGGAGCGACTTCACTTTCACTTTTCACTTTCATGCATTGGAGAAGGAAATGGCAACCCACTCCATTGTTCTTGCCTGGAGAATCCCAGGGACGGGGGAGCCTGGTGGGCTGCCATCTATGGGGTCGCACAGAGTCGGACATGACTGAGGTGACTTAGCAGCAGCAGCAGTAGTATGTTATCACCAGGCCCCTACAATTACTTGAATTGATGAGATTATGTGAGATTTGGAGGGATTTACTCTCCATTGATAAAGAGGTAAAGAGGGTTGTATTGGAAGGCATATGCTTCCCAAAGGGTGATTCCTTCTCCTATCTCTTTCTTCTACTGGAGATAACCTGTTTATTTACTGCCCACAAAGTTTCTAAGGAAAAAGCAACGTGTACCCCACATTCAAAGCAAGTTAAAGCACGAGTCAGAAGTTTCCACAAGCATTTAGAATACTTGGATGCTGAGTTCTTATGGCCAGGGACCACATCTTCAAAGCCAACACTACACAATACCTTTTGACTAATCAACTTACAGTATTTCTGTAGAATATGGATTGAGGAATAAGTGTTGCTCTTTGGAGTATATTCTTGCTGCTAGCACATTACTCTCTGGTATAAAGACAGTGCAGATCACCTTAGAAAGGGCCTCCTAATATGCCCTCCTAAGAGGCTCAGTGCATGTGTGTTGTCTATTATACTCATTTCAGTATTCTTTGTTGCAGTATTCCTTAATAAGATGTTTTTAAGTTTGAAATTTGGGATTAGTTGTCTTCTTTTGAAAACATGATTTATGACTTGTAAAGCCACTGTGAATAATGCATTTGATCAATAACTTTTTTTTTTGACAGTTGGAAATCAGAATCCAATTTGTGGATTCCCCCAATAGTGAGAGTGAGGGATTTTATGATATGATGATTCTTATCTGTCCCTTATTTGCCTAATCTTTATATTCCTACATTTGTCTTTTCATTATTTTATCTACTTCTAATTTATTCTGTTAAGTTATACATTATTTTGTGTTTTTAAGCGGTCATTGTTTTTGAAAACAAGGTGCAATTCAAATTAATGAATTAATAATTTTATAAAATTATTTTGGTGCTTCATATTTATCACTTGCTAGTATCCCTGATGTGGACATTTTTTACTGAGCTCAAATTATTTCTTCCATTAATCCTAAAACCACTACTGTAATGCATGCATATAGTACAGAGAATAAATAAGATTAGAAGCATATATACTTCAGCTGCCTGTCACAGAACCACAGGTCTTTCTACTGAAATTAGAACAAAAATATTTTTGGTGAGGAATAACAAAAAACAACCAAGATAAAGTTTCAAAAAGTGTAGGTATGTTTTATTATTAACATTATCAAGGATCTGATTCTCAAACTTACTTGTACACAAAGGTTTCTTATTGTATCCTGGAGCAGTTGAATCAGGACAACAAGTTCACCTTAAATACATAAAAGTATAAACACATAAGCCAAAATAAAAATGCATGAAATGTTGTTATACTGATTATAAATGTACTAGTGTATAAGCTTAAACAAAATAATTCTGTTTATCTTCTCATACTAAAAGCTAATTAAATGCCTGCAGTTTCCCTTGTATTGTCAGCCTCACTTAAAAAAAATGATTTATTTTTTAATTGAAGGATAATTGCTTTACAGAATTTTGTTGTTTTCTGTCAAATATCAAAATGAATCAGTCATATGTAAATATATTCCCTCCCTCTTGGACCTCCCTCCCATCTCCCTCCCCATTCCACCCCTCTAGGTTGATACAAAGCCCTTGTTTGAGTTCCCTAAGTCATACAGCAAATTCCCATTGACTATAGGTTTTGCATATGGTAATGTAAGTTTCCATGTTACTCTCTCAACACATCCAACCCTCCTCTTCCCTACAGCACATGTCCATAAGTCTGTTCTCTATGTCCTGTTTCTCCATTGCTGCCCTGAAAATAAATTCATCAGTATCATCTTTCTAGATTCCACATATATGCATTAATATATGATAGTTATCTTCTTCTTTCTGACTTCCTTCACCCTGAATAATAGACTCTAGGTTCATCAACCTCATTAGAACTGACTCAAATATATTCTTTTTTATGGCTGAATAATATTCCAACAAATTTTCGAATCTGGGGGTCTGGCAAAAGGACTGAGACCCCCCAGGGAATTTGACTTTGGAGGGCAGTGGGATTTGATTATAGAACTTACACAAGACTGGGGAAACAGACTCTTGGAGGGCACAGATGAAAGCTTGTCAGCACCAGAACCCAGGAGAAAGGAGCAGTGATCCCACAAGAGACTGACCCAGACTTGCTTGTGAGTGTCCAGGAGTCTCCAGTGAAGGTGTAGGTGGGCAGTGGCCTGCTGCAGGGTCTGGGGCACTGAGTGTGGCAGTGCATACATGGGACCTTTAAAGGAGACCGCCATTTTCTTTGTTACCTTGACCATAGTTTGGTCTTAGGTCAAAAAACAGGGAGGGAACACAGCCCTGCCTATCAATGGAAAATTGGACTAAAGGTTTAATGAGCATGGCCCTGCCCATCAGAATAAGACCCAGTTTCCCCTACAGTCAGTCTCTCCCATCTGGAAGCTTCCGTAAGCTTCTTACCCTTATCCTTCAGAGGGCAGACCTTGTGAAAACCACAATCACTGAAAACTAATCCAGCTGATCACACAGAACACAGCCTTGTCTAACTCAGTGAAACTTTGAGCCATGCCCTGTAGGGCCACCCAAGCTGGATGGGTCATGGTGGAGATTCTGACAAAAACGTGGTCCACTAAAGTAAGGAATGGCAAACCACTTCAGTATTCTTGCCTTGAGAACCACATGAACAGTATGAAAGGGCAAAAAGACATGATACTGAAAGATGAACTCCCCAGATTGGTAGGTGCCCAATATGCTACTGGAGAAGGGTGGAGAAATAACTCCAGAAAGAATGAAGAGTCAGAGCCAGAGTGAAAACATTGCCCATTTATGGATATGATTGTTGATGGAAGTAAATTACGATGCTCTAAAGAACAATATTGCTTAGGAACCTGGAATGTTATGTCCATGAATCAAGGTAAACTGAAAGTGGTCAAACAGGAGATGGCAAGAATGAACATCGACATTTTAGGAATCAGTGAACTCAAATGGATGGAAATGGGCAAATTTAATTTAGATGACCATTATATCTACTCATTGGAAAAGACTCTGATGCTGGGAGGGACTGGGAGCAGGAGGAGAAGGGAACGACAGAGGATGAGATGGCTGGATGGCATCACTGACTTGATGGACGTGAGTCTGGGTGAACTCTGGGAGTTGGTGAGGGACAGGGAGGCCTGGCGTGCTGCAATTCATGGAGTCGGAAAGAGTCAGACACGACTGAGCAACTGAACTTAACTGATATCTACTTCTTTGGGCAAGAATCCCTTAGAAGAAATGGAGTAGCCATCATAGTCAACAAAAGAGTCTGAAATGGAGTACTTAGGTGCAATCTCAAAAATGACAGAATGACCTCTGTTCGTTTCCAAGATAAATCATTCACTATCACAGTAATCCAAGTCTATGCCCCAACCGGTAATGCTGAAAAGCTGAAGTTGGATTCTATGAAGACTTATAAGACCTAGAACCAACACCCAGAAAAAAAATGTCTTTTTCATTATAGGGGATTGGAATGCAAAATTAGGAAGTCAGGAGATACCTGGAATAACAGGCAAATTTGGCCTTGGAGTACAAAATGAAGCAGGGCAAAGGCTAAAAGAGTTTTGCCAAGAAAATGCACTGGTTGTAGCAAACACCCTCTTCCAACAACAAAAGAGAAGTCATACACATAGACATCATCAGATGGTCAATACAGAAATCACATTGATTAAATGCTTGCTGCCAAAGAAGGAGAAGCTCTATTCAGGTCAGTTCAGTTCAGTCGCTCAGTTGTGTCCGACTCTTTGCGACCCCATGAATCGCAGCATGCCAGGCCTCCCTGTCCATCACCAACTCCTGGAGTTCACTCAGACTCACATCCATCGAGTCAGTGATCCCATCCAGCCATCTCATCCTCTGTCGTCCCCTTCTCCTCCTGTCCCCAATCCCTCCCAGCATCAGAGTCTTTTCAAATGAGTCAACTCTTCACATGAGGTAGCCAAAGTACTGGAGTTTCAGCTTTAGCATCATTCCTTCCAAAGAAATCCCAGGGCTGATCTCCTTCAGAATGGACTGGTTGGATCTCCTTGCAGTCCAAGGGACTCTCAAGAGCCTTCTCCAACACCACAGTTCAAAAGCATCAATTCTTCGGTGCTCAGCCTTCTTCACAGTCCAACTCTCACATCCATACATGACCACAGGAAAAACCATAGCCTTGACTACACGGACCTTAGTTGGCAAAGTAATGTCTCTGCTTTTGAATATACTATCTAGGTTGGTCATAACTTTCCTTCCAAGGAGTAAGCGTCTTTTAATTTCATGGCTGCAGTCACCATCTGCAGTGATTTTGGAGCCCCCCAAAATAAAGTCTGACACTGTTTCCACTGTTTCCCATCTATTTCCCATGAAGTGATGGGACCGGATGCCATGATTTTCGTTTTCTGAATGTTGAGCTTTAAGCCAACTTTTTCACTCTCCACTTTCACTTTCATCAAGAGGCTTTTTAGTTACCTCTTCACTTTCTGCCATAAGGCTGGTGTCATCTGCATATCTGAGGTTATTGATATTTCTCCGGGCAATCTTGATTCCAGCTTGTGTTTCTTCCAGTCCTGCGTTTCTCATGATGTACTCTGCATATAAGTTAAATAAGCAGGGAGACAATATACAGCCTTGACGTATTCCTTTTCCTATTTGGAACCAGTCTATTGTTCCATGTCCAGTTCTAACTGTTGCTTCCTGACCTTCATACAGATTTCTCAAGAGGCAGGTCAGGGGGTCTGGTATTGCCATCTCTTTCAGAATTTTCCACAGTTTATTGTGATCCACACAGTCAAAGGCTTTGATATAATCAATAAATCTGAAATAGATGGTTTTTTACAGCTCTCTTACTTTTTCCATGATCCAGCAGATGTTGGCAATTTGATCTCTGATTCTTCTGCCTTTTCTAAAACCAGCTTGAACATCAGGAAGTTCACGGTTCATGTATTGCTGAAGGCTGGCTTGGAGAATTTTGAGCATTACTTTACTAGGGCAAGACTAATAAAGTTTTGCCAAGAAAATGCACTGGTCATAGCAAACACCCTCTTCCAACAACACAAGAGAAGACTCTACACATGCACATCACCAGATGGTCAACACCGAAATCAGATTGATGATATTCTTTGCAGCCAAAGATGGAAAAGCTCTATACAGTCAACAAAAACAAGACCAGGAGCTGACTGTGGCTCAGATCATGAACTCCTTATTGCCAAATTCAGACTCAAATTGAAGAAAGTAGGGAAAACCGATCGACCATTCAGGTATGACCTAAATCATATCCCTTATGATTATACAGTGCAAGTGAGAAATAGATTTAAGGGCCTAGATCTGATAGATAGAGAGCCTGATGAACTATGGAATGAGGTCCATGACATTGTACAAGAGACAGGGATCAAGACCATCCCGATGGAAAAGAAATGCAAAAAAGCAAAATGGCTGTCTGGGGAGGACTTACAAATAGCTGTGAAAAGAAGAGAGGTGAAAAGCAAAAGAGAAAAGGAAAAATACAAGCATCTGAATGCAGAATTCCAAAGATTAGCAAGAAGAGATAAGAAAGCCTTCTTCAGCAATGAATGCAAAGAAATAGAGGAAAACAACAGATTGGGAAAGTTTAGAGATCTCTTCAAGAAAATTAGAGATACCAAGGGAACATATCAGGCAAAGATGGGCTCGATAAAGGACAGAAATGGTATGGACCTAACAGAAGCAGAAGATATTAAGAAGAGGTGGCAAGAATACACAGAAAACTGTACAAAAAAGTTCTTCACGACCCAGATAATCATGATGATGTGATCACTAATCTAGAGCCAGATATCCTGGAATGTGAAGTCAATGGGCCTTAGAAAGCATCACTACAAAGCTAGTGGAGGTGATGGCATTCCAGTTGAGCTATTTCAAATCCTGAAAGATGATGCTGTGAAAGTGCTGCACTCAATATGCCAACAAATTTGGAAAACTCAGCAGTGGCCACAGGACTGGAAAAGGTCAGTTTTCATTCCAATGTCAAAGAAAGGCAATGCCAAAGAATGCTCAAACTACCACACAATTGCACTCATTCACATGCTAGTAAAGTAATGGTCAAAATTCTCCAAGCCAGGCTTCAGCAATATGTGAACCGTGAACTTCCAGATGTTCAAGCTGGTTTTAGAAAGGCAGAGGAACGAGAGATCAAATTGCCAACATCCACTGGATCATGGAAAAAGTAAGAGAGTTCCAGAAAAACATCTATTTTTGCTTTCTTGACTATGCCAAATCCTTTGACTGTGTGGAACACAATAAACTGTGGAAAATTCTTAGAGAGATGGAACACAAGACCACCTGACCTGCCTCTTGAGAAATCTGTATGCAGGTCAGGAAGCAACAGTTAGAACTGGACATGGAACAACAGACTGGTTCCAAATAGGAAAAGGAGTATGTCAAGGCTGTATATTGTCTCCCTGCTTATATAACTTCTATGCAGAGTACATCATGAGAAACCCTGGACTGGAAGAAACACAAGCTGGAATCAAGATTGCCGGGAGAAATGTCAATAACCTCAGCTATGCAGATGACACCAGCCTTATGGCAGAAAGTGAAGAGGTAACTAAAAAGCCTCTTGATGAAAGCGAAGGAGGAGAGTGAAAAAGTTGGCTTAAAGCTCAAATTTCAGAAAACGAAGATCATGGCATCCGGTCCAATCACTTCATGGGAAACAGATGGGGAGACAGTGGAAACAGTGTCAGACTTTATTTTGAGGGGCTCCAAAATCACTGCAGATGGTGACTGCAGCCATGAAATTAAAAGACGCTTACTCCTTGGAAGGAAAGTTATGACCAATCTAGATAGCATATTCAAAAGCAGAGACATTACTTTGCCGACTAAGGTCCATCTAGTCAAGGCTATGGTTTTTCCAGTAGTCATGTATGGATGTGAGAGTTGGACTGTGAAGAAGGCTGAGCGCCGAAGAATTGATGCTTTTGAGCTGTGGTGTTGGAGAAGACTCTTGAGAGTCCCTTGGACTGCAAGGAGATCCAACCAGTCCATTCTGAAGGAGATCAGCCCTGGGATTTCTTTGGAAGGAATGATGCTAAAGCTGAAACTCTGGTGCTTTGGCCACCTCATGCGAAGTGTTGAATCATTGGAAGACTTTGATGCTGTGAGTAATTGGGTCAGGAGGAGAAGGGGATGACCGAGGACAAGATGGCTGGATGGCATCACTGACTCGATGGACATGAATCTGAGTGAACTCCAGGAGTTGGTGATGGACAGGGAAGCCTGGCGTGCTGCGATTCATGGAGTTGTGAGAAGTCGGACACGACTGAGCTACTGAACTGAACTGAACTTACCAGCATGTGAGATGAGTGCAATTGGGCAGTAATTTGAGCATTCTTTGGCATTGCCTTTCTTTGACATTGGAATGATAACTGAACTTTTCCAGTCCTGTGGCCACTGCTGAGTTTTCCAAATTTGCTGGCATATTTAGTGTAGCACTTTCACAGCATCATCTTTGAGGATTTGAAATAGCTCAACTAGAATTCCATCACGTCCACTAGCTTTGTTTGTAGTGATGCTTTCTAAGGCCCATTAACTTCACATTCCAGGATGTCTGGATGAGTGATCACACCATCGTGATTTTCTGGGTCGTGAACATCTTTTTTGTTCAGTTCTTCTATGTATTCTTGCCACCTCTTCTTAATATCTTCTGCTTCTGTTAGGTCCATACCATTTCTTTCCTTTATTGAGCCCATCTTTGCCTGATATGTTCCCTTGGTATCTCTAATTTTCTTGAAGAGATCTCTAATCTTTCCCAATCTGTTGTTTTCCTCTATTTCCCTGCATTCATTGCTGAAGAAGGCTTTCTTATCTCTTCTTGCTATTCTCTGGAACTGTGCATTCAGATACTTATATCTTTCCTTTTCTCCTTTGCTTTTCTCCTCTCTTCTTTTCACAGCTATTTGTAAGTCCTCCCCAGACAGCCATTTTGCTTTTTTGCATTTCTTTTCCATCGGGATGGTCTTGATCCCTGTCTCCTGTACAATGTCACGGACCTCATTCCATAGTTCATCAGGCACTCTATCAGATCTAGGCCCTTAAATCTATTTCTCACTTTCACTGTATAATCATAAGGGATATGATTTAGGTCATACCTGAATGGTCTATCAGTTTTCCCTACTTTCTTCAATTTGAGTCTGAATTTGGCAATAAGGAGTTCATGATCTGAGCCACAGTCAGCTCCTGGTCTTGTTTTTATTGACTGTATAGAGCTTTTCCATCTTTGGCTGCAAAGAATATCATCAATCTGATTTCGGTGTTGACCATCTGGTGATGTGCATGTGTAGAGTCTTCTCTTGTGTTGTTGGAAGAGGGTGTTTGCTATGACCAGTGCATTTTCTTGGCAAAACTCTATTAGTCTTTGCCCTGCTTAATTTAGCATTGCAAGGCCAAATTTGCCTGTTACTCCAAGTGTTTCTTGACTTCCTACTTTTGCATTCTAGTCCCCAATAATGAAAAGGACATCTTTTTTGGGTGTTAGTTCTAAAAGGTCTTATAGGTCTTCAGAGAACCTTTCAACTTCAGCTTCTTCAGCATTACTGGTTGGGGCATAGACTTGGATTACTGTGATATTGAATGGTTTGCCTTGGAAATGTACAGAGATCATTCTGTCATTTTTGAGATTGCATCCAATTACTGCATTTCGGACTCTCTTGTTGATCATTTATCTATTTATTTTTGGCTGCACTGGGCCTCCCTTTCTCCTTGCATTGCTCAGGCTTTCTCTGGTTGTGGCAAGCAGGGTCTATCCTTCATTCTGGTGCACGGGCTTCTCATTGTGATGGCTTCTATTGTTACAGAGCACAGACTCCAGGTGCTTGGGCTTCAGTGGTTGTGGTGCATGGACATAGTTGCTCCAAGGCCTGTAGAATTTTCCTGGACCAGGAATCAAACCTGTGTCCCTGCATTTGCAGGTGGATTCTAATCCACTCTGCCACCAGGTAAGTCTTATTGCCTCAGTTTTACAGAGGAGTAAACTGAGGCAAAAAGAGGTTATAACATATGTATTTAATTTAAGATAAGGATTGAGGCCTCTTTTTTTTTCATATGAATAAATAGTTGTTCCAACAACATTTGAAATATAGAAAGACCATTCTTTACTATGAAATTGCCTTGGAACCCCTATCAGAAAACAGCTGAACACATACAGACATATCTACTTCTGGATGCTCTGTTTTGTTCCATTGATATGTATGTCTGTCTTTACACCTATACTACACTGGCTTGAAATATAATGTGTTCAGATCAGGTGGGTATATGTTTTCCCAATCTGTTTTTTTTAAGAGTTGTTTTGACTGTTCTTGTTCTTTGCATTTTTATGTGTGTGTGTGTGTGTGTGTGTGTGTGTGTGTGTGTATTAGTATCAGATTGTCAATATATACTTCCTCCCCTCAAACAAATCCCTGTTGAAATTATGCTGCACATTGCATTGAATCTATAAATCAGTCTTGGAAGACTTGATACCTTAACAATATTTAGTTTTCCAATTCATAAACTTGGTGTATTTCTCCATTTATTACAGGCTTTAAAATTTTTTTCTTGGAACCTGTGCTCAGCCAAATCTCCTGGGGTCTGGCTCGTGCCTCTGGCTCACCTGTTCCTGCAGCCATGTCTTCCCAGCAGCAGCAGCAGTGCCTGCCCCAGATGACAAGCAGCCCTGTCAGCCACCCCCTGTCAAATGTCAAGAGGCGTGTTCACCTAAAACCAAGGATCCATGTGCTCCCCAGGCCAAGAAGCAATGCCCAGCCAAGGACACAGCAATCCCAGCCCAGCAGAAGTGTCCTGCAACCAGCAAGTCCCCAAGAGTAAATAGAAGTAAGAATGGACTGAGAGATACCTGCCCGCCAACCAGGCTACCAGATGCAGCCTTCTCTTTCTCCTGCTCCTTTTCTGATCCTCAGCTCCTGGATTTGCCCTCCTCTCCCACCTTCTCCTACTCAGGGTCCAAGGAAGCATTGTCAGGATTTTTTTCCACGGAACCCCTTGTCTCATACATCCCCTTGCTCCCAGTATTCTTCTGTTCCCCACTCTTGACTCTCTCCTAGATGAACATGAGTGAGGTCCCAGCTTCTCCAGCTTCCAGTTTGGCCACAGCCGTGGCTCCATCCATGTCCTAAAGCAAGAAATATATCTGGGCTGATTCTGGGGCTTCCACCTTGACTCATGGGGACACCAGAGGCTGATGCATAGCTTCTGTATCATTCCCTTTCCCAATTCCCCATCTGTGAGCTTCCCTCCTATTTCTTCCGCTAATAAATCTGTGCTTCATATTAAAAAAAAAAAATCTCTCCTAGCAATATTTTGTAGTTTATTTTTATTTCAGATCTTACCCCTATACTTTGTTAAATATACTTATAATTATTCCATGTTTTTGATATTTAAAATTTTAATTTTCAACAGTTTTTGATTAATATATAGAAACATGATTGTTTTGTATATAATTTATAATTTTGAACTTCTTTAAATTCAATTCACATGTTCTAGTAAATTTTAATAGATTTTTTCAAATCCTTTATCAGCTCAGTCTTATATACAAATAAGAACATTCTTCATTCCTTTCTATTCTGTATACTTTTGTTTATTATTTCTTGTCTTATTGCAATGACTAGAAACTCTGTGGTGGTTAGTTTTTTTTTTTTTTCCCCTCCCAACTCAAACCTAAGTTCTTAAATCTCAGTCTAATTGATTGTTTTAGAACAAAGAAAATAGTCTGGTATGGATTTCCCAATAACACTTCTTTATGGCCAGCAATAAATGATAGCAATTTGATATGTAAAGAGGAAAGAATTTGCTCTTTCCTTCATTCATACCCATTTGAAGGACTAGACAAAATATTTTAAGAAATATATGGCTAGTGTTTTAGGTAACAGGACAGGCTGTTGAAGCTAGTTACTTAACTTTGGTGAAATTACACAGTAATCTGTTGGAATATGAGGCAAGGACCTCATTTGCTCTCTCTTCCATTATATCTCTGTTGCTTAGAATAATGCTTGACACAAATGCAAATTGAATAAATATTTGTTGACCAAAGAAAGTTATTACTAGGGTCCCTGAGTTTAATGTTATTCAGAAAGAATGGGTAGGGATATCTAAATATAGACATTATTTCAACATAATTTTGTAAACAAAAGAAGGTACTATAGTAGATAAGTTCATTCCTGAAGCACCTCCATGACCACGCAGGCAGAAAGAGAGTGCCATTTATATATTCTTTCTGTGCATTATATTTTAAAGCTGCAAAAAATGTTTTAAAACATGAGAGGGCATGAGTGTAAAAAATTGATAGTCCCTAGACCAATTATGAAAGGGTTTCATTGAGGCACAAGCTTAGCTGATAAGATAAACTAAAAAAGCTGAGAACTAAAGGTCAAACTGTTTAGGCAGAAATAGTCCCAAAGAGGCAGGTACCAGGAGGCCTTTGAACAGAACGCCATAGAGATATGAGAAATTGAAAAGGATGAAGATAAAAGTACTTACTGCCTTGAAGTAAGTAGAAGGAATGCATGTGTAAAAAGAAGGATAGCAAGTCAGGAGAAATTTTTTGAACTGTTTAATCTGCTGTTTTATTTGTTGTTGACATGGCAGTATGTAAGAATGGTTTAGTATACTTACATATAGTGTTTTATAATGGCTGAAGTTATTTTGTTTATATAGATTTGTTATATTAATGCAATGTAGGCCATTTTGCCACATGATTTTTTTGGGTCTGTTCTACAGACTATTTGCTCACATTAAATAAAGTTGATAAAATGAACTGTAATTAAAATAATAGATGTCTATTTTTAATGACTTTCTCCAAAATGTTGACAGTTCTTCAAGCCTGATTACGGGTAAATGGACATTTGTTGTACTTTTAACTTTTGTGTATTTACAGAAGATTTCAAAATATTTAAAAATTATTGCCTGCAAGTCTTTCAATCACTTGTGCTATAGCTATTTAGGGAGCACCTATTGTGTGACAGAAGAAAGTCAAGATTCTAGGCCTGGGCAACTGTGTGAGTCCATTATTCAAAATGGAGAATACTAGACAAATAATATTTTCTTGTGGGGAGGTGACATCATAGAAATGAAGATCAGTTTTGACATGTCATTTTTCAGGTTGAGCATCGAAGAACTGAGACTTTCAAACTGTGGTGCTGGAAAAGACTTGAGAATCCTTTGGACTTAAAAGAGATCAAACCAGTCAGTTCTAAAGGAAATCAACCCTGAATACTCATTGGAAGGACTGATGCTGAAGTTCCAATACTTTGTCCACCTGATGCAAAAGAGCTGATTCACTGGAAAAGACCCTGTGATGGGAAAGATTGAAGGCAAAAGAAGGGGGCAGCAGAGGATGAGATGGCTAGGTAGCATCACTGATTCAATGGATATGAATCTGAGCAAGCTCTTGGAGATAGTGAAGGACAGAGAAGACTGGCGTGCTGCAGTCCATGGGGTTGCAGAGTCAGACACAACTTAGTGACTGAACAACAACGACAAATTTCAGGTTTCTATTTAAGTATCCATTTTAAAATATCCCTATAAACTGGCATAGGAGAGAGGTCAGGAAAAGTCATAAACTTGGGAAATGTCAGCATATAGATGGTGTTCAAGCCCCAGAGGTTGGTATGCATGTACCAACAGAGTGAGTCCAGAAATAAAGAAAAAGAGATCCCAGAAACCTGGATTCACCAACATTTAGAGTTAGCCAAAAATGATGTATCTAGAACTAGAAACTGAAAGGCAGTTGCCAAAGCATTTAGAAGAAATAGGATGGAGAGTGAGGAATATGTTTTCAAGAAGTGAACAACTGTGTCACAGTCTGTTGAATAATTGAGAATAATAAAAGCTGAAAACTTTTCATTGGATTTGGCAGCATGAATGTTGCTAGTGGCTCTCACTGGGAGAAGCATTATAGACATGGGGATGGATGATGTTGGAATAGATTCAGGTGTAACAGGAAGGGTAGCAGTGCAAACAACTGCCTTCCCAGAGCTCTTTCAGGGAGTTGCAGAGGCAAGGGGAAGCAGGGTCAGGTATGGGAGCTATTAGAGTCATCATCATAGTTTTGTAAACAAGTAGATTAACTCATTATATTAAAAAAAACGCTGAGACCTTCCATGCTAACATATCCCAAAGTGATACACACACACGCGTGCATGCACACACACACTAATTCTACTGCCTTCCTCTTGGTATGCCTCATCTCTGCCTGCAAACCCCACATTATCTCACGAAGTCTTATTTCATTTGGCTTTGGAAACGAATTACCAATAGGTGAATCTTATTAGATACTGCTATCACATGGCAACATTTGGTGCTTCTGTTGGGTTATACAGACTATAAAATCTTTTGTGCTCCTCTTAACTTTATAATCTGTCCTTATATTGACCTTTATTCTGAATGGCACTTTTTATATATACACGCTTGTCTCTTGCTACAAAATTACGTGGGAAGATTAAGTGGGATATTTCTGAGATATAAAGACCCTTAATGTTTGAATGGCATCTGGTCCCATCACTTCATGGGAAATAGATGGGGAAAGAGTGGAAACAGTGTCAGATTTTATTTTGGGGGGCTCCAAAATCACTGCAGTTGGTGATTGGTGATTGCAGCCATGAAATTAAAAGACGCTTACTCCTTAGAAGAAAAGTTATGACCAACCTAGATAGCATATTCAAAAGCAGAGACATTACTTTGCCAACAAAGGTCCATCTAGTCAAGGCTATGGTTTTTCCAGTAGTCATGTATGGATGTGAGAGTTGGACTGTGAAGAAAGCTGAGCACCAAAGAATTGATGCTTTTGAACTGTGGTGTTGGAGAAGACTCTTGAAAGTCCCTTGGACTGCAAGGAGATCCAACCAGTCCATCCTAAAGGAGATCAGTCCTGGGTATTCTTTGGAAGGAATGATGCTAAAGCTGAAACTCCAGTACTCTGGCCACCTCATGTGAAGAGTTGACTCATTGGAAAAGACTCTGATGCTGGGAGGGATTGGGGGCAGGAGGAGAAGGCGACAACCGAGGATGAGATGGCTGGATGGCATCACTGACTCGATGGACATGAGTCTGAGTGAACTCTGGGAGTTGGTGATGGACAGGGAGGCCTGGAATGTTGTGATTCATGGGGTGGCAAAGAGTCGGACATGACTGAGCGACTAAACTGAACTGAACTGAATGTTTGAATCCTCTCCTGAAATGGTTGTCTGCCTGCAATTCAGGACTTTCTCAGAGGGATATATGTATATAGAGAGCAAAGCTATACAAAAGGATATGTTATGTATTGACTTTTTGCTCTATAGAACCTAAAGCAGTTTTCAGTTGAGCTCAGGGTTAGAAAGAGGACCTAAGGCCTACAACTAAAATAGACCAAGCATTATCTTTTATGCTTTCTCTCTAATTTCTCACCCATATCTCAGCCTCTGTATCTTTCAATTCTGATTAGGAAGAAAGAATCTGAGAACATTACATCAAGGGAAAAACAAAAAGAGGACACAAGCAGAAGAGTCGTGTGTAGGCATTTTAAAACTAGAAGATTCTTAAAAATATAGTTTAGCGGGAGTCCTTAGATTCTCTTAAGCCCAGGGCAAACTTCTTCCCTTCCTGGAGATGGTGGGTGGCGGCAGGGAAGGAACTGGGTGCTTTCTCTCAGCAATGCCACCGTAAAACTGGGAAGCACTCAACAGAGACATTCATGTGACTCACTTTTTGCAATATCTGTTTTACTGCATTCTGAAACAACCTGCAGTGTCTCCAAGGTCTGTCTGTTCATATTTTCAATTGATTAAAATAAAAAAAAAATATTTACCAATTATTATTATTTTCTTTATATAAAGATGCCTTATAATAATATTTTTTGGAAATACAGGGGTGTCATTTAAGAAATATATACTGTAATCAAGATTCTATGTCAGCACTTTCAACTTGTTCTATACATGAATGTTTTATCAGTACTGGAAAATTGGTGCTCTATTGTTCTTATCAAGGGCTGTTCTCAGCAAAAAAGTGAGACAAAGTCTAGAGATAGAGTAAAAAAATCTTGGCTCTCTTAAGTTTTTGGTAGATTTCATTATCAGCGATGTCTACTTTTTATAAGTAGCTAATAGATTATTATTTTGGCACTATAATTAAAATTTTGGTTTTAATATATCTTTTAAATGTTAATATTAAAATGACTTTTGAGGATGTTTAGATGTATTTATAAATCATAATTTCAAATTTATATTTATACTAGCATTAATAGTAACATAATTTAAATCTCAGTGTTATTTTTTTTTTAATGATTCCAGTCTCTTTGCCAAATATAAAGAAATATATGTGTCTGTTTATGACTTGACCACAGATGTTTAGTTTGCATATTGGCAAATGTGGATATTTATAAATATTTTCAATTTATATTTTGATGTAAAATACTGTTCCTTCAGTAGCATGTTGGAAATATGTATATAAGCCAAGTTTTAGAAATATATATGTGTATATATGTATTATATATGTATTTAAGATACATATACACACCCACATACATTATTTAGCTCACTAGGTTGCAAATTATTAAGAGATGTTTGTATCTATATTGATAGATAAAATAGACTTTAAGTTTTATTCTTATGGTGTCTTTGATTAGTTTTGATCTTGATATAAATGCAGCATGAGTGAGGGAATGTTCCATTTTTTCCTATTGATTGGAAGAGTTTGTGTAATATTGGAACAATATGTTCTGTGAAAATTTTGTAGATGTAGTCTGAAAGCCATCTGTGCCTGATGTTTTCCCTGGGGGACCATTTTAAGCCAGTTCTTTATTTGCATAGGTTCCTAATAATAGCTTTCACATCTTTGTGTACCTGTAGTGATGACCTGTCTGTCAGTCCTCTTATTGGTTATACTTACCTTCTTTTTTGTTCCTCTTTGTAAATGGCAAGAAAGAAGTATTATTTAGTAAATGACAATAAAATCAACATTGAGTCAAAGACATATCGCCTCATAAGAAGAGTAAATTGGGACAGGCTGTGTGTTATGCATTATTTCTCTTGGTACCAGGCCTACTTTGGGTAATTTAAATGAGGTTGTTCACAAATTTTCCAAATATCACTAGTGTGTATTTTCAGGCACAAACAAGCACATTTCTGTTACTTACATAGGGAGGGCTTGGCATCCAAGTCTGATGGGTTGATAGCATGCAAACCTTTAATGTTTTTAATGTGTTTCTATTTTTTTTTTTAATTTTTATTCTTTTTTCAGCTCTGACTGGAGCCTTATTTAGAAGTGTATTGTTTATTTTCCAAACCTTGGTGACTTCTAGCTGTTTTTCTGTTATTCATCTGCTTTATTTCCACTTTGACCTTAGAACATATTATTTATGATTTAAACATTTATCGAAACTTTTATTATATCCTATTTATTACTTATGTACTGCTTTGTAATGAATCACTCCAAAACTTGGTAGTTAACCAACACATTTTTTTTCACAGCTTCTCTGGGTTAGGAATCTGTGCATGGTTTTGCTGGGTCCTCTGGCTCAGCATTTCCTCCAAGGCTGCAGTTCTTTTAAGGCCTAACTGTGAAATATTAGGCAGGTATTCTAAAATTTCTGAGTATAAATTTCATAATCTTTAATTTTATTAATCAAATATTATCACATATGTGTTTTTTTAATCAAGTTAGACACTACATGATCATCAATATGTTGTGCAGTTAAATAATATTTCACAGTTAATAAGCATATTGTGAAATGAAGATGAATAGCAGAGGTAAATGCATGTTAGTTTCAATCTGACTTATTTATAGATATATCTTTAAAGCTCCAAGATTTTTAAAGTATCCTGCATTCAGAAATCTGAATGCTTATTCTCAACATTAATTTGATTTCCTATCTTGCAAATTTCTGTGCTTTGGCCATATATAGTAATTCGTGGAGCTTGATTATGATGATATGAGAAAACAATTATTCCCTAGATAGCCAGTGTGTTTATTTATATCTCAGGATTTTTATATTAAATTTTAGTAAATTATTAAAATTCATGACATAATAAAGACAGAAGATTTATCCTGTGAAAAATTAAACTGGAGTTCTGTCTCTTCAGTTTACAAAATATATGAATATATTAAAAAAATATATTTCTACTTTTCTGGGCAACTATTTATCAGTGGTAAATAGTGATGGTGATTATTGTGAATAACAACTATACTTGCTTCAGAGAGTTGCTATGAGAATATTTTGAGTTAATATACTTGAAAACTGGTTTGCAAATCTGTTGAGGAAAAAAAGCTATGACCAACCTAAACAACATATTAAAAAGAATCCTGGTGTCCATGGTGTTGTAAAAAGTGGGACACAAGTGAGTGACTGAACTGAACTGAGTTGAACTGAGAACAATACATACATTATTGTTAGTAAGCAAAGGATAATTTATGGCACCAATATATCTATCAGTTCAGTTCAGTTCAGTCTATCCGTCATGTCTGACTCTTTGTGACCCCATAGACTGCAGCACACCAGGCCTCCCTGTCCAACACCAACTCCTGGAGTTTACCCAACTCATGTCCATTGAGGTGGTGATGCCATCTAACCATCTCATCCTCTATCGTCCCCTTCTCCTCGTGCCCTCAATCTTTCCCAGCATCAAGGTCTTTTCAGATGAGGCAGTTCTTCGTATCAGGTGGCCAAATATTGGAGTTTCAGCTTCAACATCACCAGTGAATACCCAGGACTGATCTCCTTTAGGGTGGACTGGTTGGATCTCCTTGCAGTCCAAGGGACTCTCAAGAGTCTTCTCCAACACCACAGCTCAAAATCATCAATTCTTCAGAGCTCAGCTTTCTCTACAGTCCAACTCTCACATCCATACGTGACCACTGGAAAAACCATAGCCTTGACTAGACGGACCTTTGTTGGCAAAGTAATGTCTCTGCTTTTTAATACACTGTCTAGGTTGGTCATAACTTTTCTTCCAAGGAGTAAGCATCTTTTAATTTCATGGCTGCAATCACCATCTGCAGTGATTTTGGAGCCCAGAAAAGTAAAGTCACCCATTGTTTCCCCGTCTGTTTGCCATGAAGTGATGGGACCAGATGCCATGATCTTAGTTTTCTGAATGTTGAGCTTTAAGCCAACTTTTTCATTCTCTTCTTTCACTTTCATCAAGAGACCCTTTAGTTCTTCACTCTCTGCCATAAGGGTGGTGTCATCTGCGTATCTGAGGTTATTAATATTTCTCCTAGCAATCTTGATTCCAGCATGTGCTTCATCCGGCCCAGCATTTCTCATGATGCACTCTACTACTACTACTACTAAGTCACTTCAGTCATGTCTGACTCTGTGCGACCCCATAGATGGCAGCTCACCAGGTTCCCCTGTCCCTGGGATTCTCCAGGCAAGAACACTGGAGTCGATTGCCATTTCCTTCTCCAATGCATGGAAGTGAAAAGTGAAAGTGAAGTCGCTCCATCATGTCTGACTATTAGCAACCCCATGGACTGCAGCCTACCAGGTTTCTCCATCCATGGGATTTTCCAGGCAAAAGTACTGGAGTGGGGTGCTATTGCCTTCTCCATGATGTACTCTGCCTATAAGTTAAGTAATATACAGCCCTGATGTTCTTCTTTCCCTATTTGGAACTAGTCTGTTGTTCCATGTCCAATTCTAACTGTTACTTCCTGACCTGCATACAGGTTTCTCAAGAGACAGGTCAGGTGGTCTGATATTCCCATGTCTTTCAGAATTTTCCACAATTTGTTGTGTTCCACACAGTCAAAGGCTTTGGCATAGTCAATAAAGTAGAAATAGATGTTTTCCTGGAACACTTTTGCTTTTTTGATGATCCAGAAGATGTTGGGAATTAGATTTCTGGTTCCTCTTCCTTTTCTAAATCCAGCTTAAACATCTGGGAGTTCACAGTTCACATATTGCTGAAGCCTGGCTTGGAGAACTTTGAGCATTACTTCACTAGCATATGAGAAAAGTGCAATGGCAAACCACTTCAGTATTCTTGCCTTGAGACCCCCATGAACAGTATGAAAAGGTGAAGGTATGACACTGAAAGATGAACTCCCCAAGTGGGTAGGTGCCCAATATGCTACTGGAGATCAGTGGAGAAATAACTCCAGAAAGAATGAAGGGATGGAGCCAAAGCAGAAACAACACCCAGCTGTGGATGTGATTGGTGATAGAAGCAAGGTCCAATGCGGTAAAGAACAATATTGCATAGGAGCCTGGAATGTTAGGTCCGTGAATCAAGGCAAATTGGAAGTGGTCAAACAGGAGATGGCAAGAGTGAACATCGAACTTCTAGGAATCAGCAAACTAAAATGGACTGGAATGAGTGAATTTAACTCAGATGACCATTATATGTACTACTGTGGGCAGGAATCCCTTAGAGGAAATGGAGTAGCCATCATAGTCAACAAAAGAGTCCAAAATGCAGTACTTGGATGCAATCTCAAAAATGACAGAATGATCTCTGTTCGTCTCCCAGGCAAACCATTCAGTATCACGGTAATCCAAGTCTATGCCCTGACCAGTAACACTGAAGAAGCTGAAGTTGAACGTTTCTATGAAAACCTGCAAGACCTTTTAGAACTAATACCCAAAAAAGATGGCCTTTTCATAACAGAGGACTGAAATGCAAAAGTAGGGAGTCAAGAAACACCTGGAGTAACAGGTAAATTTGGCCTTGGAGTACAGAGAGAAGCAGGGCAAAGGCTAATAGAGTTTTGCCAAGAGAACGCACTGATCATAGCAAACACCCTCTTCCAACAACACAAGAGAAGACTCTCCGCAAGGACATCAGATGGTCAACACCGAAAGCAGATTGATATATTCTTTGTAGCCAAAGATGGAGAAGCTCTATACAGTCAGCAAAAACAAGACAGGGAACTGACTGTGGCTCAGATCATGAACTCCTTATTGCCAAATTCAGACTTAAACTGAAGAAAGTAGGGAAAACCACTAGACCATTCAGTATATCTATAGAATTGTAATATCTTAGACATACTTATGTAATCAGAAATACCATACTACAGATGTCAATTACATTTTCTTTAGTTCTTCCATTATAGGAATTGTATGCAATTATGAAGCATCCCTATATAGACCTATTTCTGATGACCACCGAACTTACAGAAGCAGCCACTGTAACCTAATATTTAGGCCAAGACCCCTTAATACTTCTTGGATTCCTCTCTAGCCAGTCACATCATTTCCAGTACCAGTAGTCTTCTTGTTAAAATGAACTGTGTCATATTTTATTGCTTTTACTACAGTTTATCAAAATTATTTTAGCTTTGGTATCACTGGAAGAAGCAAAACAGCATTTGCATAATGAACATTTTATTTATCACCAGCCTACATAAAGTCCTTTTGCTAAGACCATTCTTTCTATAAATTATTTCTTACTTTTCTTCTGTGATCAATTCCTCTGTAGCTTTTACAGATCCATTTATATCTTACCCTCTCTTAAAATTTTATTCTTAGAAGCTTAATAATTGTAACATTATAATATAATTATATAATATTACATAAATTTATAATATATTTATTATTTAGTATATATTATATATGTACGGTATACAGAATATGCTTATTATAGGATATATAATCATTAGAATAATCATTTTAGGTCACCATAATGTATTTATCTTCTGATATCTATAACATGTACTTAGATATTTCTTTGTGGTATTTGCTTGTATTGCTATGTAAACTTTGAATCAGTATTTCATGATTTTATATCAAAGTATTACTTTGCTGACTAAGGTCCATCTAGTTGACCAGTGGTCATGTATGGATGTGAGAGTTGGACTGTGAAGAAGGCTGAGCACCGAAGAATTGATGCTTTTGAACTGTGCTGTTGGAGAAGACTCTTGAGAGTCCCTTGGACTGCAAGGAGATCCAACCAGTCCTTTCTAAAGGAGGATCAGCCCTGGGATTTCTTTGGGAGGAATGATGCTAAAGCTGAAGCTCCAGTACTTTGGCCACCTCATGCAAAGAGTTGACTCATTGGAAAAGACTCTGATGCTGGGAGGGATTGGGGGCAGGAAGAGAAGGGGACGACCGAGGATGAGATGGCTGGATGGGATCACTGACTTGATGGACATAAGTCTGAGTGAACTCCGGGAATTGGTGATGGACAGGGAGGCCTGGCGTGCTGCAAAACATGGGCTCGCAAAGAGTCGGACACGACTGAGTGACTGAACTGAACTGAACTGAAGCTAAAATACTGAAAAATATTCACAGGTCTTTGTATGTGTGTGTATCCAATTACATGTAAAATTTATAGTACTACTTACTGTAATAGAATTTGTTGAAAGAGGACTGGAAATTTTTTCTTGTCTACTGAGTCATTTGAACTCCATCTGTAGCTTTAGGTATTCAAGTTTTTGTTCCCTTGTGTGGAAAAACAGCTTCAGACAAGACAAAGTAGCAAAGACAGGTATTAGATATTCACATAGTGGTAGCCATTTGGTTGAGATAATTCATTTATGTTTAGACAGTAAAAATAAGCAGAGAATACTGTCATTTTCCAGTAATACATACTGCTTAGTTTTACCTATATTGCCAAAAGAATGAGAAAGTTTTGAATGTTTGTCAGCAAGTATAACTGTAGATTTTGAATTGTAGAAAGTAATATATCTTACTGTCATTTGGTGTTTTAAGTTCTGTGAAGCTGTAAAATAATGTGTAAAAAATAATATATAAAATAGACCAGGCTTGGAATGTACTTTTCATGGCCAAAAATTGAATATTTCTTTGTTTCCCAGGGGAGAATATAAAGCATGCATTAGACATTCAGGAACAAAAATTCAGTAAAAGGAGCCATTGGTTTTGGAAGAGTCATTTAATGTCATGTATATTAATACTTAATATTTAGATATGGAAAATTACTTGTTAATTTGTTTCACAAGCAGATAATCATATTTTATGGCTTTTTCACCTGTAGCATTATTTCCTCTACTTCTAAATTCTAGCTCTGATCTTGCCTGAAATAATCATGTAGCTGGTTTCCCACCTCTGGTTGATCACTCCTGCAATCCCACACCCCTATTTGCTCCAGTTGAGCTTAGAGACTGAAATTTGATCATTTAACTCCTCTGATAAACACTTCTGATAGCATCCTTAATCTAGAGAAGGCATTTGAAACTCATTTCATTTGTTTTGAAAGACATTCAAAATATCTTCTGTAGTATAACCTCTCTATTCTCTCCAGGCATCAGCCCCTATTTATTTTCCCCTTTACACTAAGCTCAGTTCAGTTCAGTCGCTCAGTCGTGTCTGACTTTTTGCATTCCCAGGGAGTGCAGCACGCCAGGCCTCCCTGTCCATCACAAACTCCCAGAGTTCACTCAGACTCACGTCCATCGAGTCCGTGATGCCATCCAGCCATCTCATCCTCTGTTGTCCCCTTCTCCTCCTGCCCCCAATTACTCCCAGCATCAGAGTCTTTTCCAATGAGTCAACTCTTCACATGAGGTGGCCAAAGTACTGAAGCTTCAGCTTTAGCATCATTCCTTTCAAAGAACATCCAGGGCTGATCTCCTTTAGGATGGGCTGGTTGGATCTCCTTGCAGTCCAAGGGATGCTCAAGAGTCTTCTCCAACACCACAGTTCAAAAGCATCAATTCTTCGGCACTCAGTTTTCTTCACAGTCCAACTCTCATATCCATACATGACTACTGGAAAAACCATAGCCTTGACTAGACAGACCTTTGTTGGCAAAGTAATGTCTCTGCTTTTGAATATGCCATCTAGCTTGATCATAACTTTCCTTCCAAGGAGTAAGCGTCTTTTAATTTCATGGCTGCAATCACCATCTGCAGTGATTTTGGAGCCCCCAAAATAAAGTCTGACACTGTTTCCACTGTTTCCCGTCTATGGGTCTGCTATGAGAGGAGGCTGATTCAGTCAACTGAAGGAGGAGAGGCCCCATGGGAAAGAATCTAGGTAGCTGGATGGCCAGTTGTTGTTCAGTTGCTTAGTCATGTCTGATTCTTGCAACACTATGGACTGCAGCACGCCAGGCTTCCCTGTTCTTCACAATCTCCTGGAGTTCACTCAAACTCGTGTCCATTGAGTTGGTGATGTCATCCAACCCTCTCATCGTCTGTCACCCCTTCTCCTGCCCTCAATCTTTCCCAGCATCAGGGTCTTTTCCAATGAGTCAGTTCTTCACATCAGGTGGCCAAAGTATTGGAGCTTCAGCTTCTGCATCACTACTTCCAATGAGTATTCAGGGTTGATTTCCTTTAGAATTGACTGGTTTGATCTTGCTGTCTAAGGGACTCTCAAGAGTCTTCTCCAACACCACAGTTTGAAAGCGTCAGTTATTTGGCACTCAGCCTTCTTTATGGTCCAACTCTTATATCCATACGTGACTACTGGAAAAACCATAGCTTTGACTCTAGGAACCTTTGTTGGCAAAATTGACCAGTACCAACTGCTAGACGTGGACACTCTGGAGAACTGCTGACCCAGGAGATGCTTTAGCTGAATGTAGCATGTAAGGGAGCCCAGATGAAACAAACAAACAAAAAATCCCAGCCAAATATAAAACTATGATAAAGACTTTTTTCAAGCTGAGACTGCTGGTTACCCAGAAAAGTATAGGTGAAATTGCTACCTTAGTTTCAATGCCTAAGATAAATTGGGGCTTCTCAGGTGGTATTAGTGGTAAAGAACCTGCCTGCCAATGCAGGAGATGTAAATGATGTGGGTTTGATCCCAAGATCTCCTGGAGGAGAGCATGGCAACCCACTCCAATGTTCTTGCCTGGAGAATACCATGGACAGAGGAGCCTGACAAGCCACAATCCATACGGTCACATAGAATTGGACATGATTGAAGCAACTTAGCGGGAAAGAATCCACCTACAATGCAGGAGTTACAGGAGATGCAGGTTTGATCCCTGGGTCAGGAATATCCTCTGGAGGAGGGCATGGCAATCCACTCCAGTATTCTTGCCCAGAGAACCCCATGGACAGAGGAGCTGCTGGGCTACAGTTCATAGAGTTGCAAAGAGTTTGTCACCACTGATGTGACTTAGCATGCGGCATGAATGATAAATTGATGGTTCTATACACAATAGATTAATGGGGTAAGATTGTGAGAAATACTGTCGTAATAATGATTTTAAAACTTAACTTGTTTGTTTTCCTTGCCTTCCCGTTCAGTCTTCAGGCAACCAAGACCTTTCTCCTTCCTTCCATTATTGTTAGAACAGGAAAAACTATTTTATATTTTAGTGTGAAAATATTTTCTAGCCTTGGGATGAATAGAGTATTAAAAAGGACTGTGGATGGAGACTAGGGATGGGTATGATGACTTCTCTGAGTCTTGCAACCAGGATATAGAACAAAACTTTTCTTGCCTGTGCATAGACTTCCCAACTTCTTTCCCCCTTATTTGTCAACTCAAGAAATTTGGATGCTAGCAATTTAAAACCTGATAACCAAATGATTTATAAACAAGAAGTCATTGCCCTTCAATTGGTTCCTTTCTGTTTCCTTCTCTGTCTGTCCCCTTTCCAGAATATGAAGGTCATGTTTTGTTGGCTGTACACAGTACAGAGCCACACAGTGTAAGTCTTTTAGTCCTCATATTGACCATAGCTAATGCTCGGTAAACACCAGGAGTCAAACCCACTCAAGTGGGGAAGGTGGAGGGTGAGAGAAGAGAATGACATTTGTTACCTTTTCACATACGTTATTACAACCATGTTCATTAAAACTTTGTGATGGAGAACACTGAGCCCAGAAAGTACTTTCTTATCTTAATGTTTCCAGCCTGTGAGGATTTGACAAGAGGAGCTGTTTGGGCCTAGGATGGTGTCTTTTACAGGAACAGCCCTGCAGGCAGCATAACAACTCAGCCTAAGTTAATCTGTGGCAAAGGAATTCCAGCTCGAGTAGTTCTGTTAGGACTTCCAACTATATTCCATGAGTATTTATGTTAGGGTGTATGTAGTTACAGTGGTTACTATTGCACGTCCCTGATTCCCCTTAAGAACCAGAGAACTCATTTCTGTGTCTACCAGCAGAGCTGGCTGTAGAGGGCTTACATCTCTCTGTGGCATCACCTTAGGCCATAAGAAGGTGCTCCACCCTAGGTCACACCCTGAGGGCAGCCTAGAACCAGTGAATAAGCAAGGTTGAAGCCCAAAGACCCATTGCCCCATCCTCTGTTCAGCACAACTGTCAAGAGTCATCCTGATTTTAGAACTCCCACCACCACATTGAATTTCATCCTTTCCATCTGCCCAGATTGGTACTTTTCATTTGTTTTGGAAAAATCTCAGCTGTTCCTTTTCAGAATCTTTCTCTTCTATTTTGTCAATGTTTCCCCCTCTGAAAATCCAGTATGTCAGATTGTATTGTGGTCATCACGCATATGACCTTTTTCTTTTATTTTCTCATATATATTTTTTCCTACCATAAGAATTATTGGCTCACAATATTTACCAAGAAATCCATACTTTTACTTTCAAAAAACTGTTTACTAAAAATTCTATGTTCTCCATAACCAGTTCCCTAGAGTCCATTCCCAATTATTAGAGCAAATCAAACAAAAATTATTGATTGTAATTTGTGATTGCAAATCCTTGTGCCCTGACATATTATCAATGAAAAGTCTTCGAGACTTGGATCCAGAGCCTTTCTTTGATTATGTCAGGTGCCTAGGAGAAATTGTAACTTGAGATCACTTTAAAGCACTGACTTTGAGTGGTATGGGCCACTTGGACAGGCTGATTTCTGCTCCCATTCAAAACTAAAATGAGTTTGTAAAGAGTTCTCAAAAGACACATATTTTCCTCTTCTATTCCTCCTATGGCCAGAGATGGACACTGAATTTCTCTCACCATACATCTATGGGAGTAGAATGGGAGTGATTGGAAGTGATTCTAATTTCCTCGTTGAATGATCTGAGGGTTTGATTGATGATTAAGGGGACCTGGCTTTGTGTGCTGGTCACTAACCCCCCCTCAGCCTCAGGCTTTGTCACTGAGAGAGAATCAAAGATGCAAGTCTTATATTTCACTTGTCTGTTCACTGTATCTTTTCTCTCTGCCAGATTATGAGCCCTTGAGAACAAGGGCCAAGTCTTATTCATTTTATGTTTTAAGGGTTAGTGTTGGCATATGTTTAACATATGTTTATTGAATTGGAATAAATTATGCTTTGATACAGTTTGACTCCTCAGGGGAG
Source organism: Oryx dammah (assembly GCF_014754425.2). Taxonomy (NCBI): domain Eukaryota; kingdom Metazoa; phylum Chordata; class Mammalia; order Artiodactyla; family Bovidae; genus Oryx; species Oryx dammah. The sequence goes on along the minus strand of NW_024070205.1, from coordinate 67,045,464 downwards.
AAATTTTACCTTTCACCAGGGCAGATTCTATTATTCCCTTTTTGGTTCCTGTAACATTGTAGGCATTTGTTCACTGTGGCATTTTAGATATGTTATAATTTTTTTTTTTAAATGTGTGCTTATTCCACTGGATTATGGTATTTCTGAGGGAGGGAAATGTGTCATTCTTACAATTTTATCTCCCTTAGCACGGTGTTTGACACATTGTAAGAGTTTCAAAATTATCTATTAAATGTATGTATTTTAAAAAGAAGAAAGAGAAAGGAGCTAAGGAAAAGTGATTAAAAAAAGTGGTGGAGTAAGTGATAGTCTGCATACCTACCCCCACATGTACTTCATCATGACATTTTTTACATTTTTTACTCTGATCAACATAAAAACTGACCTTGAGGAGATTTAGATCTCTGCACACTCTAATTCCATGTTTTAGCTTGGACAACAAAATGGATATTTGACTTACTATCAAAAATCTACTCAGTGTAAGCAAGCCAAAATCCTACCCACTGAGTATTGAATAATTAGAGTTTTCCAGGTACAATTCTTCCATTTCCAAATGAGCACCAGTGAATGTTTCATGTTAAAACAACTGAGTCATGAGATTGAATGAGACTGGAGTTCTTGAAATACTAATTGGAAGAAGCAAGCCTGCTTATCAGTAGCAGGTACAGTATGGCTGGAAAATCTTGATTTGAGTGAGAACAGTTTTATAACTGGAGTTTGTTACAGCAGCATGTTTATTAGTAACTTACCTAACATAACTGGTGATTAACTTTTAATAACTAACAACTACAGTTCAGTTCTGTTCAGTTCAGTCACTCAGTCGTGTCCGACTCTTTGCGACCCCATGAATCGCAGCACGCCAGGCCTCCCTGTTCATCACCATCTCCCGGAGTCCACTCAGACTCAAGTCCATCGAGTCCATGATGCCATCCAGCATCTCATCCTCGGTCGTCCCCTTCTCCTCCTGCCCCCAATCCCTCCCAGCATCAGAGTCTTTTCCAATGAGTCAGCTCTTCTCATGAGGTGGCCAAAGTACTGGAGTTTCAGCTTTAGCATCATTCCTTCCAAACAAATCCCAGGGTTGATCTCCTTCAGAATGGACTGGTTGGATCTCCTTGCAGTCCAAGGGACTCTGAAGAGTCTTCTCCAACACCACAGTTCAAAAGTGTCAATTCTTCGGCGCTCAGACTTCTTCACAGTCCAACTCTCACTAACAACTACAGATTCTTCTTATTAGGTAAATTGTTCATGCAAGCTCACATGGCAATATTAAAAGTAAAACACATTTTAATGGGTAAGATAGAAATAATAAAAATAATAGCAAATACATATTCAAGTAAATTTTATATAATTTTCTAGCATCTAAAATTTACCTTTGAAATATTAATTTTATTGAGGTAATTACATCTGAAAGGGTGTTTTGTCTAAAAACCTATAAATTTGACAAGATTAATATTTAGTCAAAATAAATCCATGTCCTCTGGCTTCTAAATAGGACCCAAGAAAAATGTTAGCTTTGAGGCTAATGCTTTCATTTATGATTGATGCTCTTTTGGGGAAAAATAAAATACCTCTTGCTAGGCTTGTATACTTTCTTGTAATTTTAAGATTAATTTATATACAATGCATGTCAGTTTGAAAGACTGATGCTTTGTAAAGGTAATTAACAGAGGAAATTGTTAAACAAGAAGTGTGGTTTGATTGCTTTTGTGTCCTTAATTTTAGTCTGGAGATGAAAAACTCAAATGTTAGATAAAGAATGCGTGTTACTAGCATCTAATTCTCAGGTGAATTTAGCTAAAGAGATTGATGCTAATGACTTCCTTTGAAGATTAATTGTGCCAGGATAGATGAGTATTTTCAAAATGTCTTCCTCACTTTCCTATTGCCATTTACGGTTGTAGTTAAGTTCACATTAAATTTTGTTACGATTTTTAAGAGGTAATTTATTTATCAAAGCCTCAACAAAAATAGAGCTAAGTTTACTTGCTTAAAACAAATGTGTTGTTTGGTTTTTCTTTTATTTCTCCTGTGCTAGCCAGGTCCACATCTGCATTTATACTAGTTTCCAACATTTTGGCAAATGTCCTATTGCTAAACTACAAGCCACAGTGTGTCACTCTTGTTTTTAAAATCAGTGATATAGTTGAGTGTCATCCAAGGGGGCACCAGAGGCACAGTGCTGGCTTTAGCTAGAGAAACATTGTGTTTTCCAAATGGTTTCTCAAGCCAGCATTCACTTTTATTTGGTGTATAAAATTATTATTTCTGAATTTTCTTTTAATATTTAATAACTACAATAGTTACAGATAAAAGAACTTTGTTAATAGATCCAATATTAGATAATAAAATTGTATTTTCCATTAAGCAGAACTTTATGAGAAATTGACATCATTCCTGGCAGTTGACCACATATTAAATCAATGTCAAGAGATGGAAAATTGATTGCTAACCACTTCTTGTGCTCAGGTCATTAATTTTATTTATTAATATGTAATGATCAATAAATGCATATTTACGAGTTTGGGTTGCTACAAAGGATAATCATACATACTTAGTGTATTTTAATATTATATATATGTATATATAATATATTGGTAGGCAATCAAGGTGGTTAGAATGATGCAATTGTTATTAAACCTTTATCCATGATTTGAAAGTTAAAGTGGACTCTGGAAAAAATTATTATTTAGCATGATGTCTAATAGAAAATGGTAAAATAGAAAGCAGCTTGGCAATTAAATAAATTATTTTCACATTGGTATCACTAAGCATTTCTTCTGGAAGTTAAATCTACAAAGAGTTTTCTAAAAAGTCAAATTTAAGTAAAATTACATGATAGCAAAAGTAAACTTAGGTTTATATTTAAATTGCCTTGTTTAGTCACTAAGTCATGTCTGACTCTTTTGAGACACCACAGACTGTAATCAATCAGGCTCTTCTGTCCATGGGATTTGCCATGCAAGAATACTAGAGTGGATTGCCATTTCCTTCTCCAACATGTTTAAGATTACATGATATAAAGCTGTTTCTGAAATTATAACATTTTTTTTACAGAAGGTTCAGGGGTGACTGATAAGGACAAATGTCATCCCAAAGGATTCTTTTAAATTTATGTTATTTATTTTTAGCTTTTCTTTACTTTTTAATTGGAGGATAGTTGCTTTACAATGGTGTATTAGTTTCTGCTGTACACCAAAGTAAATCAGCTATATACAACAGAATTGTTTTTAAATGTATATAGGAAAACAGAAAATTAGTTTGACTATGAACATTTCTCGGCCTTTTAGCTGAGATCACAGACTGTAAAGCGTCTGTCTAACGATGTGGGAGACTCGGGTTCGATCCCTGGGTCGGGAAGATTCCTTGGAGAAGGAAATGGCAATCCACTCCAGTACTATTGCCTGGAAAATCCCATGAACAGAGGAGCCCGGTAGGCTACAGTCCATGGGGTCGCAAAGAGTCTGACACGACTGAGCGACTTCACGTTCACGTTCAGGTTTATGAACATTTTTGATATCTGCTGTCCAAAAATATTAATACATTCATCAGATAATTGTCAACTTATTGGAAAACATGTTCTTAGTGACAACTATATTCTAGACATCTAACTACATATCCTATTACCATATTATGCATTAATAAATATTCTATATACTAATTATGTAGTCCATAAAAATGATTGATACTACATTCAAATATGGGACACAAGTATTATCCTCCAAGGATATTCATTCACTTTTCCTTTGTGCTAATTAAACACCTACAGTAGAACAGCACCCAACTTATTTGTTCATATTATCAATGTAAGGATGATTGTGATGATAACTATGATGATGAAACAATAACATTTACTAAGTGTAGATGCTAACTGCAGTAAAGTTAACCTCATTCTAATAGCAAAACAATTCAATAAGATGTCTACTTTTATTATTTCCATTTTATACATGAAGAAATTGAGGTTTAGAGAATCTTAAACATTTTTCCTGATGTCACCTAGATATGACTTGTCTGATAGGGATTCAGCTCATGACAGTCTGATAAGTCTGATGAGGGGATCTCTTAAATACTGAGTAAAAAAAGAAACCATGATGTCACAGTCTAGTGGTGGGACCAGCTACATACACATAAATTACCATAGTTATGATCACATTTCAAAACCAGTGGTGGCCAGGAAACTGGGACAGTCTGGTAAGTTTCATAATGGGGAGGGAATATTTCCAAAAAGCCAGAAATTAGCAGAACTTAAAAAATCAAATGATCCAGTGTGAAAAAAAGTCTTAGGTAAATATTTCTACTATAGTAGGACAGAAAAGCAGTCTCTTCAAGTATGTCAATGAGGATACAATTGGTAATAATACAGAAATCAGGTTTAGTAGAGAAAGGGGGAAAACAGGTGTATATGAAATTAATGAATAACTAAAAGATGAGAAAGTAATGCTAATAGGCATATAGAATTATTTCAAAAAGATTATGTAGAAAAGAGAAAAGTATGACATGCATTTAAGAGGGACATGAGTTGACGTTCTAGTATGAGATTATTTTAATATGTTCATAAGAAGCTTTTCAAGCCCCAAAGCTGGAATTAGTCCTTGATTACTTCTCCTTCTTTATGAATTTTATTTCATACAATATTTCAAGCCTATCACCTTTCACTTAATATAGCAAAGTCACACTTCCTGTTTGTCCAGCTTAAATTCTACACTGGAGCAAAAGTGATTTTATAAAGAAAAAACAAGTGAGTCAGATCGTGTTTCTCCATTGTCAAAGGCCAGTATGTACTATATACCTTCTTACAAGCAGATTCACACTATATTCCTGACCATATCAGTCTGGCATTACTTCTTCGATTTAATTTTGTGCCATACATCCCTTGGCTCATTGACTTTTCAACTTTTTTTAAGATTCTAAAATAATCCTAAGCTGTTTGCTAACTTCAGGTCTTTGTACTGATATATGATCTTCCCTCTACCTGTGATCTTGGACCCTGTGCTCTGCTCATGGCTGGTTTCTCATCCATTGGTTCAGCACAAGTACTATATTCTTCATGATACTTCCCCTGACACTCAGATTAGATTTCTCTAATATTATTCTTCATCTAAACAGTCCCATTTACTTATTTTGTAGCCTTTCACATTTTATGACATTTATTGTGCATTTTCTTAATTTCCAGTGTTATGATGGCAGATATCTAGCTTCATTTGATGACATTTCCAGCATCAGGCAGTCTTTCTGTCACATGGTTGGTGCTCAATTTTTACTTCTTTAAACAATGAATAAGTGATCAGGTGAATAAATGAGCTGATGACTTGAAGACATTAAATAAAGGAAAGGAAGTATTGCTGTAAATGAACTTCAGGAGTCTCAGGAGTTTTACATATGAAGGGCTCTAACTTATCTGCCTGAAAGGTACACTGTTGGTACATTCAAAATATTCCCTATTCACATTACCTGAGACTGGAGTGGCATGAGGCCTTTCTTTGTCACCAACAATTAAGATCTTGGACTGATAGCCAAATTTTAGGAAATAGCATAATATAGTAACATTAGAAGACTTTAAACACCACTGGAAACCTGTTCATTGTGTAATCAATAGAAGAGCCTCCTTTTAAAGTGATTTTTCTTTACATATTTCTAGCCATATGAATGGGTGAATTAGGAACATTAGAAATGTATGCTCACCTAGTGTAAAGGATACAGCAATGGCGTGCTCTCATATAGCTAGGATAATTTTTTCCAAAATTTCTCTAAATCATATCTTAACACGTTAAAATTTTCATTAAGTTTTTCTCATGAATCATCTGAATAATCCCCTTTGCTCTAATTTAAACCAATTTTCAATTACAATGAAAGATTTTTAAAAATCCTGCTAAAATATGAATTTTAGGAAAAATTATATCTTAAAACATTCAAAAATATTAAGGATTAAAAAGGGGAAACCCCTAGCTTCCCAGTCTCTATTCCAAAAGGCAACCAAATTATTTTTATCCTTTCAGAGATAAAAGCATTTTAAAGGATGCTTACTTTGTTGATAATGTTTTAATGATCTGTGAGTGTAGATTTCAGGAGTGTAGAAAGTGTGGGATTTGAATTTATTTGATATATGCATAAAGGATACTAAAATTTTATTTCCTGTTGACATGCAAATAGAAACAAAAGGCTCTCTTTGTGTTTGTAAGAACATTCACTAATATATGCATCATTCAACTTTTAGACAAATTACTTCTTTCACACAAAGATGTTTTAGAGGAAAAGAAGGAAGAAGAACTAAAGAACTTCTTGATTCATGTCAATGTATGGCAAAACCAATACAGAATTGTAAAGTAAAATAAAAAATAAATAAATTTAAAAAAAAAAGAAAGTGAAAGAGGAGAGTGAAAAAGTTGGCTTAAAACTCAACATTCAGAAAACTAAGATCATGGCATTGAGTCCTATCACTTCATGGCAAAAAGATGGGGAGACAATGGAAACAGTGAGAAACTTTATTTTTGGCACTCCAAAATCACTGCAGATGGTGACTGCAGCCATGAAATTAAAAGATGCTTGCTCCTTGGAAGAAAAGTTATGACCAACCTAGACAGCATATTAAAAAGCAGAGACATTACTTTGCCAACAAAGGTCCGTCTACTCCATCTTGGTTTTTCCAGTAGTCATGTATGGGTGTTAGAGTTGGACTAGAAGGAAAGCTGAGCTCTGAAGAATTGATGCTTTTGAACTGTGGTGTTGGAGAAGACTCTTGAGAGTCCCTTGGACTGCAAGGAAATCCAACCAGTCCATCCTAAAGGGAATCAGTCCTGAATATTCATTGGAAGGACTGATGTTGAAGCTGAAACTCCAGTACTTCGGCTACCTGATGCAAAGAAGTGACTCATTTGAAAAGTCCCTGATTCTGGGAAAGATTGAAAGCAGGAGAAGGGGATGACAGAGGATGAGATGGTTGGATGGCATCACCGACTCAATGGACATGAGTTTGAGTAAACTCCAGGAGTTGGTGATGCACAGGGAGGCCAGTTGTGCTGCAGTCCATGGGGTCACCAAGAGTTGGACACAACTGAGTGACTGAACTCAATGTAAGGAAGAAAAAAAAAAATGGCAGTTTTACTAGTGACAATCTCTGTAAACCTATTATATACACATATACATGTAGGTAATATTTGTATAAATATAAATAAGCATTCAATGGGAAGCATACAAACACTTACATACTTTAGTTTTATAATTGAGTGAATGATTATTTTTAGATGACTAATAAACAACCATATATTTTTTTGTGGGATTGTCACTAGTATTAATAGGTCACCCAGTGAAAGCTGGGATAATGAGATGTGTCAACACAGAAGCAGCAGACATGGAAGTAGTGCTGGCATGAAAAGTCAGGTGTTGAAATTAAGGCTTTTCAATAATAAGTTTATTTTTTCTCATAAAGCCTATATGCCCAGTGAAGTTAAAAGACTTGTAAAATGCCTGTATTTTGTCTAGTTAAGGGAAAATAATGATTCAGTTCACCAAGGGATATGTTATACTATTCCTAGTTATTATTATAGTTATTTTGATCATTACAATCTTGAAATTGTTTCATCTACAAACATCTTATTAAAGTAGAATCAAAGGTGTGTATAATGCTGATAAAATTATTTAAAAAATCAAATATATACATTGAGTATCTTTCTGGGTTAATTTATTTTTCTCTTCTTTTGAATACTAATAATAATGATTTTGATCAAAGAAATGCTCAGAATATCTTTAAGTAAAATAGGTTTTTTATGAAGATGCAAGAAATTACAAATATTATCTCTGAAAAATATCAAAGATTCTTATTTTTGAGGCACTAATGTGCTTCTATTGACTTTCCAATTCTTTTGGCATTTCAACGTCTTCCATGGCAATATATAATCTACCAATCTTCTAATGATATTAAAAATAATTTAATTATTTTAGATATATTATAAATACATTATTCTGAACATAAAATATTTTCATTTTAGATTACTATTTTATTGTTATACATAATTTATTCAATTGCTTGAAATCCATAAATTGTTAGTCATATAAACCAAACTTTGATTTTTTTCCCTTTAATAACAATGGTAAGTGATAATTCAGTGTTTAAGAAAAACATAATTTGCTGCTAAATTAATTTTTTTTAACTGAAATTCTCTGTCATCATTGACCTTGAGACCAAAGGGATATTGAAAGGGAGAAGGAAATTTTATTATGCTTATTTGAGGAGGTCATCGAGAAGACAAGACTGCAGGTTGACCTTGATCTGTGCAGAGCAGTCTGAGGCTCCTCAGCCTCCCTTGTCCTTGAAATGTGCTTTCTGCCCACCATTCCCCTACCAGGATCTGTTCCCAGGACACAGCCTTCAGAGAGCAACATGGAGTTGAGACCATCTGGACGGTTGATGTGACTGAACTCAGTTAAAGCAGATTTTAAGATTCTGGCGGGCAGATACAGAGACCTACTCCTGTCACAGACACAAATGTAAGATCCCTGTTTATTAAAACTGCCACCTACCAATCTACAATTGTTGTGTCTTTATTCAGTCCTCTTGCCTTCTATGTAAGGGGCCAGTTTCAGGTGTAACCCCAGGAATTCCTTCAGCTGTGAACTGATGACGTTTTAAAACATCAAAGACTGATTTCATTCTCTAATATTCATAATTGCATTTTCATTTGAAAATCAAATGTTTAATGCTAATATTCTGTATTCTGAGTTCCAGTTTATTGCCACATTTAATATAATATTTCAAAGGCCAAATCGGTTTTAATCATCACTGTATCTTTTGGTTTTCCCAGGTGGCTCAGTGGTAAAGAATCTGTCTGCCAAAGTAGGAGACATGAATTCAATCCCTGGGTGGGGAAGATCCTCTGGAAAAGGAAATGGCAACCCACTCCAGTATTCTTGCCTGGGAATGTCTGGGTCAGAGGAACCTGGTGGGCTATAGTCCATAGGGTCGCAAGAAGAAACTGATATGATTTAGCAATTAAACAACATTTATTCTTTTAAACATTTGCTTATAGTATTAAAAAGCATTGAAGTTTTTTTTAATCAAAGTTTCAGTAGATGAAAAATTATCTCAGAGTTATCTGGAGCAAAATATGCAGAATCACTACCATTTTACTTTTTTCATTATTATGATAATGTTTCCTATGTTCCTAAATTTTATCAATTATAATAATGAACAAGAATTTTTAGAGATTTTTTTCAAGATCTTCATTTAAATTCAGCTTACAATCAGAAAAACAAAACAATCATAACCATATCCCATGAATCACAGCATGCCAGGCCTCCCTGTCCATCACCAACTCCCAGAATTCACTCAAACTCATGTCCATAGAGTCGGTGATGCCATCCAACTATCTCATCCTCTGTCGTCCCCTTCTCCTCCTGCCCCCAATCCCTCCCAGCATCAGGGTCTATGTAAGGGGCCATATAATTATGAATATTCTAATGAGTCAACTCTTCGCATGAGGTAGCCACAGTACTGGAGTTTCAGCTTTAGCATCATTCCTTCCAAAGAAATCCCAGGGCTGATCTCCTTCAGAGTGGATTGGTTGGATCTCCTTGCAGTCCAAGGGACTCTCAAGAGTCTTCTCCAACACCATAGTTCAAAAGCATCAATTCTTTGGCACTCAGCTTTCTTCACAGTCCAACTCTCACATCCATACATGACCACTGGAAAAACCATAGCCTTGACTAGATGGACCTTTGTTGGCAAAGTAATGTCTCTGCTTTTCAATATGCTATCTAGGTTGGTTATAACTTTCCTTCTACATTTTCAAAAATCAAGCATACTTAGGTAGTCAATATTTGGAAAAGAAATAGAATATATTAGAAATAAACATATTTCTCATACTGCCTTCTATCTATAGTTTTTCTAAAGTTACACCAACTTTGCTGTCCTATGATAAATGCATTTTAGTTACAGTGGGGGTTTTGTTATTTGTTTTTGTATATGCTGCTGGATTCAGTATCCTTATTTCCTGATTAAAATTGTTGCATCTCATGTACATGAGTGAGATTCATTTTGATATTTCTTTTTCTCATACTTTTTAGTTTAGTTCTAGGGCTAATATTTTTCTAATCTCATAAATTGAGTTAGGGAAAAGATTTATTCTCCTGTCCTCTGAAAGTGTTTCATATTAGAATCTTATGTTTGCAGATTTTATTCTGATTTGCTAGTGAAACAAATGGCATAGGCATTTTCATTTTCCCCCTATTGTATTGTGGATAATTTGAAAATTAAAGTGTTAGTCGCTCAGTCGTGTCTGACTCTGGGACCCCATGGACTGTAGCCCGCCAGGCTTCTGTGTCTGTGGAATTCTCCAGGCAAGTTGAGTGGGTTGCCATGCCCTCCTCCAGGGGATCTTTAAAACATTCAAGAACTATCAGTCTTTGAGACAGAGCAGGTCCTTTTCCACCATATCTTCTGCCTGTATTTTGTCCATAAAAAATTTTTGTTGTTATTTAGTTGCTAAGTAATTAAAAGACACTTGCTCCTTGAAAGAAAAGCTGTGGCAAACCTAGACAGTGTATTAGAAAGCAGAGACATTACTTTGTCAACAAAGGTCCATCTAGTCAAAGCTATGGTTTTTCCAGTAGTCATGTATGGATGTGAGAGTTGGACGATAAATAAGGCTGAGCACTGACAAATTGATGCTTTTGAACTGAGGTGTTAGAGAAGACACTTGAGAGTCCCATGGACTGCAAGAAGATCCAACCAGTCAATCCTAAAGGAAATCAGACATGAATATTCATTGGAAAGACTGATGCTGAAGCTGAAACTCCAATACTTTGGCCACCTGATGTGAAGAGCAGACTCATTAGAAAAGATCTTGAAAAAAAAAAAAAGAAAAGAAAAGATTTTGGTGATGGGAAAGATTGAAGGCAGGACGAGAAGGGGATGACAGAGGATAAGGTGGTTGGATGGCATCACCAATTCAATGGACATAAGTTTGAGCAAACTCAGGGAGATGGTGAAGGACAGGGAAGCCTGGCTGTGCTACAGTCCATGGGGTCACAAAGAGTCAGGCACAACTGAGTGACTGAACAACAGCAACAAATCACTCAGGCATTTCTGATTCTTTGCGATCCCATGGACTGTATCCCACCAGGCTCCTCTGTCCATGGGATTTCCCAGGCAAGAATACTGGAGTGGGTTGCCATTTTCTTCTCCAGGGGATCTTCCTGACCCAGAATTTGAATCCAAATCTCCTGCACTGGCAGGCAGATTCTTTACCGCTGAACCACCCAGGTGGCCCGAAAAGAAACTTTAGTCAAAGAATAAATTTAATCAGAAAAGTGAGAAAATACAGAAAAAAAGAAACACAGTCAAGCAAGACAAAATAATAGTATTTTAGCCATTAAATACAGTCAAGGATCTTTAATTCCTCCTCAAAGGCAGTAGGAAATATTAGGCATATCTTTTGCGCTGTTTTGCAGAGACTAAAACCCACACCCAGTGTAAGAATTTAACTGTATGTTTGTAAGCATGGAGACCCCAGGCCAGTTGGAACCAGAATATTGGTGATGTTGATTCTTCATTACCTTACCATCAGCCAATCAGAAAAATGTCCACCAGCTGATCACGTATCCCACAACCACTCTTCCCTCACCCAGTCTTTAAAAATCTTTCCCTGAAAGACTGCAGGGAATTAGGGTCTTTTAAGACCCAGGCTTGCTTGTTGGATGTACCTCAATAAACACTGCACTTTCCTTTACCACACGCAGTAGAGTGGCTTTACTGACCACAGGCAATCCTGAGGCAAGTTTGGTCCAGTAAGACCTTCAGGTGAGAACAGTTCACCTGCCAGGGTTTTGAACCATTAGTTTGGATCAGCATCGCCTGAAGGCCTTGTTATGTCACAGGGTAACGGGCCTCTCACGCAGAGCCTCTGATGTGAAATAATTAATTTGGGGGCGGAGCATTTGCTCCTGTAACAAGTTCGGAATGAGGCTGGTGCTGCGGCTGCAAGAACCACGCTTCCAGAAAGCGGAACAAGAGAGGTTAGTGCTTATAAAAAATTCTATATTATCCATCTTCAGCTATTAGCAACCCAGGACCAATCTTGCTTTTTGTGTTTCCCTGCCCCATCCTCCTCACCAAGTTATTTTGAAATGAATATCAGATATTGTTGTTGTACTCGTAAATACATTGGTAATTACCTCAACAATATAAGAACATTATTTTCTTCACTGCTTTGTGTTAATATGTAGAGATGCAACTGATTCTTTTGTTTCATCTTGTATTGTGTGACCTTGGAGCTTGCTTGCTTGTTCTGGGAGGCTTTTGATTTTTCTTTTGGTGATAACTTGGGTTGGTCTTCATAGATTATCACAGACACCTGTAAAGAGAGATTTATTTTTTTCCTTTACTTTTTTTGTGCCTCTTATGTCTTTTTCTTGCAAAGTGAAGTAGCTGGAACTTCCAGTAGTGAGTAGAATGAGGATGGGGAGAGAGCGTCCTTGCTTTGTGTCCATTTTTAGAGGGAAAGCATTGCGGCTTTTGCCATTCAGCAGGATGCTGGTTTTAGCAGTTTTTCTTTTCTTTTTTTTTGGTAGATTTTCTTTATCACGTTGAGGTAATTCCTCCCTAATTTCCTGAGAGTTTTTATTGTGAGTGTTGAATTTTCTCAAGTGCGTTTCTTTAGGATGTTTGAACTGTGGATTAATTCAATTTTCAAATTTAAGTCAACCTTGCACAGTGTTTTTTTTTTTTTTTTTTTTAAGGTGGGGGAGCAGTGTTTGGTATTTTGTACTGTCTTTGGTGTCAGAATAATACTGGTCCCTTTAAATGCATTGGGATAACTGAAAAGTGTCCTTCAAATTTGGCAGTAGCATAGTAATTAGTGACCAGAAAGCAATGTAAATGATTTGAACAAAGCTTTCACTGAGCTTTGGAATTAGCATGAGGTTGAATACTGTCAATGTCAGTGTTATGAAAACTGTTTTTGATGCCTAAGCTGGAACTGAGATTTTAGTAACTGTAAGTGAGTCCATATTGAAGAAGCCAGTAAAGATAGAGATAGTGGAGTAACCTGTATTAAGGTTCATGTTTGGGAACGCATGTACACCTGTGGTGGATTCATGTCAATGTATGGCAAAACCAATACAGAATTGTAAAGTAAAATAAAAAATAAATTAAAAAAAAAAAAAGACAAGCACTTGGAAGTTCTAAGTGCTAAGATCTTGATCTGTAAGTAGAACGATGTTTCTGTTTTTTAATTGGTATGCCAGATTGGCTCAGGTGGGCCCACTGTTAATCTTTCAGGAAGTTTGCGAGACAGTTCATTTCACGTTGGTAGCTTATTTTTCATAGTAGGAGTACTTATATTATGAAAATTGGAAAATAGTACAAATCAGGATTTGAGCTTCCCATTACTGGCAAAGCCTATTTTAAGTACTTCCCAACATATTTCTGATTAGAAGACTTGGCTCTTGGAAACATTATCAAACTATATAAAACATTTGATATGAAGTTTACAATGGTAATTGTCTCAATATGATTGTAAACAAGTCTCTAAACTTTCACCTTTAAAAGTAACAAACTGATGTTCATGTACCAAACATATGCCAGGGTAGCTACTGGGAAGGTTGGGAAACATCTAAATGTTTGTTACTGGAATTGATACATGTGGTTTAAGATTTAATTTCTTTTGAAAGAATCATAAGGAAGTAGAGCTATATGTATATTTTTAAGTGCAGTTGAAAGTGAGAAGTGTATACTTTGAAAACTATTAAATGACACAAAAATTGGCTTTATGATTGATGCCAATACTGCAAGAGTGTAGATAATACTGTTTAACACAAGATAAAGAAAAACAAATGATGTGTTTCTAAATTAAAATGGTTTCTATGTTGTAGTTGTATATAGTTGTACTAATAAATTGTCAGTAGATTTTCATTTTGTTTATGTTCTTCAGTGTTCACATATTCAAACTGATGCAAAGAATTAAAAAAATACTTAGATTTGTAAAATAAACTACACATTATTTTCAGGTTTCCTTTATAATGCATTCCTAATTATATAAAAAGGATCATGAATACATTGTATTTTTAAATCTGATAATTTTTGGCAAAATGGAAATACAAATATGAATTTAGATTCTTAGACTTCCTGTAAATATTAACATGGTGATAGATTGATAGTTAATATAAATGACATTGAAACATCAGTTTTGTTTGTAACAATTTGGAACCTTGGTTATCTGATAGAATATTTGGGAGAAGTAAAATGTGAAAGATGGAGAGCTGCATCTCTGTACCTTCTAATTCCAGAGAAACTGAAATAAATAAATGTTTTATTTTTACTAAGCATGTCACTATATTTAAGTGATGGTAGAAACTGCATGTAGCATTCACTAGATATTGGTTTAACAAGACATTTTCTGCAGACTGTATTTATCAAAAAGCATTTAAAATAAAATTCCATTTTGGGGTTGGCTTGATTCAATTTATATTGATAATATCAAATCTATGGAACAATATAATAAACTCATCTAGCCAGTAGTTAGAATGTTTTCTAAATAAATGCGTCAATTTCTTTTTTGTCAGTGTGATGGCCTGAGTTGAATTTGACACCATTCTATATGTTTTCTTTTAAATAATGTAAACTACCGTTTAAATTAGACTGAGATATAATCAATCAGATCTAAAAAGCTATTTCTTCATCCTTCAGCTCTTACCCTCTAGGCAGTATGCAAATATTCAGCTGGCAGAATGTGGGTATTCTATCACTAACAATATTTTTAGTATTTCAGCCACTCTGGAGATGATTAAAAATTAAACTTCAGCTGAAATTATTTTTCAGCTAATGCTTATATAAGCAAAAAAACCACAACAATATGCCACAGGGTGAGCATATTTAGTAATGTAAAGTAGAATTAAGGGTAATATATTAATTAATTTTCTTATATAGTTGGCAGTTCATGTGGATCAACAGAATTCCTCATTCATCTGCAGTGAATGTTGTGATGCTCCATACTTCCTAATAGGATAGCTCAGAGGATGCTACTGCCAAAACTGATTTTGCATATGTGTTAATGAACTGATCCAAACCTGTAGAACTTTTCCTTCTCTCCTTACTGCTATCAATAAATCCTAGATATCTGTCTCCTTATTCTAATATCTCTACCTTGGTCAAACTAGTTCTTTAGAGGCACATATATTCCTAAGGACAATCCTTCCTCAACCCAAGTGACAAAAAGCAGTGTTAAGAAAAATCTCTCCTTCACCAAAATACTTAGGAACTTTAAATACTTAAGAACTCATAATATTTAAGAAGCTAAAACCTACAGGTTAAAACTGGTATTCATGGTATCAAATCCCATAAATCCACCCCAAAACTTAACAAGTGATTATCAAATACCACCAAAATGGCCCCACATCCATCCCCGACGTCCACATCTGCCCGTCTCTCAACTGTGCAGCTGCTTTGAACTTGCTACCTGACCATCCATTTAACATCTTGCTGGTTTAAGATTGTAAAGTAAAATAAAGTAAAAATAAAATTAAAAAATATATATATCTTTAAAAAAAGCAATGTATTGATATCATATTTAAAAAAATAAAAACAACTGGAAAAAAAGATGTGTATTCCTAGAGAAGGGAATTTGTATTATTTCCTTCTGGCCCCAACACAGAATCTGGTTTCTGTGTCTTTGTATCTTTTCTTATTCTAACTTAGTTTTCTACTTCTCCCATTGTGCAAACTGAATGTTTGAATTTAAGTGACCTTTTAGCCCTCCTACATCTTTCCTCCTGATGGCTTCAGGACATAGACCAGCAGAGAGCTGGCCCAGTATATGCCATCCTCAAACATGTACTTTGTTTGTAAAAATCTAATTTTATTAATTACAAAAAAGATAATTAAAGAAAATATGAAAAAAACACAAAAGGAATAAAAACAAACTTCTCTTAAAATCATATACAACTTCCTGAAATGTATTTCATTTCTTCAAAGGGAATTGCTGGATTAAAGGTAGTTTAGAGTGTTCTGTAAACTTAAACTCCAGAAAGTATATTCAGTTTCGAACTCCCTTTCTTAATGTATGAAAGTGTGTGCTACTATTTTTTCATATCACTAATTGCATGATATAAAACCGAATTTACTATCTTTTTTTTTTACATTATGGAGTGTATCTATGTTACGTTAAATATGGTTAAATATGGTTCCCAGTACCTGTGAATATTACATTACATGGTTAATAGACCTTGTAGTGATTACAGTAAGGATCTTGTGATGAAAAAAATTGTCTGGATTTCTCTGTTGACTCTACACAAAATCACAGGGGCTCTTACAAAGAGGTGGGTAGGAGGGTCACAGACACAGAAAGCAGTATGATTGCTTCTCACAGGAAGCAGAGAGACAACAGAGATATAAGGATAAAAGCAGAGATGAGAGAAAAAAAAAAAACTGGTACTAATCTGGCTTTAAAGATGGAGGAAGGGTATACAAATTAAGGTCTAAAGCTAGGCCTGTTACACATATAAAAATTTTAGTGCAATGTTTTAAATCTTTAAACTTAATCCTAGACTAAATGTTTGGTATATGATGTGATGAATAGACCCAATTTGATTTTTTTATGTGAAAAGCCATATAGACCATGAAGCTAATTGTTTCTGCATTATTTCTGGAGTATTTGATTTTTACCAGTTATCTGTAAAGACCTCCAAGATCACAGATGTGCCCTGCACATTTTCTTGGCTTTCAATTCTGTGCCATTGGTGTCCATTTATCAGTGTAACATCTTCTAAATTGTTTTAAATAAGAAGGGTTTATAAAACAGCATTGATATCTGGTAGGGTAAATGTATTGTCTTGGCTCTTGTTTTCAGCCCATCCACTTAAAAAGTAAAGTTAGAATTAGGTTGTCAGTTTATACTTGCACACTCACACATTCACACACTGGAAATAAATTGAATAAATGGAATAATTGGGAGAGACTTGAAAATTTTTACCTTGAATTATGTCATGAACCTGGACTATCTCTTAATTTTTGTTAGCTTTTCTTCAATTAAACAGAAAATGCATTGTTTTATGTTTCTGTCTTTAGGTTTACTTTATTTGTTAGCTACAAATACATTTTTATCTTTTGGAAAAAAAATTACTAAATTACTGCCACAAGTATCTAGAAATACAGTTTATTATTCAGTTCAATTCAGTCACTCAGTCGTGTCAACTCTTTGCGACCCCACAAACCGCAGCACACCAGGCCTCTCCGTCCATCATCAACTCCCAGAGTTTACCCAAACTCATGTCCATTGAGTCGGTGATGCCATCCAACCATCTCATCCTCTGTTGTCCCCTTCTCCTCCTGCCATCAATCTTTCCCAGCTTCAGGGTCTTTTCAAATGAGTCAGCTCTTTGCTTCAGGTGGCCAATGTACTGGAGTTTCAGCTTCAACATCAGTCCTTCCAATGAACACCCAGGACTGATCTCCTTTAGGATGGACTGATTGGACTTCCTTGCATTCCAAGAGACTCTCAAGAGTCTTCTCCAGCACCACAGTTCAAACACATCAATTCTTTGGCGCTCAGCCTTCTTCACAGTCCAACTCTCACATCTATACATGACCACTATAAAAACCATAGCCTTGACTAGATGGACCTTTGTTGACAAAGTATTGTCTCTGCTTTTTAATATGCTGTCTAGGTTGGTCATAACTTTCCTTCCAAGGAACAAGCGTCTTTTAATTTCATGGCTGCAGTCACCATCTGCAGTGATTTTGGAACCCCCCCAAATAAAATCAGCCACTGTTTCCTCATCTATTTGCCATGAAATGATGGAACCAGATGCAATGATCTTAGTTTTCTGAATGTAGAGCTTTAAGCCAACTTTTTCACTCTCCTCTTTCACTTTCATCAAGAGACTCTTTAGTTTTTCTTCACTTTCTGCCATAAGGGTGGTATCATCTGCATATCTGAGGTTATTGATATTTTTCCTGGCAATCTTGATTCCAGCTTGTACTTCATCCAGCCCAGCATTTCTCATGATGTACTCTGCATATAAGTTAAATAAGCAGGTGACAACATACAGCCTTGATGTACTCCTTTTCCTATTTGGAACCAGTCTGTTGTTCCATGTCCAATTCTAACTGTTGCTTCTTGATCTGCATATAGGTTTCTCAAGAGGCAGGTCAGGCGGTCTGGTATTCTCATCTCTTTCAGAATTTTCCACAGTTTATTGTGATCCACAAAGTCAAAGGCTTTGGCATAGTCAATAAAGCAGAAATAGTATATTATTAATCATACATAATAAAGAACTTTGGTAATCTTTATTAATTTTATTGTTTTGCTTACATGCTTTAGACTTTTTAGCAGTAACTCTAAAGTATTTACATGAATAATAGTAATTTCATTTTTACCCTTATGTTGGTAAATAGTCTATTCTGTCTTTGGGGGAGAAGTTCTTATTTCTCTGGCAAGTTTTTCCATAATAACAATTGGCATTTGGGGCTTGAGATTGATTGCAATCAAATGCTTCCAATCTTCCTCATCTAGAACAATATTTTGAATGAATTTATGTAGACACGCTTTTCACTGTAAGCAGTGTTTTCTTTCCTCTTTTTTATGATAGGGTTTTTAAATACATATATGATGAATTTAAATTTTTTCCCCATGCAACTAAGATAATTGGTATTTCCCTGTACGATGGTATGTGATAAATTTTGATTTTCTAATGTTGAATACTTCTTGAACTCTTTGAAGAAAATGTATATACAGATGGAATCAGTTTACTAATATTTTGAGATTTTTTTTGTCTAATATGTGAGATCAGACCCTTTTTTTTCTATGATTATTGTTTGTGGTTAGAGTTCAGGATATATCACTTCATAAAACAGTTTGCCATATATTCCCTTTTCCTAATAATTTTTGATATTTTGGAATTATTTCTCAAAATATTTTGTAGGTGATTAAAATTACCTAGGTTTTCTTTCTTGTGTCTGTGGAGAAGGTGTAAGATATTGAAGCAAATGAGTAGTCTTTGGTTTTGATACTTTGCTCTTTTCAATTTTTTTTTTATTGTGGTGGAATACACTTTACATAATACTATCATCATAACCATTTTTAAGTGTACAGTTCAGTTGTATTGAACATATTCATATTGTACAGCCATCACCTCTGTCCATCAATGAATGACTTTTAATTATAAAGTGCAGTGTTCTCTAAATCAGATCGAGCTTATTTTGTTGTAAAGTCACTTCTGTCATTCTTGATTTTTTGTTTGTTTTGTTTTGCATGATGAATCTATCATTTAAAGAGGGATATATTCATCTGTCCCATGTGACATGTTTTCCTCAGTCTCTTTTCCTGGTTCTGTATGTTATTTGCTGTGTGTATGTTATTAGGTGAGTGCATATAGAATGCTTACAGCTTTCTAGTAAATTACTTTTCAGTATGTAGTGGCTCTCTTCACTGTCAGTAAAGCTTTTTCTTTTTTCCTTTGCTCTGCCTCTTTCTTTTGCTCCTTACCCTAGTCTTCAAGGGTAAATGCATTCTTATTCTCACTTGATATAACAAAACTTTAAATTTATTTTATTTTTCCTTCTTATTCCCTTCCCTCAACGTTTTCCCCTTTCCCATCTGGTATTATATTTGTCTTTTAAGTGGAAACTTCTTGTATTTGTTATTATGATGGATATCTTAGATGTCCACATAAATGATAATTTTGTCTTTTAAATTTCACTGATTATATCTTTGCTTTAAAGAACATATTTTTCTTTTTTTTGTTGTTGTTGAAGTGTAGTTGCTTTCCCCAGAGAAAGGCTGGACTACTCACTCCAGTATTCTTAGGCTTCCCTAGTGGCTCATACAATAAATAATATGCCTGCAGTGTGGGAGACCTGGGTTTGATCCCTGGGTTGGGAAGATCTCTTGGAGGAGGGCATGGCAACCCACTCCAGTATTCTTGCCTGGAGAATCCCTGTGGACAGAGGAGCCTGGCCAGCTACAATCCGTGGGGTCTCAAAGAGTCCCAATGTTGGGTTACAACTCAACAACTAAGCACAGCACATAGTTGTTTTACACAGTGTAAGATGTTCCCTTTCTCCACACCCTCTTCAGCATTTATTGTTTGTATATAGGTTTTTTTTTTTTTTTGATGATGATGACCATTCTGACCATTATGAAGTGATGCCTCATTGTGGATTTGATTTGTATTTCTCTAGTTAATGATATTGAGTATCTTTTCATGTTTTTGGTCATCTGAATGTATTCTTTAGAGAAACGTCTATGTAGGTCTTCCACCCATTTTTTTAAGTTGCTTTTCTTTTTTTTTATATTGAGCTGCATGGACTGTTTGTATATTTTGGAGATTAATCCTTTGTCAGTCACTTTGTTTGCTGATATTTTCTCCCATCCTGAGGGTTGTCTTTTCATCTTTTTTATGGTTTCTTTTGCTGTGCAAAAACTTTTTAATTAGGTCCCATTTGTTTCTGTTTTCATTCTCATTATTCTTAGAGATGGTTCAATAAAGATCTTGCCTTGATTTATGTCAGAGTGTTCTGCTTATGTTTTCCTCTAATAGTTTTATAATGTCTAGCTTACACTTAGATCTTTAATCCATTTTGAATTTGTCTTTGTGTATGGTGTTAAGGAGTGTTCTAATTTCATTTTTTCCCTTTTTTTTAGCATGTAGCTGTCCAGTTTTCCCAGCACCACTTATTGAAGAGACTATCTTACCTCCAGTGTATATTCTTGTCTCCTTTGTCCTAGATTAGGTTACTAGAGGTGTGTGAGTTTATCTCTGGGCTTCTGGTCCTGTTCTACTGATTCTATATTTCTGTTTGTGTGATATTACTATGCTGTCTTGATGACTGTAGCTTTGTAGTATAGTCTGAAGTCAGGGAGCCTGATTCCTCCAGTCCCATTTTTCTTCCTCAAGATTGCTTTGGCTACTTGTGATCTTTTGTGTTTGTGAAGAAATTGTAAGTTTTTAAAATTTAATTTTGTGAAAAATGCCATTGATAATTTGATAGGTATTGTATTGAACCTGTAGATTGCTTTGGGTATTATAGTCATTTTCACAATATTGAGTCTTCCTATCCAAAAATTTGCTGCTATTTTTTTGATAAATTTTATAGATTTTTTTTGAGGCAAAAATTTTAGCTTTTACATTTAAGTCAATTTTTACTCTCTAACAATGTATGAAATTTGAAATTCTTTAACATCATTCATCACAAATTATGATTATCTTGTTCAATATTTTAGTTCTAATTGTTATTTACCCTCTAAATTATGATTACTACTATTTTTTTTAGTAATTATTTACTGCAACCAACATGTTTAATATTCTTTTCTCACCAATCGATCTTTGATTTCAGACATTTCTGGGACATTTTTCTTGAAGTAATTTACTTTAGGGTTGTCTACCCTCACCTGGTATTAAGTTCAGTTCAGTCACTCAGTAGTGTCTGACTCTTTGTGACCCCATGGACTGCAGCACGCCAGGCTTCCCTCAGGCTATCCCTCAATTATTGAGGTATAACTGACATATAACATAGTATTAATGTATACAGCATAATGATTTGACATTTATGTATTGTAAATTGATTACCACATTTAGTTAACATTCATTTCCTCAGATAGTTAAATTCTCTTTGTGGGTATATGAGATGAGAACCTTAAAGATCTACTCCTTTTACAACCTTCAAATATAAAATATGGTATTATGAGCTATAGTTGCCATGGTTGTCTTTAATATGGGTCCATAGAAATGTTGGAAGAGGGTGTTTCCTATGACCAGTGCGTCCTCTGGCAAAACTGTTAGCCTTTACCCTGCTTTATTTTGTACTTGCCTGTTACTCCAGGTATCTCTTGACTTACAGCTTGTGCATTCCAGGCCCCTATGAATAAAGGGACATCTTTTATTTGGTGTTCTATAACATCTTGCAGCTCTTCATAGAACAATTCAATTTGAGCTTCTTCAGCATTAGTGTTTGGGGCATAGACTTTGATTACTATGATGTTGAATGGTTTGCCTTAGAAAGGAACCAAGATCATTCATCACTCAACTGAGATTGAGTCGTTTTTGAGATTGCACCCAAATACTGCATTTCAGACTCTCTTGTTGACTCTGATGGCTACTCAATTTCTTCTAAGGGGTTCTTGCCTGCAGTATGAGATGTAATGATCATCTGAATTAGACTCATCCATTACTGTCCATTTTAGTTCATTGATTCCTAAAATGTTGATGTTCATTCTTGCCATTTCCTATTTGACCACATCCAATTTACCTTGATTCATGGACCTAACATTCCAGGTTCCTTTGCAATATTATTTACAGCATCGGACTTTAGTTTCACCACCAGGCACATCCACAACTGGGTGTTGTTTCTGCTTTGGCTTAGCCTCTTCTTTCCTTCTGGAGCTATTTCTGTACTCGTTTCCAGTAGCATATTGGGCATCTACCAACCTGGGGAGTTCATCTTTCAGTGTTGCATTTTTTTTTTTTCCTTTTCATATTGTTCATGGGGTTCTCAAGGCAAGAATGCTGAAGTGGTTTGCCATTCCCTTTCCCACTGAACCATATTTCATCAGAACTCTCCAACATGACCCATCTGTCTTGGGTGGCCCTATAAGGCTCAGAATTTCATTGAGTTAGACAAGGTTGTGATCCATGTGATCAGTTTGGTTAGTTTTCTATGATTGTGGTTTTCATTCTGTCTGCCCTCTGATGGATGAGGATAAGAGGTTTGTGGAAGCTTCCTCATAGGAGGGACTGGCTGTGGGTAAGCCTGGGTCTTGCTGTGGTGGGCAGGGCCATGCTCAATAAATGTTTAATCCAGCTTTCTGCTGATGGTTGGATCTGTGTTCTCTTAGGCCAAACTATGGTAGGGTTAATGGCAACCTCCCTCAAAAGGACTTATGCCAGCATACTGTGAGTCCAAGGATTGTTGTAGTCATGCCCCTGACCCCATGGCACTCCACTGTTGACCCACACCTCTGCTGGAGACTGCCAGACACTCACAGGCAAGTCTGGCTCAGTCTCTTGTGGGGTCACTGCTCCTTTCTCCTGGGTCTTGGTGCACACAAGGTGGTGTACACTCCGAGAGTCTGTTTCCCTCAGTCCTTTTGTCGGATACCCAGGTTGGGAAATCAGTTGTAGGCCTAGAACTTTTGCAAGAGTGCGAGAACTTCTTTGGTATAATTGTTCTCCAGTTTATGGGTTGTCTGCTCAGTGGCTCTATATGGCACTAATGGTGACCTCCACCAAGAGGACTGATGCCACAGGCTGTGCCTCCCACATCTTCTGCAGCCAGAGCCCCTGTCCCCGTGGAAGGTCACTGCTGACCCATGCCTCTGCAGGAGACACTTAAGGGCAGGTCTGGCTCAGTCTCTTGTGGGGGTTTCTGCTCTTTTCCCTCAGTCCTGGTGTGCATAATGTTTTGTTTGTGCTCTCTGGGTGTCTCTGTCAGGTCTGAGATTTTATTTTAAATGCTATTGTGTCCCTCCTACCATCTTGTTGGAGCTTCCCCTTTGCCCTTGGGCATGAAGTATCTTTTTTTTTGCCAGGATCCAATATTCTCCTGTTGATGGTTGTTCAGCAGCTAGTTGTGATTTTGGTGCTCTCCCAGCAGATGAGTGTATGACCTTCTACTCTACAGTAGAGGTGGTCAATACTGAAATTAGATTGATTATATTCTTTGCATCCAAAGATGAAGCTCTGTACAGTCAGCAAAAACAAAATTGGGTGTAGATTGTGGCTCAGGTCATGAACTCCTTATTGCAATATTAAAACTTAAATTGAAGAAAGTAGGGAAAAACACTAGACCATTCAGGTATGACCTAAATCAAATCCCTCATGATTACAGAGTGGAAGTGACAAATAGATTCAAGGGATTAGATCTGATAGAGTGCCTGAAGAACTATGAACAGAGGTAATGACATTGTATAAGAGGTGGTGATCAAAACCATCCCCAAGAAAAAGAAATGCAAAAAAGCAAAATGGCTGTCTGAGGAGGCCTTACAAATAGCCGAGAAAAGAAGCAAAAAGCAAAGGAAAAAAGGAAAGATACACCCATTTGACTGCAGAGTTCCAAGGAATAGCAAGGAGAGACAAGAAAACCTTCATAAGTGAACAAGGCAAAGGAATAGAGGAAAACAATAGAATGGAAAGGACTGGACATCTCTTCAAGAAATTTAGAGATACCAACAGAATATTTCATGCAAAGATGGGCACAGAAAAGGACAGAAATGGTATGGACCTAATAGAAGATATTAAGAAGAGGTGGCAAGAATACACAGAAGAACTGTACAAAAAAGATCTTAATGACCCAGATAACCATAATGGTGTGATCACTCACCTAGAGCCAGACATCCTGGAATGTGAAGTCAAGTGGGCCTTAGGAAGCATCACTATGACCAAAGCTAATAGAAGTGATGGAATTTCAGCTGAGCTATTTCAAATTCTAAAAGATGATTCTGTTAGAGTGCTGAACTCAATATGCCAGCAAATTTGGAAAACTCAGCAGTAGCCACAGGACAGGAAATGGTCAGTTTTCATCCCAGTGCCAAAGAATTTTCAGTCTACCATACATCTGCACTGATTTCACACACTAGCAAAGTAATGCTCAAAATTCTCCCAAGCTAGGCTTCAACAGTACATAAACTGAGAAATTCTAGAAGTTCAAGCTGTACTTAGGAAAGGCAGAGGAACAAGAAATCAAATTGATCATATTGATCATTTGGATCATAGAAAAAGCAAGAGAATTCCAGAAAAAAACATCTGCTGCTGCTTCTTTGACTACACTAAAGCCTTTGATTGTGTGGATCCTAACATACTGTGGAAAATTCTTTAAAAATGATATGGGAATACCAGACCACCTTAGCTGTCTCCTGAGAAATCTGTGTGCAGGTCAGGAAGCAACAGTTAGAACTGGACATGGAACAACAGACTGGTTCCACATTGGGAAAGGAGTACATCAAGGCTGTATATTGTCACCCTGTGTATTTATATGCAGAGTACATCATGAGAAATGCCAGGCTGGATGAAGCATAAGCTAGAATCAAGATTGATGGGAGAAATATTAATAACTTCAGATACTCAGGTGACACCACCCTCATGGCAGAAAGTGAAGAGGACCTAAAGAGTCTCTTGATGAAAGTGAAAGAGGAGAGTGAAAAAGTTGGCTTAAAGCTCAACATTCAGAAAACTAAGATCATGGCCTCTGCTCTCATCACTTCATGCAAATAGATGGGTAAACAATGGGAACAGTGACAGGCTTTATTTTCTTGGCTCCAAAATCACTGCAGATGGTGACTGCAGCCATGAAATTAAAAGACACTAGCTCCTTGGAAGCAAAGCTATGACAAACCTATACAGTGTATTAAAAAGCAAAAACATTACTTTGCTGACAAAGGTCTTGATAGTCAAAGCTATGGTTTTTCGTTGGTCATGTATGGATGTGAGAGTTGGACTATAAAGAAAGGTGAGCAACAAAGAATTGATGCTTTTGAACTGTGGTGCTGGAGAAGATTCCTGAGAATCCTTTGGGCTGCAAGGAGATCAAACCGGTCAATCCTCGAGGAAATCAACCCTGAATATTCATTAAAATGACTGATATGAAACACCAATACCTTGGCCACCTGATGGAAAGAACAGACTCATTGGAAATGACCCTTATGCTGGGAAACATTGAAGGCAAGAGGAGAAGGGGATGTCAGATGAGATGGTTGGATCCCATCACTGACTCAATGGACACAAGTTTAGGCAAGCTCTGGGAGATGATGATAGGGAGGGAATCCTGGGGTGCTGCAGTCCATGGGGTTACAAAGAGTCAGACACACCTGAGCAACTGAACAACAATGACAACAAACAACAGTGTTGTCCAATATGGTAGCCACTAGCTACATGTGAATATGTGTGAGATAGGGCTAGATGACTGAGGAAATAAAGTATTAATTTCCTTTCATTTAAATAGCTACATGTTATTAGTTGCTACCATATGTGACAATGTCAATCTCTAGATTTTTAATAGTATTCTTTCATATTTTAGTCTTATCTTTCTTTCTTCAAGCATTTTTATGATACTTTTCTAATACATAGCAAAATGTCCAGAGCTTTATGGTGAAAAACTATGTATTCTCTCCTATATTCAATTAACATTTTTCTGGACTTGCATACCCAGCTATTTATGTACCAATCCCCTTAATTCTAATTTATTGCAAAAGAAATTGGAATATTGATAAATTTTGCCCTACTCTATTTAAAATTGGCTTCACAAACTGTTCTTTTAGATTTTCTAATGTGTCAAATATTCTTAAAAATTACACAAAATTTGTTTTGACTCTAAGCAAGAATTGATATTATGGGTATAATTTGCTTGCGTTTGAAGTTTCTCAGCATCATTGTATCACTGTATTTACCTCTAAAATTTTCTTAACCTCAAGAGTGGTGTGATCACTGTCTTAATAGAGATGACCTGGTATGTTTCTTGAATTCATAAAGTCAGATGAATCTTCTGAAGCCACAGTGGACTCATGCAACATTTTTAGGAAGTCCATACATTTCAAGGGAGTTCTCTTATGGTGAAGTTAAGACTCGTGGGTAATAACTCATTTGTATACTCTTGCTGTTTATATTACTTGATTCAGATGATTCTGAATGCTGCCCTCCCACCCATATTATAACTAGCTTGCTTCAGTATTTCATATTTTACTCAAGTGAAATGTTATCATTTTTTTCCCACTGACCCTTAATTTTTGCTGATTTTTTTTGGAATTGAGTTGTAATTTTATTTCTATAGTGGGTTTTGCTCTGTACTTACAACATTAATTATAGTTTATGAATATTTTTGTTAATGTTCTAAATTTTATTCCTTAATATTTTCAGAATTAATTTTGATAAAATATTTATTTCAAAACCATTACCATTTATTCTAATTCAACCCTTTATCCATTAATTAAGAGTTTTTTTTAAAACTTTTTACTGAATATTTTTTGCTTCTCTGTTTGCAACCTTTGCCTATTTTTAATTTTGTTGTAATTTTATTCAATATTCCTGTATTAAGGTATATTTACAAAACAATTTGTGAAAAATTAGTTCCAAGAAAAGCTTCTGGGTGCTCCTAGAAGACTCTGTTCCACTGAAAAAAAATTTTTTTGTAGAATTTTAGATAATTTTCTTCTGGGAGGGAACAACAAAATAATTTTAAAAACTGACTACTAATATTGTTTTATCACAGACCACAGACTCAAAAAACACAATATTAAGGACTTTGATCTTTTTATCTGTCAGTTTAACAAATTCCTTGCAAATATTTAATGCACACAGAAAAGTACCATGCTATATAGAAGTATATTCTGTCTTATAATCGTATGTCTCTCCCTGTATGTGTACTATAGTACTGTAATTTTTGTGGGTTTGAAACATATTTTTAATTTTTTATTTAGGGATGGTTATATGCTCAGAAGAATTTGCAAAAATAATACACAGTTATGTATTTTCACCCCCAAGGTTAACATCTTAAATAAATACAGTACAATGTCAAATTTAGCCAATATTCCTTAAAATATAATTTAAGTCTTTAATTCTTCTTTCTTTCTGAAACTATAATATATATGTTAGGTTTTTTTTTTTTTTTGTTAGCCCATAGATTACTTAATTAATTGTTTTATTATACAATTTTCTGTTTTTTTCAGGTTGGGTAATTTTTTATCAGTCTGTTTTCAAATTTACTAATTCTTTCCTTTGTCCCTTGCACTTTACTTTTGAGAGTAGTCAGATTTAAAAAAAATACATTCATCTTATTTTTCAGTTATAAAAATCCCCTTTTATTCTTTTTCATATCTCTTTGTTTTAAAATTATCAGAAAATTCCATCGAAGTTATTTCAGTACTGGCGTCTTTTTGTGTTTTCCTCATTCAAGTTGTCTAGATTCTTGGTATGATGAGGGTTTTTTTTTTGTTTTCAACTATTGTATCTTGGACATGGAGGATATTAACTTGTGAAATTCACAATAAGACTGACTAATTCTTTTTAGCTGATAGTCACTATGTTTAGGTACAGCACAAAGATTTGATTATTCTCTCAGATTCTAGTTCAAGAATTGATGTTTTGCTCACTCTGGGCTCCAGGCACAGCCCACAATGGAAGTAGGAAGCACTGCTTCCTACCTCAGTATTGTTCATGAGAAGGATTAGAAGTCTGGCTCTCAACATTTTTGTTATATGGTGTTAACTATACCTCCAACTACTCACCTCAAGTTAAATCTCCTGGGCCTCTGTTTCGCTTTGCCTTCATCAACAAATTCCAGGAATAAATCTGGTCATAATAATATATCTCAGAGAAATCTAAATACTTACTTTCAAACGAAAGGAGAGTTAGCTTGTTAATTTGCTGTCCATACAGAAGCTTTACCTTCTTCCTTCTCTACAGTAACCCAGTCTTTTGTAACACAGTAATATATTCACAATTGAGGCAGCTACAAACTGTGGTTGTGATAAAAAGACAGAAAGCTTTAAAAAATGTATAGAATCACATACAGCTAAATTTATTTAATTACAAAATAATGTAGCATATTAAACTTAAGGTAAACCTAAGGTCAGGTCAGTTCAGTTCAGTCACTCAGTCGCGTCCGACTGTTTGCGACCCCATGAATCACAGCATGCCAGGCCTCCCTGTCCATCACCATCTCCCGGAGTTCACTCAGACTCACGTCCATCGAGTCCGTGATGCCATCCAGCCATCTCATCCTCTGTCGTCCCCTTCTCCTCCTGCCCCCAATCCCTCCCAGCATCAGAGTCTTTTCCAATGAGTCAACTCTTCACACGAGGTGGCCAAAGTACTGGAGTTTCAGCTTCAGCATCATTCCTTCCAAAGAAATCCCAGGGCTGATCTCCTTCAGAATGGACTGGTTGGATCTCCTTGCAGTCCAAGGGACTCTCAAGAGTCTTCTCCAACACTACAGTTCAAATGCATTAATTCTTCAGCGCTCAGCCTTCTTCACAGTCCAACTCTCACATCCATACATGACTACTGGAAAACAGATAAAAATAATTGAGTGCCTATTTTTAAAATCTGTTTAACATTATAAATTAACAAGTAGGACATGTGTCACCTATTCTAACTAGGAAGAAATTGATGCTCAGAAAATTGATGTAATTTTCTTAAATCATACTGTTAACAATTGATGGGCTCTAAGTAGGTTGAGATGGCTGGATGGCATCACTGATTCGATGGACGCAAGTCTGAGTGAACTCCGAGTGATGGACAGGGAGGCCTGGCCTGCTGCGATTTACGGTGTCGCAAAGGGTCCGACACGCCTGAGCGACTGAACTGAACTGAACTGAAGTAGGTTTTGCTTCAAAACAACAGAATAATTCCTCAAAAGTACTATTTTAGTTTTTAAGGAGGGTTTTTTTCAAGAGTCTTACTAATTTTTAAGGATGCAAATAGCTCTTGACAACCATTTTGTGATAGAATATACTTGAATTTTCCGAAGAAAAAAGCCAGATTAAGTGTTCCTGATGATTGTAGAACTTGGTATTTAATTTGTTTAATAAAAATAAGAATTAGAAAATATAATGTCTATATTCAAAATATACTTACCCAGAATAAATGAACTTGATTTATCTTCATATAAACACCTTATATGAAATCAGATTCATCTGCCATTGAACATTATATGCATTTACCATTAAAAAAATTAGAATCATTCATGTTCTGGAAGTAGCATTATTATACTCTATGATTAAATTATTGTAAACTAATTCCTAGTTTGTAATTGCTTAATCACCAATGTGGCAGATATTTGAAGAACTTTGTTGCCAATTTTACTTTGTGATTTTAATTAACTTTTGTCTAATTAAATTTTCTCTTGTTATTTTTGATGGTTTAGCTCTAGTGGAGAACTGGCTTTGTCAGCAAGACCATTCTTTCATTGAAAATGATCAGGTTCAACTTGTAATAGAGAGACTGAGTGTTTAAACAATATGGATAGGCTAAAAATATTGGGGATTTTTAAAAGTTATGATCATGTTGTAAAACTGTTGAAAAGGATCTATAAATATTTGCCACCTAAGTATGTCAGTTTTACTTCATGTTTTTTAGAAGATTATGTGCCATGAAATTTAAGTAGCTCCATGTGGTATTTGGTATAAAGTAGTCAAAAGGTAATTAATATAATTTAGTTTTTAAAAATGTTTAAGATTTTGATAAGTACTGAAAAAATACAATTACATATATTTTTTTCTTTTATGCAATTTATAGTTTCCTTTTCTTTAACCCAGTATTCTTCAAGTCATTCGCCCCATGTTTCCTTTCATGGGAAAATTTTTAATATTTTTCTGGATTAGGTTCATTTGCTTACCTGCAACATTTTTTTTTAACCAAGTATCAGACTGGTAAACATTTTTTTTATCAAGTATCAGACCTGTAAGCACTATCAAATAGGGTGCAGATCTTCTCATGTTTGATAATCAGCTCAATTACCTTAAATATACTCTTGTTCCAGGGTTATTTGAGTTTATTTGTATGCTGAAGGCATTGAGTAATTTTTCAAAAGTTAAATTTACTTTTTCAGTAAAATTTGGTTTCCATATGTATCCTAATAATTTGAAATGTAAACTCAAATTCCCAAATTATTTTCTGTTCTTGGAGATCATCATTTATACAGCCTAGTTTTTTACTTAGTTCTGTCAATGAACCTATAAAACTTCTGTTATACTAAATAGCTATGGTGGGAAGATTAATGTTTGATACAACATTCTTCAGTTAAAATTTACTGTCCTTTTCTTTGTTTCCAGTAGAAGTGACATTTCTCCATATACCATGTACTTCCAGAGATTGAGGGGGTAACTGGAGATCTTTTTTCAGTAAACTTTGGATTTCATCTGCTTTGTGGGCACAATAATATCTTTGATATTATAGAATATTTGAATACATTGGCTTCCAGGTGCCGTTGTGTGACACTACCCATCTATCTCCTCTTTTCCTCCCAAGGATGACATTCTTTTCTTTCTATGTAATTCTAACTTTTTGCATCACAAAACAGATACTTTTTTTTAAAGCCTCTGTTATTACTAGTTACTAATGGATGACAATAAAGGACACATTGTCCAGTAATGGCCTGCCAACAATGGTAAACAATAAGATTACCATTGTTTCCTTACAAATTCATTTCATGGTGAATAAATATCTAATAATCCCTTCTGGGCAAGAGTACTAGCCTGGTTGAACCATTGCTGATAGATATGGTTCTCTGATAGTGGCATTATTTCATTTCTCCTTTAACTTAGCATCCTTTGCAGGTCTCCAGAAAATAGCTCCCTCTAATGTCCCTTTTTGGGTTCATAAATATTTCACCTCATTACGGTAGGCCTCTAAGAATATTTGTTCCCTGTTCCCCCCAAACTGCTATCACACCTACAACATGTTTACTAAAGAGGAGCCATGCTTATCACCCATCACTTTCATAGTTCCCATTATACATATTGATAGAATATGTACAAGATTGGAAAATTATCTGAACTCTGAAGTATTTTTTAATCTTATTGAAGTATAGTTGATTTACAATATCAACTATATTACCCCACCAGGGCTTCCCAGGTGGCTCGCATGGTCAAGTTATCTGCCTGCAATGGGGGAGACCAGGGTTCAATCCCTGGGTTGGGAAGATCCCCTGAGGAAGGGAATGGCTATCTACTGCAGTACTCTTGCCTAGAGAATTCCATGGAATTCCATGGACAGAGGAGCCTGGCAGGAGTATAGTTGATTTACAATATTAATTTCTTTTGTACAGCAAAGTAACTCAGCTATATATGTGTATATTCTTTTTCATAGTTCTTTTTTCATAACTGAATATATAATAGGACTTTATTTGTGTTATATAATAGGACTTTATTGTTTATATGTCCTATATATTAATGTAATAATTTGCCTTTGCTAATCTGCAAATCCTATTCCTATCTTCTCCTGTTAGCCCTCCCCCTTGGCAACCGCAAGCTTGTTCTCTATATTTGTGAGTCTGTTTTTATTTCATAGATGTGTTGTTTTGTATCATATTTTAGGTTCCCTGTGTA
Organism: Oryx dammah; assembly: GCF_014754425.2. Lineage (NCBI taxonomy): Eukaryota > Metazoa > Chordata > Mammalia > Artiodactyla > Bovidae > Oryx > Oryx dammah. Next base: position 67,013,440 of record NW_024070205.1, on the reverse strand, counting down.
AGTGATATCATGTGACATTATTTGTCTTTCACTTTCTGACTTACTTGACTTAGTTTGATAAGCTCTGGGTCCATCTGTGTTGCTGCAGATGTCACTGTTTCAATTTTTGATGACTGAGTAGTATTTCATTGCATATGACAGTAGTGGGATGCTGGATCATTAGCAACTCTATTTTTAGTTTTTTGAGGACACTCCATGCTGTTTTCTTTCCATTGTGATTGCACCAGTTTACATTACGACCAACAGTGTAAGAGGTCAACTGGAGTATTGAGTTTTCCATGAGACTGCTCAGTTCAGTTCGTTGCTCAGTCGTGTCCAACTCTGCACCCCATGGACTGTAGCATGCCAGGACTCCTTGTCCATCAGCAACTCCTGGAGTTTACTCAAACTCATGTCCATCACATCAGGGATGCCATCCAACCATCTCATCCTCTGTTGTCCATTTCTCCTCCCGCCTGCAATCTTTTCCAGCATCAGGGTCTTTTCCAATGAGTTAGTTCATTGCATCAGGAACCAAAGTATTGGAGTTTCAGCTTCATCATCAGTCCTTGTAGTGAATATTCAGGATTGATTTCCTTTAGGATGGACTGGTTGGATCTCCTTACAGTCCAGGGGACTCTCAAGAGTCTTCTCCAACACCACAGTTCAAAAGCATCAATTCTTCAGTGCTCAACTTTGTTAATAGTCCAACTCTCACATCTATACATGTCTAATGCAAAAACCACAGTTTTGACTAGACAGACCTTTGTCTGCAAGTAGTGTCTCTGTTTTTTATTATGCTGTCTAGGTTGGTCATAGCTTTCCTTCCAAGGAGCAAGTGTCTTTTAATTTCATGGCTAGTCACCATCTGCAGTGTGTTTCAGTTCAGTTCAGTTCAGTTGCTCAGTCGTGTTCGACTCTATGCGACCCCATGAATCACAGAACACCAGGCCTCCCTGTCCATCACCAACTCCCGGAGTTCACTCAGACTCATGTCCATCCAGTCAGTGATGCCATCCAGCTATCTCATCCTCTGTCGTCCCCTTCTCCTCCTGCCCCCAATCCCTCCCAGCATCAAAGTCTTTTCCAATGAGTCAACTCATCGCATGAGGTGGCCAAAGTACTGGAGTTTCAGCTTTAGCATCATTCCTTCCAAAGAAATTCCAGGGTTGATCTCCTTCAGAGTGGACTGGTTGGATCTCCTTGCAGTCCAAGGGACTCTCAAGAGTCTTCTCCAACACCACAGTTCAAAAGCATCCATTCTTCGGTGCTCAGCCTTCTTCACAGTCCAACTCTCACATCCATACATGACTACTGGAAAAACCATAGCCTTGACTAGATGGACCTTAGTTGGCAAAGTAATGTCTCTGCTTTTGAATATGCTATCTAGGTTGGTCATAACTTTTCTTCCAAGGAATAAGCGTCTTTTAATTTCATGGCTGCAGTCACCATCTGCAGTGATTTTGGAGCCCCCCCAAAATAGTCTGACACTGTTTCCGCTGTTTCCCCATCTACTTCTCATGAAGTGATGGGACTGGATGCCATGATCTTCGTTTTCTGAATGTTGAGCTTTAAGCCAACTTTTTCACTCTCCACTTTCACTTTCATCAAGAGGTTTTTTAGTTCCTCTTTGCTTTCTACCATAAGGGTGGTGTCAACTGCATGTCTGAGGTTATTGATATTTCTCCCAGCAATCTTGATTCCAGCTTGTACTTCTTCCAATCCAGCGTTTCTCATGATGTACTCTGCATATAAGTTAAATAAGCAGGGTGACAATATACAGCTTTGACGTACTCTTTCTCCTATTTGGAACCAGTCTGTTGTTCCATGTCCAGTTCTAACTGTTGCTTCCTGACCTGCATACAGATTTCTCAGGAGGCAGGTCAGGTGTTCCCATCTCTTTAAGAATTTTCCACAGTTTGTCATGATCCACACAGTCAAAGACTTTGGCATAGTAAATAGAGCAGTAGTAGATATTTTTCTGAAACTCCTTTGCTTTTTCTGTGATCCAGTGGATGTTGGCAATTTGATCTCTGGTTCCTCTGCCTTTTCTAAATCCAGCTTGATCATCTTGAAGTTCACTGTTCACGTACTGTTGAAGCCTGGCTTGGAGAATTTTGAGCATTACTTTACTAGCATGTGAGATGAGTGCAGTCATGCAGTAGTTTGAGCATTCTCTCGGACTGGAATGAAAACTGACCTTTTCCAGTTCTGTGGCCACTGCTGAGTGTTCCAAGGTTGCTGGCATATTGAGTGCAGAACTTTCACTGCATCATCTTTTAGGGTTTGAAATAGCTCAACTGGAATTCCATCACCTCCACTAGCTTTGTTTGTAGTGATGCTTCCTAAGGCCCACTTGACTTTGCATTCCAGGATGTTTGGCTCTAGGTGAGTGATCACACCATTGTGGTTATCTGGGTCATGAAGAGCTTTTATGCATAGTTCTTCTGTGTATTCTTGCCACCTCTTCTTCATATCTTCTTCTTCTCTTAGGTCCACACCATTTCTGCCCTTTATTGTGCCTATCTTTGCATGAAATGTTCCCTTGCTGCTGCTGCTAAGTCACTTCAGTCGTGTCCGACTTTGTGCGACCCCATAGACAGCAGCCCACCAGGTTCCCCCATCCCTGGGATTCTCCAGGCAAGAACACTGGAGTGGGTTGCCTTTTCCTTCTCCAATGCAAGAAAGTGAAAAGTGAAAGTGAAGTCGCTCAGTCATGTCCGACCCTCAGCAACCCCATGCACTGTAGCCTTCCAGGCTCCTCCGTCCACGGGATTTGCCAGGCAAGAGTACTGGAGTGCGGTGCCATTGCCTTCTCCGAATTCAAAAAGGCAAAATGGTTGTCTGAGGAGGCCTTACAAATAGCTGAGAAAAGAAGAGATGTGAAAAACAATTGTTTTCCTCTCTTTCTTTGCATTGATCACTGAGGAAGTTTTTCTCATCTCTCCTTGCTATTCTTTGGAACTCTGCATTCAAATGGGTATATCTTTCCTTTTCTCCTTTGCCTTTCACATCTCTTCTATTCTCAGCTATTTGTAAGGCCTCCTCAGACAACCATTTTGCCTTTTTGAATTTCTTTTTCTTGGGGATGTTCTTGATTCCTGCCTCCTGTACAATGTCACGAACCTTCTTCAAGCACTCTGTCTATCAGATCTATTCCCTTGAATCTACTTGTCACTTCCACCGTATAATCATAAGGGATTTGATTTAGGTCATACCTGAATAGTCTGGTGGTTTTCCCTACTTTCTTCAATTTAAGTCTGAATTTGGCAATAAGGAGTGCATGATCTGAGCCACCGTCAGCTCCTGGTCTTGTTTTTGCTGACTGTATAGAGCTTCTCCATCTTTGCCTGCAAAGAATAATCAATCTGGTTTCAGTATTGACTGTCTGGTGATGTCCATGTGTAGAGTCTTTTCTTGTGTTGTTGGAAGAGAGGGTGTTTGCTGTGTTCTCTTGGCAAACTGTTAGCCTTTTACCTGCTTTATTTTGTATTCTAAGGCCAAATTTGCCTGTTACTCTAGGTGTTTCTAGACTTCCTACTTTTGCATTCCAGTCCCCTATAATGAAGAGGACATCTTTCCTGGGTGTTAGTTCTAGAAGGTTTTGTAGGTCTTCATAGAATCGTTTGACTTCAGCTGCTTCAGCAATATTGGTTGGGGCATAGACTTGGATCACTGTGATATTGAATGGTTTGCCTTGGAAATGATCAGAGATGATTTTGTCATTTTTGAGACTGCTTCAAAGTACAGCATTTGGGACTCTTGTTGACTGAGATGGCTACTCCATTTCTTCTAAGGGATTCCTGCCCACAGTAGTAGATAAAATGGTCATCTGCGTTAAATTCACCCACTCCAGTCCATTTTAGTTCACTGATTCCTAAAATGTCAATGTTCACTCTTGCCATCTCCTGTTTGACCACTTCCAGTTTCCCTTGATTCATGGACCTAACATTCCAGGTTCCTATGCAATATTGTTTTATCCAGCATCAGTCTTTACTTCCATCCCCAGTCCCATCCACAACTGGGTATAGTGTTTGCTTTGACTCCATCTCTTTATTCTTTCTGGAGTTATTTCTCCACTGATCTCTAGTAACATACTGGGCACCTACCAACCTGGGGAGATCATCTTTCAGTGTCCTGTTATTTTGTTTTTTCATACTGTTCATGGGGTTCTCAAGGCAAGAATACTGAAGTGGTTTGCCATTCCCTTCTCCAGTGGACCATGTTTTGTCATAATTCTCCACCATGACCCATCTGTCTTGGTTGGCCCTACAAGGCATGGTCATAGTTTCACTGAGCTAGACAAGGCTGTGGTCCAGATCAGTTTGGTTAGTTTTCTGTGATTGTTCTTTTCATTCTATCTGCCTACTGATGGATAAGGATAAGAGACTTATGGAAGCTTCCTGATGGGAGAGACTGACTGAGTGGGAAACTGTGTCTTATTCTGATGAGTGGGGCCATGTTCACTTAATCTTTAATCCAATTTTCTGTTGATGGGTGGGGCTGTGTTCCCTCCCTGTATCTTGACCTGAGGCCAAAGTATGGTGGAGGTAATGAAGATAATGTAGACCTTTAAAATGTCCCATGCTTGCACTGCTGTACTCAGTGCCCCCAACCTTGCAACAAGCTACTCCCCACTCATGCCTCTTTCAGTGACTTCTGGACACTTATGGGAAGTCTGCGTCAGTCTCCTTATAGGGAGTCAGACTTATGGGGGCCCGACTCCTTGTGGGGTTACTGCTCCTTTTCCTGTGTCCTGGTGTGCACAAGGGTTTGTTTGTGTCCTCCAAGAGTCTGTTTCTCCAGTCCTGTGTAAGTTCTGTTGGTTCTGTGGTGGGGTTATTGGCAACCTCCTCTAAGAGGGCTTATGCCATACCCAGGTCTGCTGCACCCAGAGCCCCTGTCCCTGCGGCAGCCCACTGCTGATCCGTACCTCCAGAGGAGAACCTCGGACACAGTTCTGGCTCAGGCTTGTGGGTTGGGCATGTGTTTTGTGCCCTTCCTAGGTCAGAGCAGCTTAGGCAACCAGGTGCTTGGCAAGTGCACTCTCCCAGTGGGCCTGCATCTCCCGGGTCCCCGCTGCTCGATTTCCCAGGTGCACCGTGAGAGCACCATCACAGGTGTGCTGTATGTCTCCTCTGGAGAGCTCATCTCTGTCTGCGACCCTCCTGGTGGATGTCAACCATCCAGGATCTCAGGAAGATAAGGTTAGCAGCTGGGAGCCTGCTCGCAGTTTGGTGGAAGATGCAGCAGCCCCTTGCCTTCTGGTTCTGACTGTGGCAGGCCTGCCTTTCTGCCTCCAGGTGGGGAGTGACAGATTAGCCCTGGCTAGCTATCCTTTGGTATTCACTCAATCCTTTGTTCTCTGAGTGGCCAGGCTGCCTGTTAGGTTCGAGCCTTTCGCAGGAAAGTTCTCTTTTCCACAGTTGCAGTTAGGTGTGTATTCTGTTTGTTTTGTTTCATTTTTTTTCCTCTCAGTTATGTTGCCCTCTGAGATTCCAAAACTCCTTACAGATCTGCCTGTGAAAGGGTTTCCTACTCTGCGGAAACTTTTCCTCCTTCACGACTCCATCCCCAGGACAGGTCTCCATCCCTAACTCTTTTGTCTCTCTTTTTGTCTTTTATATTTTGTCCTACCTCCTTTCAAAGAGAATGGGCTGTCTTTCTGGGTGCCTGGTGTCATCCGCCAGTGTTCAGAAGTTGTTTTCTGCAAGTTGCTCAACATTCAAATGATCTTTTGGTGAATTTGTGGGGGTGAAGGTGGTCTTCCCATCCTATTCCTTTGCCATCTTGCTCAATAAAGAAATGAGACTGCTAGCTGGTACGTTAAACCTCCAAATGCAGTTTGATCTAGGAGTACCGTAGGGCTTCCACAGACTTTGTGCTGGAAGAGAACTATCTGTGATAGCAGGGATCAAACACCAGTGAACCAGAGTGCTGCTCTGACTCAGCTGGGAAAGAATCATTATACTTGGAATACAATGGCCCCAGGTGGAAAGGACACTCATCATCCCCATAGGAAATAGAGTATACATTCTTACGTATACAGCTTATACTGTTAATGTATACAGTGGACTTGCTTTGGGCTTCTCCCCTTAGTGTTTTCTTACATACTCTAATTATCTGTTATTAGAAAACTTTGCTATATTGTCTGCTCCTCACTCTATGTCTTCCTGGTATCACCCAAAGCATAATTGGCAACTTGGGCATCTGAATGATAGGATGGTACCCCATAGTGGTGGAGACATTTTCAACCTAAATCCAGTAATGTGCCACTGATAAGATTTTCAACTGGGCTGTAAAAGATATAGGACAGTTCCCTGATTCAGGTATGTATTGTAGGTATCAGTGGCGATATTAAAGTGATGTTTGAGTAAACCAATATTTTCCATATGACCAAAGTATAATATTACAAGATCATTTATGATCAAAAAGCTATTTAAAGTGCAAAATTAGTGAATTTAAAAGAAAATGAGAAGCTCACTGATGTGGTTTCAGAATCTGCATTTCAACTAAATTTTTAGAAGCTACTACTTGTTGGTTGTGCTGAGAATCATAGAATTCAGTTTTCTGAAACTATTAAAAGTCCTCTTTTCCAACAACACATCTGTTTGAGATGATTTTATTTTTATATCTCAACTGAAATAATACACCGCAATAGACAGAACTCATAATCAGATGTGAGGTAACCAGCCTTCTGTTAAGCCAAAAATTAAAGTTATTTGCAAATAGGAAATGTAATGCCACCATTCTTAACCATTTTATTCTTGAAAATAGTTATTTTCACTCAATGTTATTTGTTTTTTTATATTTAGCCTGTTCCTGTATTTTCATTTCTACCATAGAAATTCAGCACATGCCATTATTGTTTACATTGTACAAAATGTCATTAATAACCTGACTTTCCTGCTAGTTCAGGACTATGAACTCTATTTTATTCGGAAAGAATGCTTAACATGAGATCTACCCTCTTAAACTTTTAAGTGTGTGATATGTTATTGGCAGTAGATACAATGTTGTGCAACACATCTCAAGATCTTATTTATCACCTTGTCTGAAACTTTATGCCTCTCAATTAACATTCCTCATTTCCCCCTCCCCTTACCCCCTGGCAATCACTGTTTCTCTCTTTAATTCTATGAAGTTGATTTTAAGATACCTTATAAAATGGAATCATGCAATGTTTGTATTTTTCTAATTGGCTTGTTTCACTTGGAATAATGTCCTCAAGACTCGTGCCTGTTGTCATTATTACAGAATTTACTTTTATTGAGGTGGTATCATATTCAGTTGTATGTATATACCACAGTTCTTGATTCAGTCATCTGTTGACAATAACTTAGGTTGCTCCCACCTTGTAGCCGTTATGAGTACAACAGTAAATATGGGAATGCTAATATCTTTTTGAGATAGTAATTATATATTCCTTTGATTGATTGTCTATTAGTGGATTGCTGGATTATGTGGTGTGCATGCTGCTAAGTCACTTCAGTCATGTCTGACTCTGTGTGACCCTATGGATTGTAGCCCCTCAGGCTCCTCTGTCCATGGAGATTCTCCAGGCAAGAATACTGGAGTGGGTTGCATGCCCTCCTCCAGGGGATCTTCCCAACTCAGGGATCAAACCCACATCTGTTAAGTCTCCTGCATTGGCAGGTGGGTTCTTACCACCTGGGAAACCTGGATTATATGGCAGTTCTACTTTTAATTCTGGGAGCAGGCTCCATACTGTTATGCATAGTGGGTTTACTCATTTACATTATTTCCAATAGAGTATGCTGCTGCTGCTGCTAAGTCGCTTCAGTCATGTCCGACTTTGTAAGACCCCATAGACAGCAGCCCTCCAGGCTCCCCCGTCCCTAGCATTCTCCAGGCAATAACACTGGAGTGGGTTGCCATTTCCTTCTCCAATTCATGAAAGTGAAAAGTGAAAGTGAAGTCACTCAGTCATGTCCGACTCTTCGCAATCCCATGGACCGCAGCCTACCAGGCTCCTCCATCCATGGGATTTTCCAGGCAAGAGTACTGGAGTGGGGTGCCATTGCCTTCTCCGATAGAGTATAGGGTTCCTTTTTTTCCTGTACTTTTCTAAAACATTTTTAATTTTTTTATATAGCCATCATGAGATATGTGAGGTGAGAGTTCATTGTGATTTTGATGGACATTCCCCCAAGGATTGGTGTGATTAGCTTTGTTATTATACCTGTTGGCCATTTGTCAACTTTGGAGAAATATCTGTTAAGTCATTAGCCCATTTCTTAATTGGATTATTAATGTTTTTGCTATTTAGTTATAGGGGTTCTTTATAGATTTTTGATGATAATCTCTTATGATAATTATTGTTTGTAAATACATCCTCCCATTCCTTAGATTGTCTTTTATCCAGTTGATTGTATTCTGTGCAGAAGCTGTTTAGTTTGATGTAGTCTCGCTTGATGAGTTTGTAATCTCAGCTGCCTGTACTGTACTGTGCTGTCATGTTCATAAAATCATTGCCAAGATCAATGTCAAGTTTCTCCTTGTTTTTTTCCTAATAGTTTTATAGTTTTAGGTCCAAGTCTTTAATCCATTTTGAGTAGAGTTTTGTGTATGGTAGAAGAGTTGAATTTTCATGATTTTGACTATTGAATTTCAATTTTTCTAATCATTTATTGAAGAGACTGTTACTTACCCACTGCATATTTTTGGGCATCCTTGTTGAAGATCAGTTGACCATATAGGCATGGATTTATTTCTGGGAGCTCTATTCTGTCCCATCACTTGGTATCTCTTTATGCCAGTTCCACATCATTTTTATTACTGTAGCTTTGTAATGTAGTTTGAAGTTAGGAAGTGTGGTGCTTCCAGCTTTGTTGTCCTTTCTCAAGATTGAGTTGGCTATATGTAGTGTAGAATTCTATTTCTATAAAATATGTCTTGGGGTTTTTGAGTCTGTAGATTGCTGTGGGGAAAAGGGACTTTTTAGCAACAGTTAGGATTTTCAGTTCATGAATGCGGAAAGTCTTTCCATTTGTTTGTATCTTGATTAATTTATCAGTGTTTTATAATTTTCAGTATACAAGTCTTTCACCTCAATTAGCTTTATTTCTAAGTATTTTATTCTTTTGGTGCTATTATAAATAGAACCATCTTTCTAACATGCTTTTTATAAAGTTCATCATTAGTATACTGAAATTCAGTTGAGTTACAAATATTAATTTTCTGTCTCGCAAGCTCATTTTATAGTATTAATAGTTTTTTTTAACAGTCTTTAGTGTTTTCTTTATATAAGAACATATTTTTTGCAAACAGGGACAGTTTTACTTCTTTATTTCTGATTTCATTTGCTCTTTACTTTTTTTTTCCTTCCCTTATTGGACTCCCAGGACATATTAAACTGTGTTGAATAGAATTGGTGAGAATGGACATCCTTAGTTAATTCCTTATCTTAGAGGAAAAGCTATCATTTTTCTTTGAGTATTGAATGTTAATCATGGACTTTTCATATATTGTATTGAGGTAATTTACTTATATTTCTGTTTGAGTTTTTATCATTAAAGCCTGTTGAATTTTGTCTTTTTTGCATCTATTAAGATGATCATGATTTTTTATCTTTTATTCTGTTAATGTAGTTTATCACATTTACTGATTTGCATGTTGATTCTTGCATCCTGGAGAAAAATCCCATGTAGTTGTAGCATATGATCCTTTTAATGTGTTGTTCAATTTGCTTTGTCAGCATTCTGTTAAGGATTTTTGACTCTATATTCATCAGAGCTGTTGGCTTGCTATTTCCTTTTCTTATATATATATATATTTTTTTCAACTGGCTTTGGTATTAGGTAATTCAGGCCTTCTAAAATGAAAGAATGTTGAAACTACCACACAATTGCACTCATCTCACATGCTAGTAAAGTAATGTTCAAAATTCTCCAAGCCAGACTTCAGCAATACATGAACGGTAAACTTCCTCATGTTCAAGCTGGTTTTAGAAAAGGCAGAGGAACTAGAGATCAAATTGCCAACATCTGCTGGATCATGGAAAAAGCAAGAGCGTTCCATAAAAACATCTATTTCTGCTTTATTGACTATGCCAAAGCCTTTGACTGTGTGGATGACAATAAACTGGAAAATTCTTCAAGAGATGGGAATACCAGACCACCTGACCTGCCTCTTGAGAAATCTGTATGCAGGTCAGGAAGCAACAGTTAGAACTGGACATGGAACAACAGACTGGTTCCAAATAGGAAAAGGAGTACATCAAGGGGCTGTATATTGTCACCCTGCTTATTTAATTTATATGCGGAGTACATCATGAGAAACGCTGGGCTGGAAGAAGCGCAAGCTGGAATCAAGATTGCCAGGAGAAATATCAATAGCCTCAGATATGCAGATGACACCACCCTTATGGCAGAAAGTGAAGAGGAACTAAAAAGCCTCTTGATGAATGTGAAAGAGGAGAGTGAAAAAGTTGGCTTAAAGCTCAACATTCAGAAAACGAAGATCATGGCATCTGGTCCCATCACTTCATGGGAAATAGATGGGGAAACAGTGGAAACAGTGTCAGACTTTATTTTTTTGGGCTCCAAAATCACTGCAGGTGGTGATTGCAGCCATGAAATTAAAAGATGCTTTCTCCTTGGAAGGAAAGTTATGCCCAACCTAAACAGCATATTAAAAACTAGAGCTATTTGCCAGCAAAGTTCTATCTAGTCAAGGCTATGGTTTTTCCAGTAGTCATGTATGAATGGATATGAGTTAGATTATAAAGAAAGCTGAGCATGGAAGAATTGATGCTTTTGAACTGTGGTTTTGGAGAAGACTCTTGAGAGTCCCTTGGACTGCAAGGAGATCCAACCAGTCCATCCTAAAGGAGATCAGTCCTGGGTGTTCATTGGAGGGACTGATGTTGAAGCTGAAACTCCAATACCTTGGCCTCCTGATGTGAAGAGCTGACTCATTTGAAAAGACCCTGATGCTGGGAAAGATTCAGAGCAGGAGGAGAAGGAGACAACAGAGGATGAGATGGTTGGATGGCATCACTGACTCAATGGACATGAGTTTGGGTGGGCTCCGTGAGTTGTTGATGGACACGGAGGCCTGGGGGGCTGCGGTACATGGGGTCACAAAGAGTCAGACATGACACAACTTAGTAAATGAACTGAACTGAACTGAAGCGTATATTTGATTTTTGGCCCTTGATATTTACTGCTGTGCCTCATTAGTCAAGAGAGGAGTCTTTTCTAAGTTTTAATCACCTTGTTTGTTAAATAAGAATGATGATAATAGCTTCTTTACACCATTGCAGGGATTAAATGAGGCAATGTATGTAAATATGCAAGGAACATAGCAGGTGGCTCAATCTCCTTTTTCAATGTATATGTTTATCACTATGAACTTTTCTGTTAGTACTGTTTTTGTGGCCTCCTGTAAGTTTTAGTATGCTGTTTCTATTTTCATTTGTATGGAGATATTTTTAAAATTTCTTCTGTGACTCAAAGAAGACCTTTGTCCCAAAGACCTTTTAATTTCTTCTTTGACCCAAAGTTTAAGTATGTTTTAATTTCCATATATTTGTGAATTTCTCATTTCTCCTCTGCTATTGGTTTTTAGTTTTATTCCATTGTGGTCAGAAAAGATACTTGTATGATTTCAATTATTAAATTTTTAAGACTTGTTTATGATATAACATATGATCTGTGCTGGAGAAAGATCTCTGTTTCCTGGATAAGAATGTGAATTCTGCTGCCATTCGTGTAATGTTCTGCTTATGTCTGTTCGATACATTTGATCTATAGCATTAATCAAGCATTAGTCAAGAGCCAACGCATTGGAAAAGACCCTGATGCTGGGAAATATTGAGGGCAGGAGGAGAGGGGGGATTGCAGCGGATGAGATGGTTGGATGGCATCACCAACTCAGTGGACATGGGTTGGAGCAAACTCTGGGAGAGAATGAAGGACAGCGATGTCTGGCATGTTGCAGTCCATGGGGTCACAAAGAATCAGACATAACTTAGTGACTGATCAACAAAAATCCTTATTGACCTTCTGTCTGAATGTTTTGTCCATTATTGAATGTGGTTTAGGAAGTCTTTGATATGGTAGAACTGATGTCAGTTTCTCCCTTCAGTTCTGCCAGTGTTCACTTTATACATGTAGGCGGTCTGTTATTGGGTGAATATATTTATAAACATTTTATTTTTGTGTAAGGTTGAACATTTGTCTTAATATTTTACTTGTACCTTTAATTTCTAGTTAGTCTTATAGCTATAAGTACAGTCAATCCTACCTTTTATTTACTATTTCATGAAATGTTTTTCTGTCCTCTCACTTTGAGACTATGTGTGTCCTATATCTAAAGGTTTTTCTAGATAGCATGTAGTTCGGTCTTTTTTTTTCTATCAATTCAGTTACACTGTCTTTTGAGGAGTAAAATCTATTTAAATTTTAGATAATTATTGGTAGGAAAGTATTTACTGATATTGTTGTGCCCAAGTTGCGAAATCTCCCAGTGACCACCAGGGAGCCGATATCCGATGCAAAAGCAAGAGAGTTTTTATTACCAAGCTCGAGCTGGGGCTCCCACCGATACTGACGCAGCAGCTATAGGGAGGAGCCCTGAGCTCTGGGTTACATTGCTTATATAGGGTATTCTCACGTGAAAAATTTGAAAACCAGGAGTCTCCCGGTCTGATTGGTCACCTTCTGGTGAAGGGTTAGGTGTTGAGTTCTGATTGGTTCTTGTTTCCCGGGCTGGCCATGGGTGCTGATTGGTTCCCATTTCCTGGGCTTGATTCGAATTTCCTGGGCTGGCCAAGGGTTCTGATTGGTTCCCAGGTGGTGGGATGAGGTCAGGGGATTTCCAAAGGCTCTTGGATTTCCAAAGACTCTTTTCCCGAAACCTTACAAAATGGAGTAGCTTAGATTCTTCAATATCATTTGTTTCTTTTACAGTTAGTCTTATAATTCTTTTGTCTCTTTTCTCTTGCTGTCATTTATGTTTTGTTGATTTGTAAAAATTTATTGATATGCCTTGATTGTTTTCTGTTTATATAACTTCTTTAGATTTTTTTGGTGTGGTTACTTTGAGCTTACAATAATGTACAGTTATAACATGATTTAAGATGGTAAAAAATACAAAGTTTAATAAATAATTGAACTTCTCCCTTTTCTGTTACTGTTATCACAATTTGGGTCTACCTATGTATGCTTTAATATATTTTAAAGTTATTTTAATACTTCTTTTTTTAACTTTTATACTGGAATTAAAATGATTTACCCACCCCCATTATAGATTTGTCCATAATGTGTTGCTGAGTTGGTGTTTGTGGAAAGAAAGAAGGTCCAGATCTTCCTTTACTACCATCTTGTTGGTATCACTCCTGAAAAGTTATTTTAGTAACCACATATTGGGGTAGTTACATTTTTAATGAGTTAATAAATATTTTCAAATATAACAGTTTTAATTTCTAATATGGTACATATCAGTAAATGTAATCCACATAAGCAAAAGTTCTTTGAGGCTCTCAATAAATTTAAGAGAGCAAAAACCTGGCCTCTAGCAACATTTTTCTTCACTTAATAATCATATCAGGTTTTTAAAAGCAAGTTTGGGGAAACAAAAGTTCCATGTCAACCAGTTGCTTGATTAGTGTAATGATCTCTTGTTAGCTTCTAGACTTTAGTTTTGTCTAATGCCTCATATAAGGAGGGCTGTTTCTGTTTATCATAGCCAGTTAAAACAAGAGGAACTCAACATGTTTGTGAAAGGTACAAAGGCAACATGACCTAGCTACACATAAGATCTGTGAAAATACCTGTACTAATTATGAAATAAGGTAAAAGCTGTTTGACTACCAAATCTCTTCAGATGCTGTTCCAATTTTTAATACTACCCCCTCCCCTCCACCACCATAGAATTTCTATATTTAAACAGATGCACTTTAGAGGATTTTCAAAATTCAATCTTTACCTTATTTTATAGAAATTACTATATACTGGGCTTCCAACTTAGTAATTTAAAACACAGATTAGATTCTGCCTCCTGCTTGCTTTTTGGCTTCATGATGCTAAAGCTGAAACTCAAGTACTTTGGCCACCTCATGCGAAGAGTTGACTCATTGGAAAAGACTTTGATGCTGGGAGGGATTGGGGGCAGGAGTAGAAGGGGACGACCGAGGATGAGATGGCTGGATGGCATCACTGACTCGATGGATGCGAGTCTGAGTGAACTCTGGGGGTTGGTGATGGACAGGGAGGTCTGGCATGCTGTGATTCATGGGGTCGCAAAGAGTCGGACACGACTGAGCAACTGAACTGAACTGAAGACTGAGGTTAAGTTAAAGCTTACAAGGTGTGTGACCACTCACATCATGGAACCTAGTATTTCTGTGTCAATGATAGTACACTCAGTGTTTCTTGCTGGTGTTCATAAAGCTACATTAAAATTACTTGTATTCCAATCACACTCACTGCAGAATGCAGTATTCCATTTGTGGGTGAGGCAGGGGTAGGATAGATTTCTTGAAATAGATTCTACAAACTTGACTTTTCTCACTATAGCAAATCCACCAGTATTCTACCTGAAGCATCTGCTCACAGAAATTTGAAGCCATATGGAGGAGTAGTTGCCAACACAAGTAACCACTGCATTTTGTGGTATCTAAAATGCATGTCTTAATCCCCTGATCATTACATATGAGTCTATTTCAATTATGGTTTACTAGTTGTCTACTGAAATTACTCTTTAACATATCTAAATCCTTTCCTTTATGTAACTTTTGAGTATTTAGTAGTCACTTGATTTGGATAACAGATGTCTTTGTAGTCTTTTAGTAAGCAGTAGCCATCATTATATTATTTTTATGAATGCATATAATACCTTTATAGGTAGTATAAATAGAATGACTTCAAATGACAGGAAAACTTTGTCTCTTCAGTTTTTCTCATGCTTCCATGTTCTCCCTTTAAGGTCTCTTTGATCAATACTGGTAACAATAAACAGGGAAGGGAATTTTGCACTCCCTACCTAAGTTGGATGATTTATCAATACAACTAGCCAGTCCTGTCAAACCCTAAATCTCTTTCCTCCGTTTTTCATTTGTAAACTTTTTTGCCAAAATTAGCCTTAAAGTTTTAAAGTTTTGCCACTTCATATGAAGTATAAATAGGTAGGCATCCTGGTGTCAACTCCTCTACTTTTCCATCTCCTACTTTAACTCTTACTCATTAATATCTGTGTACATGAAAGATAAGGCTCTATTAGAAAAGCTTACTTGAAAGAGTAGCTGCTTCCTTACCTCCATCCTTGTTGCTATATTGTCCTCTGTAGCACTTGGCATGTTGTGTAGTTACTGATTTTTTTTTTTTTTTTTTTGTCTATTGCCTATTTTGCCTTACCACAATACAAAATCTCTGAGGACAGAGGTTTAGTTTTGCTTCTAATACTCTATTGCAAATACTAAGCACTAGGATAAATATTTACAGATCAAATATTTGTTGAATAAATGAATGACTGCTTGCTTGAATGCATGGATAAGTAAATGAATAAATAAATGATTTTTAGAAGTAGATTCAGCTAATAATATTCTCAAACATTTTCCCATATAATTAGCTGAAAGACAAATAATAAAAGCCTGACTATCTTGCCTAAGTGTTTTCTCAAACACACTCAGAAAATTAATAATTTCAAACTTCTCTTTATATAGATAGCATTTAATGTTACACTAGTATTTATTTAGAGTTGGTTAAGGCTGTCAATCTGTATGAATGAATACCCACACACAAACCTTCAGTGAGTTAACTTAGAGTCTTCTGTTCTTCAAGATAGGCTTTTCTCAAAAAATCCATTGTACTTCTTTTTCTGATGTACCTATAAAAATATCTCTAATGCATTAATTTTTATAAAAATTTTCTTAAAAACCCAATGGGACAGAGCATTAAAAATGTATTGATAAATGTTCCAAAATTAAAACTGAAGCCTCCTGTATGTCAAACATCAATTGGTAAGAGGAAAACTGCAAGCCACACTCTGGGAGAAGATATTTTTTAACTTTATATAATGCTGCAATTATATTTATAATAGAAAAGTCAAAGCAACATGTTTCTCAGTAGGGGAATGGATAAACTCAGGCTTATACAACACTACTGTTAAAAATAAAATTTAGCAAGATGTAAAAAAGTATATAAATTTATAAATAAAAGCTAAAAATAAGTTACAAAAGTACATGCATGTATGATACCACTTACATAGTTTAAAATACAGAACAACAGCAGGTATTATATAAGCTTGTGTGGGAAAGACGCATTACAGAGTAGATATCTCTAAAGAGAAAAAGGAACACAGAATGGAGATTTTAAAGTATCTGAATGTTTTTTTAAAGAACTAGGAGAAATTCAACAAATCTTACCATTTTTATGAGTACATGTGTGTCTCTTTATATCTGACTCTATCCCTGCCCCCAACCAACTTTGGAACAGTCTCAAACTTAGGGAAAAAAAAAACAGTTTGAATAATTTATTTCTTTCCTAAACCATTTGCTGAAGAGGAACTAAAAAGCCTCTTGATGAAAGTAAAAAAGGAGAGTGAAAAAGTTGGCTTAAAGCTCAACATTCAGAAAACGAAGATCATGGCATCCGGTCCCATCACTTCATGGGAAATAGATGGGAAACAGTGGAAACAGTGTCAGACTTTATTTTGGGGGGCTCCAAAATCACTGCAGATGGTGACTGCAGCCATGAAATTAAAAGACACTTACTCCTTGGAAGGAAAGTTATGACCAACCTAGACAGCATCTCCAAAAGCAGAGACATTACTTTGCTAACTAAGGTCCATCTAGTCAAGGCTATGGTTTTTCCTATGGTCATGTATGGATGTGAGAGTTGGACTGTGAAGAAGGCTGAGTGCCGAAGAATTGATGCTTTTGAAGTGTGGTGTTGGAGAAGACTCTTGAGAGTCCCTTGGACTGCAAGGAGATCCAACCAGTCCATTCTGAAGGAGATCAGCCCTGGGATTTCTTTGGAAGGAATGATGCTGAAGCTGAATGAAATTCCAGTACTTTGGCCACCTCATGTGAAGAGGTGACTCACTGGAAAAGACTCTGATGCTGGGAGGGATTGGGGGCAGGAGGAGAAGGGGACGACAGAGGATGAGATGGCTGGATGGCATCACGGACTCGACGGACGTGAGTCTGAGTGAACTCCAGGAGATGGTGATGGACAGGGAGGCCTGGCGTGCTGCGATTCATGGGGTTGCAAAGAGTCGGACACGACTGAGCAACTGAACTGAACTGAAACCATATGAAAATAACACTGCATTTACCATAATACTTTAGTATTGCATACTAGTCCTCAGAACTCACTGAAGTTTTAACAGTTCCTCCTATTTGATTTGACTCAAAAGAATCCAGTCTAGACTCAAATTACACTTAATTGTTGTGTGCATCTTCTTCAATCTAGATTAATTTCTTCAGCTTTCCTTTACTTTCATCATCTTGATACTTTTGATGATTACAGGTCAGTTATTTGCAGAGTGTGTTGGGGAAATACAACTAAAAAAAAAATCTCCTCCCAACCCACAAAAATGTCTCTGCAAGCCTAGAAGAGAAAGAAAAGTTTGGGTTTTATTAATGAATAAGCATCAAACAAGAATTTGATGGGTATCATAGGCAGTGCACTAAGAGATACCAAAAACAAATATCACACCCTTGGACATAGTCCAGCAGATATAATCCATTGCATACATATTTTCAAGGTAAATAATAACTAGTTCTCAAGTATGAAGACTTGGCAACACCATTTGTTACACATGTAATTGTACTTGTGTTAGTCACTCAGTCATGTATGACTTTTTGTGACCCTATAGACTTGTAGCCTGCCAGGCTCCTCTGTCCACTGAATTCTCCAGGCAAGAATACTAGAGTGGGTTGCCATTCCCTTTTTCAGGGAAACATCCTGACCCATGGATCGAGCCTGGGTCTCCCACATTGCAGGTGGATTCTTTACTATCTGAGCCACCTGGGAATCCTCATTGTCACACATAGTTCATCCCAGATTCACTTGATTGTTGGGATGACCTTCTATATTTGCTTAAGTAGGATTTAGCCAAAGGAAAATGAATTTCTCACTTTTATAAAGATGGTAGTTTTGCAGCTTGAGTCAAGGCTGGTGTAGAAGTCTGGTTGCCACCTTCCCATAGACACTGGGAGATAGCTGTCTTCTTTGATTGTTATATTTCAGGTTCTTGAGAAAGATATTCTTGGACTCCACTGGTGATCCAGTGTTTAAGACTCTGAGCTTCCTCTGCAGTGGGCACCAACTAGATTCCACATGACACAGTGCCCCCCCACCAAAAAAAATTGTGAAAAAGATATTCCTGGCTCTGGGAAGCTGGAAAGAGGCTTATTTAGCTTTTGTAAAGATTTACATTTCATACAGACAGAGAAAGAACTAAGAATTATATATTTCTGTCAAGTAAATCCTCTAAGAAAAGGGAGGTAGAAGAAATCTCTTCACTTACTTTCAACAGGGAAATTTTTTATTTTAGGTTTGTATTTACACTTTCAATCCATTTTTGTTACTATAGTAAAATAGTGATATCACCTATTTCCAATTAACTCCATTGCCATTTTTACCTTTCTCTGAGCAAGTTGCAGGCCTCTAAATATCCAGCAAGTTTCTAGTAAAATACATAGTAAAGCCATTGTTAGAATTATGACAAAAAACAAAATTACTAAGTTTTGAAAAAGACAGTATGTCATTTGCTTGGAGGAATGACCTTTGAATAAATCATGCCTGTGATGAATGGTTAAATCAAACTCTTGATTGGCAGTGCACAAAAATTTTGCTTAGTGATCCATGAATTTTACAAACTGATGTGATGTCTTTATTGTTCACATTTTCCAATGCATCACTAAACATTATGATTAGTTCTTTATCAAGTTTTAGCCAATCCCAGCCTATGGGGCAGCTTAACTATGGAGTTTGAATACTCTAAAATTTTAATTTAGAGCTTTCCTTGCAAGGTCTAATAAATTTCTCCTGATTTTCATTCAATGACATAAGTACCATCACATGACTGTGACAACTTAGGCTATTTAGGAATTTTTCTGTCTTCACAAATTTTTCCCAGATGTGAAATGCAAAGATACTCATGGTCATCAACTAGTATCAGTCTTAAAATATGACACTCATTGAAGGTACAGACTGAAATTCTATTGTTTGTGTATGGATCTAATATACATTAGGTCCACCCAATGAACTTTATATTTTTTTGTCTCAGGTCTAAATCAGTAACTATATTATTATAACAGTCAACTAAATCTCCATGGGTTTATCTGTCTTTATTGGGATTGGCCAAGGGCGCATATCCCAAAACTAATTTAGTGCCATTAGACCTGTCAACTGCTGTCTCTCTCTGTAAATGCCAGATTTCTGTGCATCTGTTATTTAAATGTTTTTCTTATTTATACCATTCTTCTAATCAAACTAGTTAACAGAACTTAAAAAAATTAAATTTAGAGCCTAAGTACCTCAATGCTTATTATTTGTACTTTGTTTTTACCAAAAATTACTAATGATGATGGTCCAATTTTTTACTTTGTCAATAATCAGATGTCTGGTTTTTAAGTCCAGAATCTGTTCGTACTTGGAGTAGAATTGAGAGGTGATCAAAAATAGAGTTATGGGAACCATTACTTGGAGTATAGAAAGAAAGAGTCATGTAACAAATTGCTTGTTTGTTTTCTAGTAAAGGGTCTTCCCCAGTGGCTAAGCTGGTAAAAACTGCCTGCTAACCCAATTGTGATTCTTAAAGTAGTTTAAATTACCCTGCTGTGAAAAGAACAGCAAGACAGTCTATGAGAATGGTAATAAGCATGCTAGAATGCCACATTCTAGTTAAGCTGAGCCCCAATATCAATTACTAAGAAACCTGAAATTTGAAGTTATTTAGAACCATAGTCCAGTCCACCTCAGGAAAGATGGGTCCAGCTGTTGGTTTGGCAGTGACTTTGACAGACATATGGGTGAGCAGCAGCATGTAAAAGGATCTCTCCCAGCATAATGACAGCCATTTTTCCTGCAGAATATCTTCATGAAGATGAAATCTCCTGTCCATAGAGGTGGAGGATTTCTTCCAGAGAGGTTTTCCAGGTCATTATGACTCTGTGTCTCTGAGTTTCCAAGGAGGAGAGAATTCAAGTATTGAACATGATTATGAGGGCATCAGCTAAATTCAATCACAGGATGTCTTCACAGACCATAATTCATAGACCTGCCAAACATAAGTTCAAAATTCAAGAGAGATGCTTCCCGTTTATTTTTTTAACAAAACCAGTGGTAAAGCTCTTAAGCCATTTCAGTGTTGGTGGGTTACTAAATCAGTCAATGTGGTATTTTGTTTTTAGTGGTTGATTAATTTGTTCTACTTGTCCAGAGGACTGAAGGTGATTTGGCCTATGACAACTTACATGCTCAGTTGCATCCAACTCATTGCAGCCCATGGACTATAGCTCACCTGGTTCCTCTGTCCTTGGGATTCTCCAGGCAAGGCTACTGGAGTGGGTTGCCATGCCCTCCTCCAGGGGATCTTTCCTGTCCCAAGGATCGAACCTGCATCTCCTGAGTTTCCTACATTACAGGGTGAATTCTTCACCCACTAGGCCACCTGGAAAGACCAATGACAGCTTACAGGTCTTTGAAAACATCCGCGTATTCCCTGAACAACAATAGAAATAACAGGTCTTCCTCTGTTCGAGTCACTGTCTTTACTAGACAGTAAAGATAGAGTCTTAACTGCTATCTAAACAGATTTCTTTTGTTGAAGACAGACTTCCAGTCATCCAGGCATTATGCACACCATAACTACACAAAATCACCTACCTTTTACAGTTGTTAGTTTTATGACAGCCAACCACCTTCCGATTCCTGGTAAAGTTGGCCAAGGAGGCTTTTCTGTGCTTACCATAGGAGTAGCCTTTATCTACTTCTGATAAACAGCAGGCCTCCTTGCTACATTTAGAACAATCCTATCTTTTTGGTAGGTGTAGTAAGAGTGTGGAGTCTTTAAACTCATTCTTTTACTAAATGATTTTGTTGATGGCCCAAAAATACTAACCAAGCAGATAGGGACTGCTGTATAGGAGTTACTTTGTTAGGTAATTTCACATTCTCACCGGATTTCTTTTAACTGTTAGGTAATTAGAATAGGAAAAAGGAGTCCAGAATGGTGGTGGCTAAAAGACAAAGAAGGGAAAATAGAACAAAGGAAGGTCCAAGGACTGGAGTGAGAACCTCAGGTGAAACAAGCAGCCCTCCTGGCTAGCCAGATTTACATAGGGCGGGCTCTATGTAAGGGGGAGGAAAAATAGCATATAAAAAGAGAAGCCAGCAATGAGCCGCTGGCCTCTTTTCTCTTCACATCTTTTGGGTCAGCCTGCCCTCACACCTCAAGGATGTATTTCCCTTTGCTTGCCAAATAAAACTGAGCTGTAACACTGATCTGTCTGCCACTTCAAATTTTTGCTGCAGAGAGACAGAACCAAGGAAATTACATACTCCCCCTAACAGCCTTTTTTCTTAATCTGCTTGTTTATTTTTTGTTTATGAAGTAGATTTTTGAAATTGAACACTTACTGTATTGCAGTGGGAGCTTCTAAATTTGGAGTCTGTCAGGTTTTAATAAAGAATTTTTCAGCTCTTCATTTTGAAAAGTTGCTGCTGCAAGCCATGTGCTATCCTAGGATGCGTGACCTCCAGAGGAGAGGATTTCGAACTGGGGCCAGAGATCAGGCTTGACCACTGGAGCTTTTTGTGTAGCAAGGTTTTATTAAAGTATAATAGAGATAGGGAAAGCTTCTGACATAGACATCAAGGGGGACAGAAAGAGTGCCCCCTTGCTAATTTTTAGCAAGGTGTTTTATGTCTGTTAATGAGCTTCTAATCAGATAAAAGAAACACCTGAAGGCTGAGGGAGTTTCACCAGGCCCCTCTCTCACAATATGCATTTCTGAGATAGAATGGCACAAGGTTTGTCATCCCCAAACAGAAAACAATTGACATGAATACTGGTTTGTTGAACCATTAATCAGCCCAAGGTTTGAGAAGAGAAAAATAGTCTCAGGGGGAACCATTTTGAAGAAAGGCAGATTCCAAAGCAAATACATAGTTTCATTAACATAGCTTAAGAAAAACATTTCTGTAAGAAAAATGCATTGGTTAGCTTAAGGCAGAACCAGGTGTCAACACAGAATTAAAGAAGCCTCTTAAAGAGTCAGACACAACTGAGTGACTTTCACTTCCACTTAACTTTGTGTAGAGAAGGAAAAAAATGTCTGCCACTTGCAGTTTATTTCTTCCTGCCACTCGGGGACCTCTGGCCTTCCTACCTGTTACCCTCTCAATTTCAGCAAATGAATCACTCCTGTCTAACTAGGCACTTGTGAAGCCTCTGTTAAATCAGCTGTGATTTTTCCATGAGGTTTTGATAACTATCAAAATGAAAAGTCCCCTATTAAATTGTTGTATGGGTGATATGGCAGAAACCACAACATTTTAAAGCAATTATCCTCCAATTAAAAATAAAAGAAGTACCATATAAAAATTGCATTTTGAGATCATAACCAATAGTTGATGCTCTGCTGCTAAGTCATTTCAGTCATGTCCGACTCTGTGCGACTCCAGAGACGACAGCCCACCAAGCTCCCCTGTCCCTAGGATTCTCCAGGCAAGAACACTGGAGTGGGTTAGTTGATGCTCTGGTAACTTCTATTAATTTGTCACCAGCTTTATAAGTTAAGACAGCTTAGGAAGCCTTAAGATGACTACTTTTATACCAAGAATCTGACCCACTAAAAAAAGTTATTAAATATCCAGTATGAATAAGAATATCAGATAAATCAGGTAGAGTGTCTCAAAAATTGGAATCTCAAAGCTAGTGATGAGATTATAGCTAGTCTCATTTGTTCAAAAACTTCTTCACATTCTAACAAACCAAATGGAGAAGTGGGAGGGAGGGGGGGAGGGAGGGCAGAGAGAAGGCAAAAGATTGGTCAGTTACAGAAGAAACAAACAAAAACAAAAACAAATGTACTAAAGTCAAAGTGGAAGAGTTAGGAAATATCAGAGTAATGGAACAACAAACATTGGTTTCTCACCTTTCCTGGCTATTCAGTAAGCACCTAGGGGAGAGAGAGAGAGAGAGAGAGAGAGAGAGAGAGAGTGTGTGTGTGTGTGTGTAGAGCCGCACTATCATCTCCCAATTCCAATCCGATAACACAGAGTGCAGTTAGGGTCTTGTCATTTCTGTATTTGTAACTTGTATTTTTATTCTTCGCAAGTTTAAAAAAATTGAGATAATATTTACATATAACATTATTTTAGGTATACAACATAATGATTTGATATATACATATATTGCAACAATTACTGTAATAAACTAACATCTATCAACAATGCATAGCTACAGACTGTGTGTGTGCGGTAACATTTAAGATCTACATTCTCTCAGCAACTGTAACATTTTTTTGATAGTGAGAAATCTATACCCCTTTATCCTTTATATACCTTGTTACATGATGAGGCCTTTGTTTTGAACAAATCTTAACCCCATAATGGGTACTCCAACCCCTGCCCCCAAACTCCTGCATGCGTAGAATCCCTTCTCAAGCGGGGAGTGCACTGTCAAGCCCTCATTTGGACATCCTCATACCTCTCAAGTTCAAAACCATTTGTTGAGCTTTGCATGGGTCCTCCTCACCCAACTCGGGCTGCCAAATCCCCTCCAGGAATGACCTTCATGTGGGGCATCCTCTCACCCAACGGAGCTTCTCATTTCCCAAGGGAAGGGAAATTTGAATAGGAAGAGAAAGAGAAATGTAAAGTCCAACTACATTAAGGAAACAACAACAACAAAAACCACTTTGTTTCTTTTCATTCCTATTCCAGGAGTTTCCAACCATTATCAGAGTCAATAATTCACTAGAAGGACTCACAAGACTCACCATAGTTATATTTATGACCATGATTTATTACAGGGAAATACTGTCTGCCAGGGAAGCTCAGTACACACTCGGCACCCAGGGTGTTTACTGGGGGCTGGTCACATAGGCAGCCTCTGTCTGGCTTGTACACAAATCTTAGTCTCTCAGAAGGAAAGCAGGTGTTGCAGCATAAACTGTGCTGCTTGTAAAAAAAGTTTAAACATAGTGAGCCACTCAACATTTCTGGAAATGATGAGAATACTTCCAAAACGCAAGTTGTAAGATGCCAGCTGAGGGCCAGTCTTGCACATATAGCAGTTAGACCTGTATGCTGCGTGAACTCTTTCCTGCACCGTCACTGACCTTTATTTTCATTTGGGTAACTGACAGCTAAGTGCATAAATCTTAATTATAAATTTTATATCAGTCTACTCATGTCACCACCGTAGATAAAAATATGGAATGTTCCTAGAACTCCAAATTTAGCCACTCTTCAGACTTCCATCACTATATAAATTACAGCTGACTTTTGTCTCCATGCAGATAGAATTATACAATACGTACTCCTTTGTGTCTTAGTTTTTTCTTCAACATTATGCCTGTGGAAGTCATCCATGTTGTTCAAAGTATCAATAGTCTATTGTTATTAACAAGTAGTATTCCCTTAGATAAATACTACTACAATTTAAGTACCCATCCTACTATATTTAAGTTTTATTTTTAAGTGAAAACCTTAAGAAAACTGATGAGCATATTTGTAAAAGTCTTTGGACAAAAGAGTTCTTTTGTTATTATTGTTACATACTCAGCAGTGGAATTGGAGGGTTAATAGAGTGCATGTCCAAATAGCGTATATTGCTTTTTTAATATTCTGACAAGGTCTGTCATCTATTGAAGCGTTTAATTGATACTTAATGTAATTACTGAAAGAGTTGGGCTACCATCATGCTACTTGTTTTCTCTTGGTCCCTTCTGCTAATTGTTTCTTCATTGCTCTCTTTCAGTTTTCTTTTTAATTAACCAGTTATTTGAGTACTGTGTTTTTTTGCTCCTATTTTAATTTCTTAGTTATACTGTCTCTTAGTGTTCTCTGAGAGAGTTAAGTTCTGTCCTGGTAGGCAGTTCAGTTACTATGGATTACCTTGTTCCTGTCAATATTAGTTACCGAATACCTAATATTAGGCTTTGTCAAGGCTGGTCTGTTTTGGTTTCCTTTTGCTCTTAGAGCATGACGATCACTCCAATGACATGATCCCTACCCCGAGAACCTGGCCTTTCTGCGGTCTTCATTGAATTGTGTAGGCTATGGTGTATCTTCACTCTGGCTGGACTTCAACTTGAACTTCTGTCACACTGGGTGGCCTCTGTAGTCTCTGCCCAGTTATTTGGGTTCCTTTTCTGTGATTCCCTCCTCTTGTAACTCACCATCAAATCCAGTCTTTTGTGTGTGTTCCTGTGTCTTCAACCATGAGAGGTTAAAGCTCTCTGTGTTATGGATTCCTGGAAAGTTTATTGAAAAGGGCCTTCTGGAATAAATTCTGGGTGACATGGGGCTCATTTCTCACACTCTCCTAGTCTCAGGATCACAGACCTGTCTTGATTTTGTTTCCAGTGCTGTGGACAGTTTTTCCAAATGTTTTCTCCTTGTAGAGCTGTTATTGGTAGAGAAACAAATCCTATACTAACTTTATATCATAGCTAAAACTGAAAAAACAAAAGTAATTTATATTTGTGTAATAGACTTTTATGGTTTATTAGTTATAATCAAGACTTGGATATATCAAATTTTTGGTGATGTTCAGATAGGAAATTAAAACAATAGTTTCTCACGTTAGACAGTTTCTTACCTGTGACACAGAATGAGAAATTAATTGCAGAAATAGTGTCTAAGAAATAATACATTCAAGTAACTTTAAAAAATAGTCAACAGACCAATGTATCAAACATACTAAATTTGATTATTAAAGTGGCAAAGGGGCTAAAAATTTTAACCTTTTCAAATACTTGTAATGGGAAAAGTTGATGTCCAAAATGCTAAATTTCTGATATCCTGACATCACAAACAACCCTTAAATAATAATTAGGTTGAAAGTGAAAAAGTAAAGTGTTAGTTGCTCATTCATGTCCAACTCTTTGAGACCCCATGGACTGTCTCAAAGGAGCCCTACCATGCTCCTTTGTCCATGAGACTTCCCAGGCAAGAGTACTGGAGTGGGTTGCCATCCCCTTCTCCAAGAGATCTTCCTGACCCAGGGGATTGAACCTGAGTCTCCTACATTGCAGGTGGATTCTTTACCCTCTGAGCCACATTTCTCTGGAAAATATTTCCTTAAACTTTACAAGTTTTAACACTAGAGATATGATCTTAAATATTTCATTGCCATTACCTAATATTGAAATAATAAAGTCATAAAAAAAAATTCCTGGGAATGTAGAGAACACTGAGAAGTAGCCTATCAATAACATTCCATTTAGCAAGTAAGTGCTTCCCAGCATTGAGCCTTTTACAGCCTGCAGTCCCTGGAGGAAGCTTGCTCAGATTTTTTACAGGCTATGTGTATTCAAAATACTGACCTGAATCTTCTTTCCCTGTATGAGTTATCTAATACTGCTTATTTTTTAAAACTTTTTATTTTGTATTGAGGTATAGTTGATTAACAATGCTGTGATAGTTGTAGGTGAACAGTGAAGGGACTCAGCCGTACATATATGGGTACCCATTCTCGCCCAAACTCCTCTCCCATCCAGGCTGCCACGTAACATTGAGCAGAGTTCCATGTGTTATACAGTAGGTCCTTGTTGGTTATCCATTTGAAATATAGCAGTGTGTACATGTCGATCTCAAACTCCCTAACTATCCATTCCCCTAGTTCTTCCCCCCAGCAACCAGAAGGTCATTCTCTAAGCCTGTGTTTCCAGTTTGTAAGTAAGTTCATTTATATCATTCCTTTTTAGATTCCACATAAAAGGGCTATCATATGATATTTCTCCTCTTCTGTCTGACTTACTTCACTCAGCTCCTAGAGTCATATAAAAGAATGTGCCTTCTCATATTGAATAGTTGTTAAAGAATTTAGAAAGTTCTTGTCAAGGTTACTAATCCTCTTTCCTGGTTGATAAACAGGACCTGTGTATTTCATTCCAGCTTCATCTTTTGGGTTAATTCCCCTGGCTTATCTCCTTTAAACAAGGCCACAGTCTTTGGTATTCTTTCTTAATGTTGTACCCAGGTGTGGTCTGCATAGCAAAGAGAACTTAAGGACATTTGCTTAGCTGAAGACTATATTTACTAATGTAATATAAAGTAGTTATATGGCATCATGTACTCATCTTGTGCTTTTATTTAACCAGAGAATTCAATAATTTTATGTTTACTATTGCTGTGTTGTGAAAACGAGTTGCTTTCTGTGAATTTATATGTTTCATCTAATTATTTTTGGTTAATTATTTCAGCTTTTAATTAGTTTAAATCCTAATTCTTTTATTAAAAATTCTTCATGCCCTCTTAACTTCTACCAACTTCCTATTGACTTCCTAGGATTTTCCAGCAACGTTCTCTAAAAATTATTGGTGAACTATTGTGTAACAGTAGGTCCATAAAGATCCATGGCAACACACCAGACTTTTATTCATTAATATTAATGTTATTAACTAAAATAATAACATGATAAGAACTACTATTCAGCTCACACTCTGTGGCAAACATTGTTTGTCCACATTCTGTTCAGTGATGTTCAACAAAAAGCATTATTGAATAACATCTATATGTATGGTGTTAGCAACTCTACAAAACATATAATTGAATTTTATACACAACTTACTTGAACGTAATTTTATAACTTATTAGGTAATGAACATAGGGCCAGAATTTGAATCTAGTGTGCATTCTCTAAAGCTCATGTTATATACCATTATCTCAATTGCCTCCTACTAATCAAGGACTTTTGATTCTGATTCCTATCGTCTCACCCAGTAGGTCTCCAACCTCCTAATAGCAGCCAGAATTCTGTGAACTATTTTAAAATTCACTTATGTATGCAGTATTCCTCCACAATGACTAAATCATTCTTTCTTAATGTGTTTCTGTGGAACAAGTTTCTGAGATGGTTCATTAAAATTTTGTGTTTAAAAAAATTCAAGTGATAAATGAGTGGGCAGTCAACCACTTCTACTTCTGCCCTTATTGGTTCTGAAACAATTGAAAATTAGAATGAGTGTGAAATACAGACTAAAGCACCTGTCTTGTAATTGGTGATACTGCATTGGAGAACATAGCTTAGTTAGACCTCAGGCCAGAATTATGCCCCCTTTACTTTTAACCCTTAGCAGCTGCAAGGTTGCAGCCCACTTCCCTTATTAGACCATAACTTGGAATGAAAACCTTTCTGTGCATGTGAGCCTGGAGTTGATTCAAGAATTCTTTTGATTCATTCCTCTGAGAGAGTAAATGCCAATAAAGGGCTTGGCTATATTCACTCAGTACTTAGTATATAGCCAAGTAAATTAGTCATTCTTTTGGCAATGGACAGTATCAAGTAAAAATAGGAGTGGCCTGAAAATATTAGTTATCCCCTTTGGATGCCAAAATAGAATTTTTATCCTTTTTGCAGGCTTACCTGGTGGCTCAAATGGTAAAGAATCTGCCTGAAATGCAGGAGATGCAGGTGCAATCCCTGGGTTGGGATAGATTCTCTGGAGAAGGGAATTGCAATCCACTCAAGAATTCTTGCCTAGAGAATCCCATGGATAGTGCAGCCTGGTGGGTTACAGTCCATGGGATTGCAAAGAGTTGGATATGACTGAGTGACTAACTAACACTATCCTTATAGAAAATGTGGGAATTAGGGTAAAATATACCTTTCTGAAAGTCATTACTTTTTTTCCTAAAAGAGTTCAAAAAAGTTGTCTATCTGTCTTTAGATTATAAACACAGTCTTTAGTTTGAAAGGTTGGAATAATATGTTTGCAGAATGCTTTGGGAAGCCTTGGATTACTGACATAGTCCGTCTCCATGTTAGGTGTGTAAGAGATGCTAAAGGTGGACCTTCTTTCTGGTAAGCCTTGCATGTACTTGGCAGCCACGGCTCTTCCTCCCTGCCCTCTTGCACATGGCTCTAACCTTAACCCTGCCTTCCAATTCCTTTAAATGAAATGCCCAGCCACAGTTGTTAAAACTTGAGAATGATTCCTTCATTTTCCTGGAATCATTTCTGACCAATTATCCCAAAGATTCAATTTCCTAGAATCATTTCTGACTGAATTATACCTTAATTTCATCTGCACTCTTACTAAAACTCCATAAAATCTTTGCCTTTTCCCAAGTTAGAATGCTAATGCTGTAGTGGTAATCATATTGTAATATAAATGTGTCATATCAACACATACACCTTAAAAAACATTATGGCAGTTATATCTCAAAATTGTAAAATAACAAATGTCATTATAGGCTTTGTTTAGTTAAAAAAAAAATCTAAAAATGAAAAGCCATTGAGAACAATACTAACATCAGAGAATGGTATTTCCAGGAAGGTAGAAAAAGAAAAGGAACACCCAATGAGTTTTAATTGCATTAGTTAATTTTAAAAAATATGTAAATCAGTATGAGAAACAATATTGCTCCTAGTAAAAACCACAAAGTGAGTAGATGAGAAATTGTTTATCATTCATCAAATTCTTAAAGTATTTCAACACTGAAAACAATTTAGGTTTTGAAAAAATAAAATCTTTCCAACTTTCAAAAAAAGGAAAATATTATTTCAGGGAATGAATGCGATAGACATTGTGTAATGCGTTAAGAAGTGTTTAAAATACATACAAAAAACTTTAAGAGTGCTATATTCTCAATATGATGAATAGTGTAAGTTCGGTAAATGTACATAAGGATCACTCTGTAGTACATACAGATAAATGTTGGAGGAAAAATAGTAGGAAGAAGTTTCAAAAGAGGAAACATTACAGCTGACACCACAGTAATACATTGGCATAAAAATAGATAGAACAATGGAACGGAATTGATTGCCAGGAAATAAATCCATGCTTGTATGGCCAACTAATATTTGACAGTGGAGCCAAGAATACTCCAATGGAAAAAGGATAGCTCTTAAATAAATGGTATTGAGGAAACTGAGTATTCATATATTAAAAAATGAACCTACATCTTACATTCACAAAAATTTGTGCAAAATACATTTACATCATTAATGTAAGCCCTGAAAGTTAAAAAAAAAAAAAATTCTAGAAGGAAGCATAGGGCAAAAGCTCTCTAATATTGGTCTTGACAACAGTTTTTTAGGTATGACACCAAAAAGCAAAAACAACAAAAGCAAAATTTAGCAATTAAGACTATCATCAAACTAAAAATGTTCTGCATGGCAAAGGAAACTATTAGGGAAATGCTGAGGCTATCTGTGGAATGGAAGGAAATATTTGCAAATCATAGTTGATCAAGGGGTTAATTAACATTCAAAAGCATAAAGAAATAGTATAAATCAATAGCAAAAACAATCCAATCAGAAATGGACAGAGGCACTGAGTAGACATTTTTTGAAAGAAGAAATCCAAATATCCAGCAGATACATAAAAAGATGCTCAGCATCACTAATAAGGAAAAAGCAAATCAAAATCACAATAAGATACCACCTCATAATGTCATCTCTTCTTAAAATGACAATTTTCAAAAATTCAAGGGTGAGAGTGTGGAAAAAATGGAAACCTGTTGACTGTTGCAAATTCAATCACTCTAGAAAACAGTACAGAGGTTCCTCAAATCATTAAAAATAGACTGTAAACCCACTTGTAAGTCTATAACTGAAAGAAATGAAAACACTATAGCAAAGAGATATCTGTACCCCAAAATTTATTGAAGATTTATTCACAGTAGCCAAGACCTGGAAAAATTTCAGTGTCCATAGCCTGCTGAATAGACTAAGAGGTGTGTATGTTCAATTACTATGTAGCCATCACAATGAAGGAAATCCTTTCATTTAGGACATGGATGGGTCTTGAAGGCATTGTAGTCAGTAAAATAAATCAGAGAAAGAGAAATACTGTAATATCTCACACACAGAATCTTTGCAAAGCCTCATTCACAGAAAGTCAAATGGTGGTTGAAAGAGACTAGATGTTTTGGAAATGGGGAGATGTTGTTTAAAGGATTCAAAATTCCAGTTATAAGATGAATACTGAATTAGATGGTGAGCTTATATACAACCTGACGATTATAGTTTACAATGCTGTATTACATACTTAAGAGTTTTTAAGTTGTTGTTTGTTGTTCAGTTGCTAAGTCATGTCTGCTCTGCAACCCCATGGACTGTGGCATGCCAGGCTCCCATCCATTCACCCACCCTCCCGCCTTGTAGCATACTGGACACTTTCCGATCTGGGGACCTTATGTTCCAGTGTCGTATCCTTTCATGTTTTCATACTCTTCATGGGGGTTCTTGAGGCAAGAATACTGGAGTGGTTTGTCATTCCATCCTCCAGTGGAATACATTTTTTTGGAACTCTCCACTGTGATCCATTTGTCTTGGGTGGTCGTGCAAGGCATGGTTCACAGCTTCATTGAGTTATACAAGCCCCTTCACCATGACAAGGCTGTGATCCACGAAGGGGAAGCATTTCTAAGAGTACATTTTAAATATTTTTACCACACACAAACACACACTGTAATTATGTCAAGTATTTTAAGTATTACCTAAACTTGTGATAGTCATTTCTGAATAATGCATGCATCAAATCATTACATTGTATACTTGGAACTGACAGGATGGTGTATGTCAATTATTTCTCAAAGCTAGAAAAGAAAAGTTGAGACTATGTGATAGACTTCTTCATTAGCTTTCAATTCATGGTGCTGTGGTTGAATTGCTTCCATAGGAGCAGGAATCCATCCTACAATAATCCTATACCATGGTGTGACTGTAACAGTCTATACATGTCAGTGAAGATGGATATGCACATACATGCACAGGTCAAGTGTTGCCCATGCGGTTCTCTATACACTGTATTGCCTGGCTAACTTATCCTTGTGTAAGCATTACTATTTTAGGAATGCTTTTGTACTATTGCCTCACATTTTTGTAGAGAAACAGTATAATTCTATGGAAATATGACTGTTTTTTTTTTCCATACAAATTAACCAACAATCAAAATGAAACTATGCCAGTCATAGGATTAGGTTTTTGTGACTCAGTGTTATTTAATACAGTTACTGCAGGTGTTTTTATAGTATATTCCAGATTTCACTTTTGCAGGAGCTAGTATTTTGATTCATTGAATAAACACTATGTAGCAGTTAGGGTGGCACTGTGATAAAGAACCACCCTGCCAATGCAGGAGAGCAAGAGATGCAGGTTCATTCCCTGGGTCGGGAAGACCCCCTGGAGAAGGAAATGGCAACCTACTCTAGTACTCTTGCCTGGGAAATCCCATGGACTGAGGAGACTGGCAGTCTACAGTCCATGGGGTTGCAAAGAGTCGGACACAAATGAGTGACTGAGCATGCACCATGTAGCTGTTAGTGTGCCAGGCACTGTTTTTTATTATCTTAAAGTACTGGCTCATTATAATCCTGTGATGTTTAGGTACTAGTGAATATATCTATGGAAAGCTATATGTCCATTTTACAGATGGGGAACCTGAGGGGAGATATATACAGGTCAAGTATCTCTTCCCAACTAAGAAGTGCTAGAGCCAAGACCTAGTCACGTGGTCTTTGGCTCCAGAGTCTGGGCTTTCTACCACCAGACTTGGCAGCTTGCTATAATCTGGAAACAAAAGGTTATTTATTTTTACTTACGCCTGATCTAATGTTATAAGAAAATTGCAAATAATAAAGCTCCTTTTACAAATCATTAAGATCCAAAATTTATCAAAGTATTATCAGTAAAGAGAAATAGCCTGGAAAATACTAAAAACTAGTCCTGTGAAATGCTGCTCTCAAAATAATGGAAGTTTATATTGAAAATAGAGAACTGAAAGGTTGAATTTAGTCAGGAACATTTGAAAATTTTATTTAAGCAGAAAACATTTAAATGATAGTAAGTCACCTTTCAATTCTAAAGGAAAAAAAGCAAAACAAAACACCCAAGACCTTATCAATGAAACAAACTAATAAAACTATATCTAAAGGCAAAGTAAAAGTCAGTCTCCATGTGAAAATATTCTAATATACTAATTATGCCCTGAAGTATGTACAGTGTGCTCACATATCCTCATAGACCTGGAGTCCCAAGATGAGGACCAAATAAAAAATAAAACTGTAGTTGACTTTGCAATAAGAGTCACTACCAAGTTTAATTTTCCTCTATAAATGCAGCTTACATTACACAATGGATGTCATATAAATGAATTGAAGCATCACTACTTTACAGCATATGGTGCCAAGTACTCTAATGCCTTTTTATGAAGAGTAAAATATTGATCACTTCAAATTGTCAGTTATGTGTTTTCAGACCAAACAGGAGAGCTCATCCTACATTAATGGGAAAGCTGTATTCATCCAAAAAGTCACTTTAATAAAATGCTTTCTTCTTCCTTGCATTTTCTTTTTTTGGACATAGGTGAAATGCATTTGTTCAGTGGTTTTGGAAAAGAGAAATGTTCCAAATTATCTTTTTCTGATTCTTTCAGAGCTGGTTTAGATGAGAAATACAAATTAGATAAAGGTTAAAGTCAATACCTTTTTTTCTTGCCTCACATAATAATTTTCTCATAGTCCAGGCTTCCATATCTTCAGGAGACTAATTAGAAAATTAGAAATTAATTCATGCAGGTTTCAGACATAATTATGGCATCATGCCTCTTTCCTAAAGAGTATTGTGTTCTTCACATGAAATTGAAATTCTTTATCCATAACTTTTTGTATTAATCAATTTTTAAAAATGACACAAGAATCATTGGGAAGATGTTTGTAGAATGTAGAATCCAGAGCACCTCATCAGATAACTTGACTCAATAGGTCCTGGGTGTGGCTTAAGAAAAGACGTCTCCATGTCATCTTAATGTACTTGGCCCACACTCTAAGAAATACTGTTGGAGAAGGAAATGGCAACCCACTCCAATACTCTTGCCTGGAAAATTCTATGGATGGAGTAGCCTGGTAGGCTGTGGTCCATGGGGTCGCTAGAAATCAGACAGGACTGAGTGACTTTACTTTCACTTTTCACTTTCATGCACTGGAGAAGGAAATGGAGAAAGAGTCAGACATGACTGAGTGACTTCAGTTTCTTTCTTTCTGTAGTTCCTTTTGGAAAAGGAAATGGCAACCCACTCCAGTGTTCTTGCCTAGAGAATCCCATGGACAGAGGGGCCTGGTGGGTTATAGTCTATGCGGTTGCAAAGAGTCAGACACAACTAAGCAACTAATACACACACACACGTAAGAAATACTGTAGTAAATAAGGTGGACATTTCTGGCATTATGGGTGAGGTGGGTATGATATTTTAAGGTGGTTTTTGTTCAAACATCTTCAGTATCAAACAATATCTTTTCATACTGGCACTAACAGATACATAGAGCCATTATATCTTTTATATAAGTGTAGAAGAGCAGAAGTATATAATTGGTTAAATCTCTTATGGCTTAGGATTTCAGTTGTTACATACAGAGTAGGTGGTAGGGTTTGAGGCTATTTTTCTGTACTTGTGTACTTCAAATGACAATACTTTAGCTAAAAAGTCAAATTCTAGAAATTGTACAAAGGAACCTTTGGAATTTACTTTCCTATGACCATTTTCTGCTGCAGTTAAACACAAAAGCACATGTTACCAAACACAAATGCAGATTTTCAAATATTTAGTTATGGAAATTTGCCTACATGAGTTTCTCTAAGAATAGCTTGTCTGTACAAGTTGAGGTGTACCCTTTCAAGGTGTTGCCATGATAAGAGTGCTGCCCTTTTCAGTCTCCCAATCTTCACGTTGTCGCTTCACTTTTAAGGTGAATTTTGTATGCCCCTACTTTGCACATAAATGAGAATGCACAGTTCACAGCTCTGCTTGGAGGTGAGTGAGAAAATAATAGACTTCATCTGATCTACATTTCAAATGGAGCATTGTCTTTGACATATTTGAAATTTTAACATCTCATATTTTATTTGAAAAAAAAAAGGCATTGTGTTCATTTTTGAAAAACACATACCAAATATTTCACATACATCTTTAAAACACATGATACTACAAATACAAAAATGAAATTAATACTGTAAAGAATATAGATTTAGCCTAGACTTATCACCCATCTATTTTTCATTTAAGGATGTAGTTATTTTGAGTATAAATATCACAGAAGTTAGGCTGTGACTCTGCTTAATTGCAAACTTTACTTATTAAATGCTCTTCCTAAGTTACATTGTGAGATAACTCTTCAAGCGTATTCCCAAAGTAACTTTTGTTATACAGTTGGGACAATTAATTTTCCTATGCCTGATGTCCTTTGAATGCACTATCTGAAGGCAGAGTCTCTATTTCATTAGAACCCAGAACATATTTTAAGTAAAATTATGCTTTTTAAAAAAGTTAAATTGAGTTAACTTGTAAAATAAGCTTATTAAATCTCTGACAGTTGAGATGAGGGATCTTTCAGAAAGATTCTGCTACTGTGTGTGTTAGTAAATTTTGATATTGTAATATCCTTCCATGAAAAAAGCATTAATATGGAATGGGCTTTTTATTATTTTCATATTTTTCACCTTAAGCAGGTTATTAACCTAGTGGATTTTGGGAAAGGGGAAATTGAAGCATAATTTTCAGCAACTTATCTGAAGTCATATTCCCATTTTATATTTAAAGCTACTCCCAAATTTCTTTCTTTGGGGACCTGGTTTAAATGGAATCTACTAATGTCCTGAGGCTTGAAAGTTATTCTGGACTTAAAGAAAACTGTTTATTTTTGAAGTATTTTAAACTGTGAAGAAGGCTGAGCGCTGAAGAATTGATGCTTTTGAACTGTGGTGTTAGAGAAGAGTCTTGAGAGTCCCTTGGACTGCAAGGAGATCCAACCAGTCCATTCTGAAGGAGATCAGGCCTGGAATTTCTTTGGAAAGAATGATGCTGAAGCTGAAGCTCCAGGATTTGGCCACCTCATGTGAAGAGTTGTCTCATTGGAAAAGACTCTGATGCTGGGAGGGATTGGGGGCAGGAGAAGAAGGGGATGAACAAGGATGAGATGGCTGGATGGCATCACTGACTCGATGGATGCGAGTCTGAGTGAACTCCGGGAGCTGGTGATGGACAGGGATGCCAGGCATGCTGCGATTCATGGGGTCGCAAAGAGTCGGACACGACTGAGTGACTGAACTGAACTGAACTCAACACTTAGGAAATAGTGTGTACTTTAAAAAATTATATTCTACACTTAACACCAAAAAAAGTTTATACCTTTCAGATTATTGTTGTATTCCCATTTTATATTCAAAGTAAAATAATAAACTGAATACAGGTGTGAAAAGGCTATGATACTTGAAATTCAGTTGAACTTGTCAGCCATCCACTTCTTCACTACTTCCCATGTCCTTCTTTAAAACCTTGAATTAAGAGAGAAGATTTTTCCAGACAGAAGTGGACGACTGCTTGGTTAAGTATGTATGACTTACCATGTAATGCCAATATATGACTGAACAAATAATTACCATTAAATATGAAAATACTGATTTTAATTACTTCAATTTTGAGGGTAATATATAAAATGTACCTTTGAAATGTAATACAGACTACACCAAAGACAGATGTTCGCATTTGTTGTTTCCTGAAGTAAACTTGCACACAGATGAAATAGAATAAAGAATAAAACTTCAAATGCAGTTGTTGATATAAATGATATAACACAGTACATCTAAGGACTGAATAAAATAGCCTTCTGCACATAGCAGATGTAATGTCTGCCCTGGAGGGAGATTGGAAGTACTTATGGAAAGGCTAAAAACACACACAAGTCCATTTACTCGATACATATTCATCCTGTCAGGTTGACCTAGAATATTATGTAAAGTTTCTGTCAAATTATTCATGAAATATGGATATCCCTGCTTTGGGGATGGAAATTCAATCTTAAAAGATACCAACTAAAGTGCTGATTTTATTAAAGAGACGGAAAGGCCAGGACATGAAGAAATAATGTTAGAACTGCAACTATTATTTCATGATTATAAAACATCTTATCAGAGTGTTATGTGCTTTTGATTGATTTTTCTTAGCTATCCTAGATTTTAGTTTGAGAAATAATTAGAAAAAATTCAAATTGTCATCCTTTGCCATCCACCAAGTTTAATTACCTGCTGGCCCAAATTCACTTTGCAGTCAAAGATGAGAATTAAAAATATCTTACTTGAGGTTAAAGTTTTCAGCATTAATGGAAATGCCAAATAGGAAAATACATCTAAAAGCTATTACTATAACTTCATATCCATTTAATAAAGTATGCAGAAACTGATCAACATTTAAGATACAAATGAAAACAAATGACTCAAATGTAGTGATTTTTGAGTCAAATTAACCTATGAAAAATATTTAAGAAGTTCAAAGCATTGTAATAAAATCACTTTGTAGATACTGTAACTTAATAAATAATGTTAAATAGGAAACAAAGGCAACCCAGCTAGAGTTGGGACACCCTAACTCAAACTTCCATGATACTTGTGTGTGCTATTCACTGTTCTAAGTGTGTTACATTTATAAGTTTAAACTGTGAGCCATAACGACTGCCAATCCTATTATGTAGATCGTGCAATGAAGGCACAGAGAGACCAGGTTCCTAGTCCCTGGCTGTATAGCTGCTAAGTGGCCTTGACAGAAACCCAGGTCTCAGACTCCAGAGTCCATGATTTTAGCCCTAGATATACTGCTTCTAATGACCAGAAAGAAACTGGCCATAGCATTGGTGACCTTAACACTTACAATTGTGAATTGGAAGACAAGTAAAGTAAGGTACATTAGTCTAGGTCTGTATAGCTGGCAAATATTTCCTAGATCAGGCTTCAGTCTGCAGCCCACTGTTTCTCTTGAACTAGGTCAAACAAGCATGCATTTTGAGCTTATGATAAAGTTGCATCTGTGGGTGTTGTGTAACTTATTTTTAAATAATTTTGACTTAGTCTTCTTCCAACACAAGCCAAACAGAAACTGTGGAAGGAAGAGAAGGAAAAAGAAAAATACCACTCTAATAAATTTCCACCACATGCCCAATTGATTATTGAAGGCAATGACTTAATATCATTGATGTGAAAATTTGACCAGGAATGTGGAGCTTCTGCTGAAAAATTAACTAGATGTGCCCTTCATCTATAAAGGTGACTGACCATCAGTGAATAGAAACAGAAGGGGGAAGAAGGAGGGTGTAAGAGAAAATAATTGGTTGCCACGATGATGGGAATTCATTCAAGTGACACTTACTTGGCCTACCTGCGTGTCAGGTCCCTGACTTCCTGGCATGCCTAGTATATTGGTGAAATCATAAGTTACATCATTAAAAACTTGAAGTAAAAATAGAAAACCCCTTTTAATGGTATATATGAATGGTATATGTCTTAGAGCATAAAATTGGCTGATGATAACTTGTTAGTGAAACTTAGGAAGCCATACATGAAAAAGTGACAGTTTTAGCAAATATCTGCAAAGTGGGTGTTAAGTAGGAGACACATGAAGGAAGTATGTCCATGGAGAGGTGAGAGTGTGTTAAATCTTGTAAGGTTGGTGGAGGTGTCGAGGGTTCGAAGGACCACCTCTCTGACCAGATCACAGAAAGTGAGGCACATCACAGATGAGCTAGGAGATAAGGTTGGTAAGGTCCAGACCCTGCAGAACTTACAGAATTCTTTATAAGTTTTTTGAAATATTTTCTGGAAGGAATAGGATGCCATTGAAGTAATTCAAAGTATGGATGGAGGAGGATTTTGATTTTTTATTTTAAATAGAGGGTTCTTGGACTGCAAGGAGATCCAACCAATCCATTCTGAAGACCAGCCCTGGGATTTCTTTGGAAGGAATGATGCTAAAGCTGAAACTCCAGTACTTTGGCCACCTCATGCGAAGAGCTGACTCATTGGAAAAGACTCTGATGCTGGGAGGGATTGGGGGCAGGAGGAGAAGGGGACGACAGAGGATGAGATGGCTGGATGGCATCACTGACTCGATGGACGGGAGTCTGAGTGAACTCCGGGAGTTGGTGGTGGACAGGGAGGCCTGGCGTGCTGCAATTCATGGGGTCGCAAAGAGTCAGACACGACTGAGTGATTGAACTGAACTAGCTATACTGTTTTTATTTTTCCTTAAAAAAAGGAAACAATGATAGAATACATGTGAGTAAAAGTTAGAGGACTAAATCCCAGTGCTGCTAGTTAAACAATTGAGAGGAGAGACGTTAAGCTGTAAAGCTGGCCATCCCTGAGCTGGCTTGTGTGACGGGATGGATACTGCAGCCGTGCCCTGGCATAGCGAACAGTGGAATAAAACAATCTTCTTTTTTAAAAAAAATTCATTAATCTTTTACAAAAGAATGTGGGTTTATTTCATACATGTTGAATGTTGAGTGAACATGTTGAATCATTTCCAAGAAGCTACGTAAGCAAGTAGAGATATAAGTTGGGAGACATAAATGTACATGTCTTGTGCTTGTGGCTAAGAAAGTGAAGCCATGTGCCTGGGTGGAATTACTTGAAAGTGGTTATGAAGGCAGAGATCTGATCTCTATCTTGAAGAAACCTAATATTTAATATTTGGTTAAGGTAAACCAACAAATTAAAAATTGTTCTCAGCAATGTAAGGAAAAAAAAATCCATGAAATCTGTTTCACAGAAGCTAAGAAGAGTATTTCAAACATGACATAATACTAAATGTATCATCCATATAACAGCATGTCATCCTGAGGGTTAAGAAACTTGAGGGCTGTGTCATGGCTATTGAATGTGACATCGAAGAGAGCTGATAAGCATCACAATAATTATTTGAGATGGTTAACAGTGTGTTAGGTCTAGCTTGAGAACGTCAAAGACTTGGAGATAAAAATGTAGAGATTCTTGCTATGAATTTGCGTATCATAAAGAGGAAAAGAATAGGCCAATACCTGGAAGATGATAAATATAAGATTGAGAGGTTTCCTTGAAAACTGGGGAAAATTATATCATGTTAAAAATTCAGTGCATCACTTTTTAACATTCTGGCAGACCAGATAAACAACACAACTTCCCCACTTAAAAAATAAAAACATTCTAATGCATATTTTATATATAATATGGCTATAACATGTCATCCATTTTTTGTATAAAATAGGTTATATATTTATAATATGCAGTTAGCATCTGACTCTTTGTCTCCTGCATTGGCAGGCAGCTTCTTTATCACTAGCACCACCTGGGAAGCTATATAAATATGTATTTTATATTTGTGTTCATTAATGCATTCTTGACTTGTAAGGAAAGAAGGCAACCCTCCTCAAAAAGAAGAGAGTTTTCCCAGAGAGGCACAAAGAGGAACAATTTTAAGGCATTACAATAAGATATAGTGGGAGACATGATGCCATAATGATGGCAATGCAAATTGTTTCAATTTTGTTACAAAAACGTTGCTTGTTAAAGTCGATGTTTCACAGACTCTATGGTCTGGAATTTCCACCCTTAGAATTCTATGCTAGGAGGCTTGTACAAGAATGTTCCTGGCCACATTTTTTGCAATAGCAAACAAAGCAAAGTTGTGGAATCAACTTGTAATGACAAATACTGTTTTATACATACATATATTTTATGCATGCATATATAATACTTATCCATATGCTATATTGATGGTATACAGCAATGAAGATGATTGAACCATAGCTACTTAATTTAGTGCCAAATCTCATAAATGTAAAGTTAGCACAAAGAAGCAAATTATAGGATTTATTATAATATGAATTTTGAAAGAAATAAGTGTACAACTAAACAAATTATGAAACATGCTTTATATATGTCACCATGTTTTTATTTGCATTTTGCATTTCTTTATAGTTTTAAATAGACAAACACATATATTTGTGAGTGCTCAGTTGCTCAGTCCTGTCTGATTCTTTGCAACCCTTTTGACTGTAGCCTGCCAGGCTCCTTGGTCCAGGGAAATTTTCAGGTACGAATACTGAAATTGGTTGCCATTCCCTCCTACAGAGGATCTTCCTGACTCAGGGATTGAACCTGTGTCTCCTACATCTCCTGCATTGCAGGCAGATTCTTTACTGTTGAGCCATCAGGAAAGCATCATTTATATATACAAACATGTATATTTAAAATTATAAAAAATGCACATGTTACAGACAGGGTAATTGTAACCTATGGTGGGGTCACAGACTCATTTGATCAAGAAGAGATCCTCAGGGATTCCAAGAGATTAATAATATATCTTAGAATGTGTGTGTGTGTGTTCAGTAGCTCAGTCGTGTCTGACTCTTTGCGACCCCATGGACTGTAGCCCA
The DNA here is from genome assembly GCF_014754425.2 of Oryx dammah. Classification (NCBI taxonomy): domain Eukaryota; kingdom Metazoa; phylum Chordata; class Mammalia; order Artiodactyla; family Bovidae; genus Oryx; species Oryx dammah. The sequence goes on along the minus strand of NW_024070205.1, from coordinate 66,972,065 downwards.
CCAGGCTCCTCTGTCAATGGGACTCTCCAGGCAAGAATACTGGAATGGGTTGTATTTCCTACTCCAATCTTAGAGAAGAGTACTTACATATATTCTTTGCAAGGAAAAAATTGAAGCTTCCCTTTATGAAATGGTCTAAATCATGCCTATTGATTAGATACCATAGAATAGGGAAGAAATTACTACACTGAAAAAGCTTTTTATTGCACTTGAATGTGACTTTGATTACTATGGGATTAGCTACATACTGCAATGATCATAATTCAGTTTTGCCTACTATGCAGCTTCAGTGAACTGAGATTTTATTTTGGAGGGGAAGCTATTCAAATGACTTGACACTTTTGCTTTGTGTATTTTATTTTCCAAAAATAGAAAATACGTTTTTAGAGGTTAATATACATGCACACACCCCACTCACATACTTTAAAGATGCTACACTTAAATATATTTTACTTTAAATACACCATCTTCCATTTCTTCCCTGATATTTGAAACACAGCAATGTCTAGATAATCAAAGATCCTTGTGCTCCTCTCTTTGGATAAAAGCCAAGCTCATGCTTTTGTTTATAAGCAGAGAACAGTAAATAATTTTAAAAATGAAATACTTTAAAAGAAATGAAGCCATTATCAACCTGCTGAATAAGGAAGCAATTCATATTATCCTGGACCACAAAGGTCTTTAGAAACAATGAATAACAAGCCTAATTGCCACTGAAGTCGTTAGAAAACACATTAAAATGTTTACTCAGGCTTACTTAACAGCAAAATACAGTAACGGGTAGATTTATGTATAATGAGGGATTCCAGTTAATATGCAATGTGACTCTGAGTCCCAAATCCTTTATGCCCTTTGTGTGCTTTAAAGGTTAGTCTGCTACTTGCTATTTCTGAAGTCAACACTCTAAACCGGTGTTTTACCTCTGTTGTACATGTGCAAATGAAACAGAGAGGACACATAGGCAAATGCCTAGTTTCAACCAGTGACTGAGAAAACCCACAATGTTTTTCCTGCCATGTTGAGCTGGATGAAATAAGGATGTAATTCTTAATTTTTATTTATTATTTCCAGTGTGTAGTGAATATTTTCCTTATGATTGAAATTATGCTAAATGATTCACATGGACTAGTTCTCTTAATCACTTCTCAATAAGATTTCTTATCACCTCTGTTTTATAATTAAACACCAATTAGAATGGCCTTCATTAAAAAATCTACAAACCATAAATACTGGAGAGGGTGTGGAGAAAATGGAACCCTCTTACAATTCTTTGTGGAAATATAGATTGATACAGTCACTGTGGAGAACAGGATGGAAGTTCCTTGAGAAACTGAAAATAGAGTAATCTTATGATCCAGCAATCCCACTCCTGGGCATATATCCAGAGGTGAACATGGTTTGAAAATATACATGCAACGCAGTGTTCATTGCAGCGCCATTTGCTATAGCCAAGACACGAAAGCAGCCAAAATGTCCTCAGCAGTTAACTGGATAGAGAAGATGTGGCACATAAATACAGTGGACTAGTCCGTTCAGTTCAGTTGCTCAGCCGTGTCCAGCTCTTTGCAACCCCATGGATTGTAGCACACCAGGCTTCCCTGTCCATTGCCAATTCCCGGAGTTTACTCAAACTCATGTCTGTCGAGTTGGAAGATGCCATCCAACCATCTCCTCCTCTGTCGTCCCCTTCTCCTCCTGCCTTCAATCTTTCCCGGCATCAGGATCTTTTCAGATGAGTCAGTTCTTTGTATCGAGTGGCCTAAATATAGGAGTTTCAGCTTCAGCATCAGTCCTTTCAATGAATATTCAGGACTGATTTCCTTTAGGATGGACTGGTTGGATCTCCTTGCAGTCCAAGGGACTCTCGAGAGTTTTCTCCAACACCACAGTTCAAAAGCATCAGTTCTTCGGTGCTCAGCTTTCTTTATAGTCCAACTCTCACACCCATACATGACTACTGGAAAAACCATAGCTTTGATTAAACGCACCTTTGTTGGCAAAGTAATGTCTGCTTTTTAGTATGCAAATGAAATCTTACTCATCCATAAAAAAGAAAGAATATTTTCAGCAACATTGATGGACCTAGAGATTATTATGCTAAGTGAAGTAAGTCAGTGTCAAACATATGAAATTACTTATATATGGAATCAGGAAATAATACAAATGAACTTATTTACAAAGCAAAAACTCACATATTTATAGAATAAAAAAAAAGAAGAAAAAAGTTTAAATAGCTTGGAAAATTTACATGGTTAACAAAGCTGAGGCATGAATTCAGTTCTTGAACCTCAGCTCCCACATTCTCAGTCACCACCCTGGCCCTTCTTGTTACTCAGCCCTTCCCTCCAAGGTATCCCTCAGAGAGAAGCCTTCTACGAAATGACTAAATCTGGATGTAGCTTCTCTGAGTCACTGTCAACAATATAACCTAGTAGATTCTCCATAGCACTAACCATTACCTGTAATTACTTTGCTCACTTGTTTTAACTCTTTATTATCCATCTCTCCTTCACAGGGGCCATTCAGTATCTTATCAGTCATATTCAGCACTGTACTTTCTGTGCCACAATAGTAATCTAGTGCATAAGTGCCCTGTAGGTACTTGTTGAACAAATTAAAGACCATTTGCTGCTTACTCACCTGAGATAACATTTATAATTTTTAAATCCTATATGACCAGCTGCCTGTATATATTTACACTCAATTTCACTTAGATCTTTAATATAACATATCTAAAGGTGAACTCATTTCCATCATCCCTGTTAATAAAACTATTATCCTTTTCTTTCTCAAGTTTTAATCCTAAAATCTATTTTGTCTCTTATTTCTTCTATCTTAACATAATTCCAAAATAATAATGTGTATAGATTCATCCTTATAAATATTTCATGGCTCCTTCCATATCTCTTCATTCATTGCATTATCTATAGCTAAAGCTGTTATTATGCTTTGCTTAAGTGATGTCAACACGTTGTTATGACCTTGTCTTTTGCTATAATTTGCCTATAATCTGTTCTCCATACTGGATGTTGAAAGGTATTTATTTAGCTCATTATACACGGAAGGTCTCTGTTTACAACAATTTGTTGTGTCTTCATTGTTCTCAGAATGAAATCCAAATTATTTCAACATTGCATATGAAAATTTAAATACCTGAATTCTATTTCTTTATCCTCTTTTAGCCATCATTAAGATTGCTCATCTTCCAGTAAACAAGCTTTATAAGTAATAGCTGAGAGCACAAATTTCTAATTCAACTTTGTTAGATTCCAAATGGAGATCGACCCACTTCTTAAGACTGTGCATTGCCCCTGAGTATATATCACTCTAACATGATTTCTTATGCAAGAATATGCTAGTCAAATGTCTATTAAAATCAACCCCAAAGATTTTACATAACAGGCCAGTTTTGCTAAAAGACAAATTTCCACATAGAAGCAATATATTTTGATGTTATTTCTCATTTTTTTGAAAGGATTGACTAGGGGTAGAAGTGGAGAATCACATATAAAGTCAGTCCTTACTTCCTCACCTTCACAACAGGATTCAGATTAAAAAACAAAATGGATATAATTTCTCTCCAGGAAGATAGAAGTATTATAAATGCATGATTTGGCTTTTTCCTTAGGGTAACATGTACCATTTTGACCCTGGTTTTGGTTCAGGAACTAGGAGGTCCCAATGATGGGGATACTGCCTAAAGTGGAAATATTGTTTGTGAAAACAGTTCTTACATTACATTAACCATGAACTTCCAGATGTTCAAACTGGATTTAGAAAAGGCAGAGGAACCAGAGATCAAATTGCCAACATCTGATGGATCATAGAAAAAAACAAGAGAATTCCAGAAAAACATCTATTTCTGCTTTATTGACTATGCCAAAGCCTTTGACTGTGTGGATCACATCAAACTATGGAAAATACTTAAAGAGATGGGAATATCAGACCACCTGATCTGCCTCCTGAGAAATCTGTATGCAGGTCAAGAAGCAGCAGTTAGATCTGGACAAGGGACAGCAGACTGGTTCCAAATCAGGAAAGGAGTACATTAAGGCTATATATTGTCACCCTGCTTATTTAACTTAGATGCAGAGTACATCATGGGAAGTGCTGGGCTGGATGAAGCACAAGCTGGAATCAAGATTGCCAGGAGAAATACCAAGAACCTCAGATGTGCTGATGACACCACCCTTATGGCAGAAAGTGAAAAAGAACTAAAGAGCCTCTTGATGAAAGTAAAAGAGGAGAGTGAAAAAGTTGGCTTAAAACTCAACATTCAGAAAACTAAGATCATGGCATCTGGTCCCTTCTGGTCACTTCATGGCAAATAGATGAGGAAAAAATGGAAACAGTGGCATACTTTTTTTTGGCGGGGGAGCTCTAAAATCAGTGCAGATGGTGACTATAGCCATGAAATTAAAAGATGCTTGCTCCTTGAAAGAAAAGCTATAGCCAACCTAGACAGCATATTAAAAAGCACAGAGACATTGCTTTGCCGACAAAGATCCATCTAGTCAAGGCTATGGTTTTTCCAGTGGTCAGGTATGGATGTGAGAGTTGGACTCTAAAGAAAGCTGAGCACCAAAGAATTGATGTTTTTGAACTGTGGTGTTGGAGAAGACTCTCAAGAGTCCCTTGGACTGCAAGGAGATTCAACCAGTCCATCCTAAAGGCAATCAGTCCTGAATATTCATTGGAAGAACTGATGCTGAAGCTGAAACTGCAGTACTTTGGCCACCTGGCGTGAAGAGCTGACTCATTGGAAAAAACCCTGATGCTGGGAAAGGCTGAAGGCAGAAGAAGAAAGGGACGACAGAGACTGAGATAGTTGGATGGCATCACTGACATGATGGACATGAGTTTGAGTAAATGCTGGGAGTTGGTGATGGACAGGGAGGTCTGTCGTCCTGCAGTCCATGGGGTCGCAAAGAGTCGGACACAACTGGGTGACTGAACTGAATTGAACTGAAGACTTGGTAAGACCAAAGGAAGCTGTGATGAGATAAGATGCATCTACTTATATAATCTGTCACCAACTTCAGGTTTGTTTTTTTTTTTTAATAAGTTGAGAAATGAATGAGATTTTACCCTGTAATATTTTCTGTTTCTGAGAGAAAACCAATTCTTGCCACAATCAGTGTATATTTGAGATAATGCAGGAAGTTTGCCATGCCATATGAAAATATGTATCAACCAGAATGGCAACCCTGTGCTGAAAAGGTTGATGTTTTTCTGAATTAGAGTCCAGTGACCTTATTTTACTACATGATCAATAAATATCTCACTATTTTCCAGGTAAAAATGTTTTTTGTTTTCTTAATAAGACTAGGCTTATACCACACACATTTATTAATGACTGAACTTAGGCTTAATAAAATCCCATTGATATAAATTTTAATAAATCCATTTATAGATTACTAGCCCACTACAATCCTTTTTTAAGGCAATCTTTCTCTGTCTCCTGCCTCTAGCTGTTTTCCTTAAGAAAGGCATATTAGTCATTGAAAATCGACTGGATCCTCTATTCCAATAAGTTTAATATTGATTTGACCCTTTTCTCCTTTAATTTTTACTACAGTTTTCCTTTGAAACATCACATCTGTACAGCAAACCAAAAAATGTATTGACTAGAGCTAAATACTGTACTTAAGACAAAATTAGAGCTATGGGATAACATGACGCATTCCAGAGCCTAATGTGGTTTATAGCCTGGATGAGAAGATGAACGTTAATACATGTTGAAAAATATAAAAACATAATGATAAGTTTCAAGCAATATACAAGGAAAATGAAGATAGTTACCAGATGTAAGATTAATATTAAGGTCAGGAGAAACTATTCTAAGTTGCATTTGAGGTAATGACTCCTGGTTGAACCCTTACCTTCATCTCATACCACTTAGATTTTAATTTCATAAAATATTCTAATATTTTCCAAACACCTTTTCTCTTAACAGAGATTCTTGTGCATTCAACTACTACTCCCATTGCTGGATTTTAAAATTCTCTTTAGCGAAGACATAAGCACAATTTATTGCAGTTAGGGAATACAAAGACAAACTCAGGGACATGTTATTTCTCCTTTACTTTTCATAATAATATAATCTCTCATTTTATTTGTTAAAAAACAAAATAAACTACCAATCATGTTTAGTAGCATTACATTAAAAGACAGCAAACAAATATAAACTGACTTTGAAAAGTACCCTCTTCATTCAATGCCTCTGCTAATTCAATAGCTCACTTGCCGGGGTGTTTGAATATTTTATAAATTGAGTCTAGCTGTTCGCAACAGAATTAATTTAAATATGGAATGCCTCTTGAACCCATTAACCATTTTCATTAATGACTTCTAAATAACAGATTAACAAGCAAACACTTAATTACTCTCTCCTTTTTTAATCAGGCAAGCATTCTAATACAAACTGACAAGGGATTTATTTAGGAAGCTACTTACTTTAAATAGTCACTGACAGTTCCAAAGATTTTCTTTTAAGCTTATGAACTGTACATTAGAGATGAAAAGCAAACAATAATTTGAATAATAATTGGGGGGAGGGAGACTCTGTTTTCTGTTACTTTCCATTTTCAAATTTTAGAATTTTCATCGTTGATTGTAGAAATCTCAGGAAAATGCCATGAGTTACAACAAAAGGATCTGCCTAAGGAAAACCGCCAGTAGGCCTCAAAGTGAGAGTTTCTCTATTGACCACAAGTTGAAATCTAGTATTTAGCCTTTTCTTGAATGAAAACTGGGTTGTTAGTATGTTGGTAAATATGCTCAGTTTCTCCAGACAGGATTCATAATATCTAGTCCCACAGAAATTGTTGTAAAAACTTCACTTTGTAACATTAAAATCTATTATTGGCATTCTGTTATTTGAACAAGTAGTCGTATCCTTTGACCAGTGATTTTTATTCCTATTAGTAAGCTTCAAGGCATGTTCAGTTATAATTGGAATAAGAATACCAGATATAGTTTGATTTTTTATTAGCATGCTGTAGCTGCGGCTGCTAAGTGGCTTCAGTCATGTCCGACTCTGTGTGATCCTAGAGACAGCAGCTCACCAGGCTCCCCCATCTCTGGGATTCTCCAGGCAACTAGAAAAGGTCAGTTTTCATTCCAGTCCCAAAGAAAGGCAATGCCAAAGAATGCTCAAACTACCGCACAATTGCACTCATCTCACATACTAGTAAAGTAATGCTCAAAATTCTTCAAGCCAGGCTTCAGCAACACATGAACTATGAACTTTCAGATGTTCAAGCTGGTTTTAGAAAAGGCAGAGGAACCAGAGATCAAATTGCCAATATCGCTGGGTCATTGAATAAGCAGGGGGTTCCAGAAAAACATCTATTTCTGCTTTATTGACTATGCCAAAGCCTTTGGCTGTGTGGATCACAAAAATCTGTGGAAAATTCAGAAAGAGATGGGAAAACCAGACCACCAGACCTGCCTCTTGAGAAACCTGTATACAGGTCAAGAAACAATAGTTAGAACTGGACATGGAACAATAGACTGGTTCCAAATAGGAAAAGGAGTACATCAATGCTGTATATTGTCACCCTGCTTATTTAACTTATACACAGAGTACATCATGAGAAATGCTGGGCTGGAAGAAGCACAAGCCGGAATCAAGAGAAATATCAATAACCTCAGATATGCAGATGACATCACCCTTATGGCAGAAAGTGAAGAAGAACTAAAGAGCCTCTTGATGAAAGTGAAAGAAGAGAGTGAAAAAATTGGCTTAAAGATCAACATTCAGAAAACTAAGATCACGGCATCTGGTCCCATCACTTCATGGGAAATAGATGGGGAAACAGTGGAAACAGTGCCCAACTTTATTTTTCTGGGCTCCAAAATCACTGCAGATGGTGACTGCAGCCATGAAATTAAAAGACGCTTATTCCTTGGAAGAAAAGTTATGACCAACCTCAACAGCATATTAAAAAGCAGAGACATTACTTTGCCAACAAAGGTCTGTCTAGTCAAGGCTATTGTTTTTCCAGTGGTCATGTATGGATATGAGAGTTGGACTATAAGGAAAGCTGACTGCTGAAGAATTGATGCTTTTGAACTGTGGTGTTGGAGAAGACTCTTGAGAGTCCCTTGGACTGCAAGGAGATCCAACAGTCCATCCTAAAGGAAATCAGTCCTGGGTGTTCATTGGTAGGACTGATGTTGAAGCTGAAACTCCAATACTTTGGCCACCTGATGCAGAGAGCTGACTCATTTGAAAAGACCCTGATGCTGGGAAAGATTGAGGGCAGGCAGAGAAGGGGACGACAGTGGATGACATGATTGGGTGGCATCACCAACACAATGGACATGGGTTTGGGTGGACTCTGGGAGCTGGTGATAGACAAGGAGGCCTGGCATGCTGCAGTTTATGAGGTTGCAAAGAGTTGGACATGACTGAGAAACTGAACTGAAATATCCAGCAGTGATCATTTTATTGACAGAGGTAGCAGGAATTGGCTTACAGTACTTTATACAATAAATGTTTAAAGCTTTTACAAATATAAGTTTTACACACCAATGATAATGTCTACATTTTGAGTAACCTAGCCATGATGGTAAAGTGATGTTATTTTACAAAACTGCATTATCAAGTGAAATCAATGTGTCTCAAAGGAGGTAACTAAACAAATATAGTGGACATAGGCCACATTTATGATTGTTTATTATCTTTTGAACAGTCTTCAAGATTTTTAATAAATCTTTGCTTTGTGAAATTTCCCTTCCAAAGTAGAAGTCAGACTTCCTTAGTTCATCCTCTCTTGCCATTAGGATAGAACTTTGCTTTTCCAAGCAGATAAACCATTATGAGATTTTGTTTAGAGGGGACTGTGTGGGGAAGATGATGATCATGAAGTCTATTTTTGGGAACATATGAGTTGGAGATCCTTAAAGAGTAGCAGTAACAGAGGCCCTGGAGTTTAGTCTCAGGCTGGTGATGCTTTCTCTTGGAATTGCAACCTCAAAATGCAATTGCATATTGTTTCTGGGTCCGTAGCTCCTAACTAGGTTTCCTCATCTAGCTGAAGATTTTGAGAGCTGCCTGATGTTCTCTAACATAGTTCCTCCCTATAGAGTTCATAGTGTATTCCATTGTTTGCAACTAAGAATCCTGACTGAAATAGCAAAGTTGCACAGATTTCCACATAACTACAGTTAGTGTGTGTCTGATACTGAAATTGGTGTGAAAGTGTGTATGCATTGCCTTAACAACCATCCCCTAAAAGTAAGCCTTTATCCACTGTCTTCAAGAATCTGATATGTTTAACAGGCTTCTTTAGGAAGTTACTAAGATAACCTAAGAAAATTTTTGTGGTAGTTAGTTCAGTTTACTAGATTATATTTCTTTTCTTCATAAACTAATTTTATTGCTCTGTTATTTTATAACAGTTTGAGATTTACAGGAAAATTGCAAGTATAGTAGTGTATATAGTTTAAATAGGCCCATGCCAAGTTTTTCCTATTATTTACACTATTATGATTCATTTATAAAAATTAATATTAGTAATATAATTAATACATTATTACCATCCCTATCCATGGAATTCTCTAGACAAGAATATTGGAGTGGGTGCCATTCTCTTCTGTAGGGGATCTTCCAAACCAAGGGATCAAACCCGGGTCTCCTGCATTGTAGGCAGATTCTTTATTGTTAGAACTACAAGAGGAGCCCCATAGTTTAATCAGATTTCCTTAATTATTATGTAATGATCATTATTCTATTCTAAAATCCCATGAATGTTCAGTTCAATTCAGTCACTCAGTTGTGTTTGACTCTTTGTGACCCCATGGACTACAGCATGCCAGGCTTCGCTGTCCATCACCATCTCCTGAAACTTGCTCAAACTCATGTTCATCGAGTCAGGGATGCAACCCAAACATCTCATGCTCTGTCGTCCCCTTCTCCTCCTGCCTTCAATCTTTCTCAGCATCAGGGTCTTTTCTAAGGAGTCGGCTCTTTGCATCAGGTGGCCAAAGTATGGAGCTTCAGCATCAGTCCTTCCAATGAGTATTTAGGATTGATTTCCTTTAGGATTGACTGCTGCTGCTGCTAAGTCACTTCAGTCGTGTCCGACTCTGTGCGACCCCATAGTTGGCATCCCAGCAGGCTCCCCCGTCCCTGGGATTCTCCAGGCAAGAACACTGGCATGGGTTGCCATTTCCTTCTTCAATGCATGAAAGTGAAAAGTGAAAGTGAAGTCGCTCAGTCGTGTCCGACAGGCTCCTCCATCCATGGGATTTTCCAGGCAAGAGTACTGGAGTGGGGTGCTATTGCCTTCTCCGCAGGATTGACTGGTTTGATCAAAAACATCATTTCTTCAGCACTCATCCTTGTCTATGGTCCAACTCTCACATCAATAACATGACCACTGGAAAAATCATAGCTTTGACTAAATGGATCTTTGTCAGCAATGTAGTGTCTTTGCTTTTTAATATGCTGTCCAGTTTCTTATAGCTTTCATTCCAAGGAGCAAGAATCTTTTAATTTCATGGCTGTAAGCCACCATCTGCAGTGATTTTGGAGCCCAAGAAAATAAAATCTATCACTTTTTATATTGTTTCCCTATCTATTTGCCATGAAGTGATGGGACTGGATACTATGATCTTAGTTTTCTGAATGTTGAGCTTTAAGCCAACTTTTTCACTCTCCTCTTTCAATTTCATCAAGAGACTCTTTAGTTCTTCTTCAATTTCTGCCATAGAGTAGTGTCATCTGCATATCTGTGGTTATTGATATTTCTCCTGGCAGTCTTGATTCCAGCTTGTGCTTCATCCAGCCCCACATTACACATGATGTACTCTGCAAAGTCAAATAAGCAGGGTGACAATATACAGCCTTGACGTACTCCTTTCCCATTTTGGAATTAGTCTCTTGTTCCATGTTCAGTTCTAACTGTTGCTTCTTGAGCTGCATACAGATTTATCAGGATGCAGGTAAGGTGCTCTGATATTCCCATGTCTTGAAGAATTTTACAGTTTGTTGTGACCTACATAGTCAAAGGCTTTGGCATAAACAGTAAAGCTAAGGTAGGTGTTTTTCTGGAATTCTCTTGCTTTTTCTATGATCCAACAGATGTTGGAAATTTGACCTCTGGTTCCTCTGCCTTCTCTAAAACCAGCTTGAACATGTGGAAGTTCACAGTTCACATACTGTTGAAGCCTGGCTTGGAGAATTTTGAACATTATTTTGCTAGGATGTGATATGAGTGCAATTGTGCTGTAATTGGACATTGTTTGGCATTGCCTTTCTTTGGGGTTGGAATGAAAACTGACCTCTTCAAGTCCTGTAGCCACTGCTGAGTTTACCAAATTTGGTGGCATATTGAGTGCAGCACTTTCACAGCATCATCTTTTAGGATTTGAAATAGCTCAACTGGAATTCCATCACCTCTACTAGCTTTGTTCATAGTAATTGCTCCCTAATGCCCACCTGACTTCACCTTCCAGGATGTCTGGCTATAGGTTCATGATCACACCATTATGATTGTCTGGGTCGTGAAGATCTTTTTTGTATAGTTCTGTGTATTCTTGCCACCTTTTATTAATATCTTCTACTTCTGTCAGGTCCATACCATTTCTGTCCTTTATTGAGCCCATCTTTGCATGAAATGTTCCCTTGGTATCTCTAATTTTCTTGAAGAGATCTCTAGTCTTTCCCATTCTGTTCTTTTCCTCTATTTCTTTGCATTGATCACTGAGGAAGGCTTTCTTATCTCTCCTTGCTATTCTTTGGAACTCTGCTTTAAGATAGGTATATCTTTCCTTTTCTCCTTTGCTTTTCACTTCTCTTCTTTTCACAGCTATTTGTAAGGCCTCCCCAGACACCCATTTTGCTTTTTTGCATTACTTTTTATTGGGAATGTCTTGATCTCTGCCTCCTGTACAATGTCATGAACCTCCATCCATAGTTCATTAGGCAGTCTATCTGTCAGATCTATTCCCTTGAGTCTATTTGTCACATCCACTGTATAATCATAAGGGATTGATTTAGGTAATACCTGAATAGTCTAGTGGTTTTTCCTACTTTCTTCAATTTAAGATTGCATTTTGCAATAAGGAGTTCATGATCTGAGCCACAGACAGCTCCTGATCTTGTTTTTGCTGACTGTATAGAGCTTCTCCGTCTTTGGCTGCAAAGAATATAATCAGTCTGATTTCTGTATTGGGCATCTGGTGACGTCCATGTGTAGAGTCTTCTTTTGTGTTGATGAAAAAGGGTGTTTGCTATGACCAGTGTATTCTCTTGGCAAAACTGTTAGCCTTTGCCATGCTATGTTTTGTACTCCAGGACAAAATTTGCCTGTTAGTCTGTCTGTCTCTTGACTTCCTACTTTTGCCTTCCAGTCCCCTATGATGAAAATGAACTTAAAATTTTATTTTATTTTTCAGTTCAGTTCAGTCACTCAGTCGTGTGTGACTCTTTGTGACCCCATGAATTGCAGCATGCCAGGCCTCCCTATCCATCACCAACACCCAGAGTTCACTCAGACTCACGTCCATCGAGGCAGTGATGCCATCCAACCATCTCATCCTCGGTCGTCCCCTTCTCCTCCTGCCCCCAATACCTCCCAGCAGAGTCTTTTCCAATGAGTCAACTCTTCCCATGAGGTGGCCAAAGTACTGGAGCTTCAGCTTTAGCATCATTCCTTCCAAAGAAATCCCAGGGCTGATCTCCTTCAGAATGGACTGGTCGGATCTCCTTGAAGTCCAAGGGACTCTCAAGAGTCTCCTCAAACACCACAGTTCAAAAGCATCAATCCTTCAGCGTTCAGCCTTCTTCACAGTCCAACTCTCACATCCATACATGACCGCAGGAAAAACCATATGCTTGACTAGACGGACCTTAGTCGGCAAAGTAATGTCTCTGCTTTTGAATATACTATCTAGGTTGGTCATAACTTTCCTTCCAAGGAGTATGCGTCTTTTAATTTCATGGCTGCAGTCACCATCTGCAGTGATTTTGGACCCCCCAAAATAAAGTGACACTGTTTCCACTGTTTCCCCATCTGTTTCCCATGAAGTGATGGGACCGGATGCCATGATCTTCGTTTTCTGAATGTTGAGCTTTAAGCCAACTTTTTCACTCTCCTCTTTCACTTTCATCAAGAGGCTTTTTAGCTCCTCTTCACTTTCTGCCATAAGAGTGGTGTCATCTGCATATCTGAGGTTATTGATATTTCTCCCGGCAATCTTGATTCCAGCTTGTGTTTCTTCCAGTCCAGCGTTTCTCATGATGTACTCTGCATATAAGTTAAATAAGCAGGGTGACAATATACAGCCTTGGTGTACTCCTTTGCCTATTTAGAACCAGTCTGTTGTTCCATGTCCAGCTCTAACTGTTGCTTCCTGACCTGCATACAGATTTCTCAAGAGGCAGGTTAGGTGGTCTGGTATTCCCATCTCTTTCAGAATTTTCCACAGTTTATTGTGATCCACACAGTCAAAGGCTTTGGCATAGTCAAGAAAAAAGAAATAGATGTTTTTCTGGAACTCTCTTGCTTTTTCCATGATCCAGTGGTTGTTAGCAATTTGATCTCTAGTTCCTCTGCCTTTTCTAAAACCAGCTTGCACATCTTGAAGTTCATGGTTCATGTATTGCTTAAGCCTGGCTTGGAGAATTTTGAGCATTACTTTACTAGCATGTGAGATGGGTGCAATTGTGTTGTTGTTTGAGCATTGTTTGGCATTGCCTTTCTCTGGGATTGGAATGAAAACTGACTTTTTCCAGTCCTGTGGCCACTGCTGAGAGTTCCAAATTTGCTGGCATATTGAGTGTAGCACTTTCACAGCATCATCTTTCAGGATTTGAAATAGCTCAACTGGAATTCCATCACCTCCACTAGCTTTGTTCATGGTGATGCTTTCTAAGGCTGACTTGACTTCACATTCCAGGATGTCTGGCTCTAGGTGAGTTATCACACCATCATTATTATCTGGGTCATGAAGATTTTTTTTTGTACAGTTCTTCTGTGTATTCTTGCCACCTTTTCTTAATATCTTCTGCTTCTGTTAGGTCCATACCATTTCTGTCCTTTATTGAGCCCATCTTTGCATGAAATTTTCCCTTGGTATCTCTAATTTTCTTGAAGAGATCTCTAGTCTTTCCCATTCTGTTCTTTTCCTCTATTTCTTTGCATTGATCTTGAGGAAGGCTTTCTTATCTCTTCTTGCTATTCTTTGGAACGCTGCATTCAGATGCTTATATGTTTCCTTTTCTCCTTTGCTTTTCACTTCTATTCTTTTCAAAGCTTCTTTGTAAGTCCTCCCCAGACAGCCATTTTGCTTCTTTGCATTTCTTTTCCATGGGGATGGTCTTGATCTCTGTCTCCTGTACAATGTCACGAACCTCAGTCCATGGTTCATTAGGCACTCTATCTATCAGATCTAGTCACTTAAATCTATTTCTCACTTCCACTGTATAATCATAAGGGATTTGAATTAGGTCATACCTGAATGGTCTGGTGGTTTTCCCTACTTTCATCAGTTTCAGTCTGAATTTGGAAATAAGGTGTTCATGATCTGAGCCACAGTCAGCTTCTGGTCTTGTTTTTGCTGACTGTATATAGCTTCTCCATCTTTGGATGCAAAGAATATAATCAATTTGATTTCAGTGTTGACCATCTGGTGATGTCCATTTGTAGAGTCTTCTCTTGTGTTGTTGGAAGAGGGTGTTTGCTATGACCAGTGCATTTTCTTGGCAAAACTCTAGTCGTCTTTGAGCTGCTTCATTCCGCATTCCAAGGCCAAATCTGCCTGTTACTCCAGGTGTTTCTTGACTTCTTACTTTTGCATTCCAGTCCCCTATAATGAAAAGGACATCTTTTGGGGGTGTTAGTTCTAAAAGGTCTTGTAAGTCTTCATAAAACCGTTCAACTTCAGTTTCTTCAGTGTTACTGGTTGGGGCATAGACTTAGATAACTGTGATACTGAATGGTTTGCCTTGGAGACGAACAGAGATCATTCTGTCGTTTTTGAGACTGCATCCAAGTACTGCATTTCAGACTCCTTTGTTGACCATGATGGCTACTCCATTTCTTCTGAAGGATTCCTGCCCGCAGTAGTAGATATAATGGTCATCTGAGTTAAATTCACCCATTCCAGTCCATTTTAGTTCACTGATTCCTAGAATGTTGATGTTCACCCTTGCCATCTTTTGTTTGACCACTTCCAATTTGCCTTGATTCATGGACCTAACATTCCAGGTTCCTATGCAATATTTCTCTTTATAGCATCAGACCTTGCTTCTATCACTGGTCACATCCACAACTGGGTATTGTTTTTGCTTTGGGTTTATCCCTTCATTCTTTCTGGAGTTATTTCCCCACTGATCTCCAGTAGCGTATTGGGCACCTACCGACCTGTGGAGTTCCTCTTTCAGTATCCTATCATTTTGCCTTTCCACACTATTCATGGGATTCTCAAGGCAAGAATACTGAAGTGGTTTGCCATTCCCTTTTCCAGTGGGCCACATTCTGTCAGACCTCTCCACCATGACCTGCCCATCTTGGGTGGCCCCACAGGGCATTGCTTAGTTTCATTGAATTAGACAAGGCTGCGGTCCTAGTGTGTTTAGATTGACTCATTTTCTAGTGACTATGGTTTCAGTGTGTCTGCCCTCTGATGCCCCCTGGCAACATCTACCGTCTTACTTGGGTTTCTCTTACTTTGGACGTGGGGTATCTCTTCGTGGTTGCTCCAGTAAAGCAGCTCCTTACCTTGGATGAGGGTTATATCCTCACCGCCGCCACTCCTGCCCTTGAACGTGGAGTAGGTCCTCTCGGACCTCCTGCACCTGCGCAGCCATTGCTCCTTGGACGTGGACCGCTGTGAAGCACGTCTGCTGCAACGGACCTCAAAGAAGTGTGGCCGAGAGGAGCTGCTTCATGTCCGAGGTCAGGGGCGGTGGCCGAGAGTGCCAGGCAGCGATGGTGCAGGAGCGGCTGAGAGGAGCTACCTCACATCCGAGGTCAGGGGCGGCGGCCGGGAGGAGCCTCCCCATGTCAGAGGTCAGGGGCGGTGGCTGAGAGGAGCTACCCTGCATCCAAGGCCAAGCAATATAGGAAAGAAAAAAAAAATGTCTCTTTCTCCTCCTTGAGCACCCCAGACCCCTTTCTTCTCCTTGAGGGCTCAGGACCTCTTTCTCCTCTTTGAGAGCCCTGTGTACCCTGTTTTTTAAGATATACGCTTTTTCACATTAATAGACTACAGTGTAGTGTGACCATGGCTTTTATAATTACTGGAAACCAATATATTGTGTGATTCACTTTATTGTGCTACTTACTTTATTGTTATGATCTGGAATCCAATCCACAACACCTCCAAGTTATGCCTGTAATCCCAGTTCCTCCCTTTCATCTTCTATAATATAAATATCATTCACTTTATTTATTCTTTCTATGATGCTCTTCTTTATGTAGAGCAAGTTTCTAATCTACGTAATTTCATTCTCTCTGAAGTAATTTTTTTGACCTATATTGGAGGATAGGTATCCTGAAGTTGTATTTTTTGTCTGTTTTTGTGTTTTCTTTAAATCTGAGAATGTAGGTTTTCTTTTTTAGTTTCACTGGACATAGAATTCTAGGTTGTTTTTTTTTTTTTTTTCCCAACACACTAGGATTTTACTGCTCTCCATGTTTCCTAGGGTTTTAATGAAAAATCCAGTGTCATTCTCATCCTTGTTTGTGTATGGATCAGGTATTTCTTTCCTACACCCTGGCTTCTTGAACATTTTCTCTTTGCCTTTGCCTTTCTGTAGTTTGAAAATATGTTTAAGTAGATTTTTGGGGAAGGTGGTATTTATCCTTCTTGGTGTTCCCTGAGATTCTTGGATCTGTGGTGTGTTATGTTATTAATTTTGAAAAGGACCCAGCCATTTCAAATAACTTCAAATACTTCAGCTTATTTCACTTCATCCTCCTTCTGGTATTGCAGTTACAATTACATTTTTTAGGAATTGTCACATAGTTTTGGATGTTCTTCTCCTTCTTCTTCTTTTAATCTTTGCTATTCTTTTCTTTGCATTTCAGTTTTGGAAAATTAGGAAGTTTCAATAAATTTGTCATCAAGCTTAGTGGTCTTGGCTGTGAAGGTCTTCATTAGCTAACATCATTCATTTTTGATACCCTGCTTCTGACACCCAGTGTTTCCTATTAATTTCTTCTTAAAGCTTCCATCTTCTTCTTACATTACCCTTTTGTTCTCTACTTTTTCTGTTAGAGCCATTAAAATAGTAATCATAGATAATTTAAATTATGTGTCTGATTCATGAATCTGGTTCTGATATGTTCTTTGTCTATTTAGAACATGTTTTTTTTTTTTTCCTTGCACTGTGATTTTTTTAATAAAGTCAGCATGTTGTATCAAGTGATAGAGGCTGAGGTAAATGCACAGTCAGTGTGAAGTTTTAATGCTAATTTCACTAGGACTTGGGCTGTGTTGATTATTTGCTATAGCTCTAGGTATTGGAAGATATCAAATTCCTCTAGTTTTTTTGTTTTGTCTACTTTCTTAACTTTGTACTTTACTTTTACCTGGTTATTTTAGAAAGAAAATCAAAGCCAAGTCAATTTTGATTCAAGAGGTGTTTAAACTGTAGCCTGGGGGTTCACTGAGGAAGTGTGAGTTGTTCACGTCTCAGCCTGGATGGGATCTCACTTCTTGACCACTAGCTGCCCTAGTGAAGGCATCCAGAAAATCTGTCAGAAACTTAAGATACATGTACTGGACCTTTACCCTAAAATAACATGATTCCCTTAGGACAAGTATCTCCTGACTTGTCAGTTGTTGCTGTTCAGTTGGTCAGTCATGTCCAACTGTTTGAGACCCCATGGACTGCACCAGGCCAGGCTTCCCTGTCCTTCATTATCTCCTGGAGTTGTTCAGACTCATTTCTGTTGAGTCAATGATGCCATCCAACCATCTCATCCTCTGTCTCCCCCTTCTCCTATTGCCTTCAATCTTTCCCAGCATCAGGGTCTTTTCCAGTGCATCAGTTCTTCTCATCAGGTGGCCAAAATATTGGAGTTTCAGTGTCAGTCTTTCCAATAAATATTTAGGATTGATTTCTTTTAGGATTGACTGGTTTGATCTCCTTGCAGTCCAAGGGACTCTCAAGAGTCTTCTCCAACACCACAGTTCAACAGTATCAATTCTTTGGTGTTCAGCCTTCTTTATGCTCTAACTCTTACATCCTTATATGACTACTGGAAATACCATGACTTTGACTAGACGGACCTTTGTCAGCAAAGTTATGTCTTTCCTTTTTAATATGCTGTCTAGATTGGTCATAGTTTTTCTTCCAAGGAGCAAATGTCTTTTAATTTCATGGCTGCAGTCACCACCTGCAGTGATTTTGGAGCCCACAAAAATAAAGTCTAACTGTTTCCAATGCTTCCCCATCCAAACAGGGTTCTGAGCTGCAGCAGAGAAGCTGGGGAGCCATCTGCTCTTGAGCATCCTCTAATTTCAATCAGCTTCAATCAGCCAACAACTCCAGCAGGGTAGCCAGGCCCCTGGGTAGCCCATTGACCAACAGCCAGTGGCCAGTGAAGGTTTAGACACTCAAGAGGACAAGCGTGGGACAACCAGGGTACCGGATATGTCCTCTGGCTCTGTGGAGGAGATGAAGGGCATGTCCCTTTTCTAGTCAGGATCTCACAAAACGTGGTCCACTGTAAAGGGAATCTCGCAAACCATTTCAGTATTCTTGTCTTGCAAACCCCTTAAATAGTATGAAAAGGCAAAAAGATATGACAGTGAAAGATGAGCCTCCCATGTCGGTAGGTGTCCAATATGTTACTGAGGAAGAACAGTGAAATAGCTCCAGAAAGAATGAAGAGGCTGAGCCAAAGCGGAAGGAATGCCCAGTTGTGGATGTGTCTGGTGATGACAGTAAAGTCCAGTGCTGTAACAAGAAATATTGCATAGAAACCTGGAATGTTAGGTCCATGAATCAAGATAAGTGAGATATGGTCAAACAGGAGATGGCAAGAGTAAACATTGATATTTTAAGAATCAGTGAACTAAGATAGACAGGAATGGGTAAATTTAATTCAGATGACCATTATATCTACTACTTTGGGCAAGAATCCATTAGAAGAAATGGAGTAGCCCTCATAGCCAACAGAAGAGTCCTAAATGCAGTATCTGGGTGCAATCTCAGAAACAACTTGATCTTGGTTGAATGATGAATAGTCTTGGTTCATTTCCAAGGCAAACCATTCAATATCACAGTAATCCAAGTCTATACCCCAACCACTAATGCCAAAGAAGCTGAAGTTGAATGGTTCAATGAAGATCTACAAGACCTTTTGTAACTAACACCAGAAAAGATGTCCTTTTCATTATAGGGGACTGGCATGCACAAGTAGGAAGTCAAGTGGCACCTAGAGTATATAGGCAAGTTTGGCCTTGGAGTACAAAATGAACAGAACAAAGGCTAACAGAGTTTTGCCAAGAGAATGCACACATCATAGCAGACACCCTCTTCCAACACCATAAGAGATGACTCTATACATGACATCACCAGATGGTCAATACCAAAATCAGATTAATTATATTCTTTGTAGCCAAAGATGGAGAAGCTCTATACAATCAGCAAAAACAGGTCCAGGAACTGACTGTGGCTCAAATCATGAACTCCGTATTCTAAATTCAGACTTAAATTGAAGAAAGTAGGGAAAACCACTAGGACATTCAGGTATGACCTAAATCATATCCCTTATGATTATACAGTGAACGTGACAAAACACTCTTGGTTTTACCCAGATTGCAATTTGTAAGACCTCAGATAAAGCTCTTTTTCCTTTGCAACCTTGATACCAATGATTGCTTGATCATAAAAACTCATCCTCAGAGAAAGGCTGCACCTTGTATCTGTTTTCACTGTAAACCGCTCCTACTCTGTTGGAGTTCTGTTGGTGTGGTGTTCAGGCATAGGGGGTAGGGAAGTGCTCAGTAGTTATAGGAGCAGATCTCTGTGTTTCAGTGGACCTATGACTCTGGAAAGTGACCTTCACAAGTGTTTCTCCAGTAAGAAAAGGTTTTTCCATCTCAGCTGAGACAAAAATACTAAAGGAATGTTCTCTCTCAAATTACGATAATACACTGATCACTTCCCTGTCCCAGGAGAGTGGGTCTTTGTTTTTAGACATGCTGTTATATTTCACAGTGATTTATTTCCCTTCCCCTGCCAGAAATGTGAGAGGCTCTTTGATCTTCATAGGGAGAAACTTGTGGGATTCCTGGAAGTCTAACCCATAGAAAGGTGGCCTTTCTATGATCATGACCCCATACATTTTGTACTCAAGCTTGTCCACACTCAGCCGGCCAGCATTTTGTCAAAACTACCATTTACGTATTCTGTCCATTTAAGTATTCTGTAGTGTGAGTCTTGACAGTAGACTTTTCTTCTTGCAATGCAACTGCCTGACTTAAGCTTTGATTGCGAGGCATCCACTTGAAGGAAGGCTGTCTCCTGTAAGCACACTGCCAGCCACAGGAGTGGATAAAGATCCAGGACATCCTTCTCTCATCCTAGGCCGTGAGACACCTTTGTTTTAGAAATCGTCATTTACTTTGATTACTGGCCTTTTGGGCCTCTTATTTATTTTTCTTTATTCTCTCTTCCTGTGCTTAAAATGCTCTTATTTGCCCAGTAGTGAGCCCATGAAACTCATGACCTCCACCCTTGACTCCATAAAAGCGGGACCCCAGGCCTATGCTCACTCCTCTCTCTACCTAGGACCTTGCTGTGTGCCCTCCGCTGTGCTTTGTATGCTCCAGGGCTTGGAAGTAACCAACTCTTTTTCTTCAAATCTTCCTAATTATTGCTGAAGGGCATCTTGCAACCATAATAAGAACAAAAAGAGTTGGTCGTAACTTTGGTTTGGGAAGAGTAGCTGTCCTGGGAAGCTCACCTGGATCCACGTGAGAGCCCCCAGGCATTTCTAGCACATCATTACTGTTAATAGTCTGAGACCTCCACAGAACAAGTTTCAACTAGTTTTGGCTCCTGCAGCTGTACTCCAATGAAGCTTGTCTCAGCTGTGATTCTGAATTCACTGGTGTCCAAATAACAGGGTGGCAGTTAAAGATGCTTGTTATTTCTTTGCCCATCCTGCTCTCACATAACTGACAGCAGATCGAAAAATACCCATGAATTTTTATCCATTTAGATATTTTGTCAAAGTAAATATTAATTATGACTAGTTCAAATTTTAAAAGGAACTTTTCTTGGAATTAAACCCTAGACATTACTCTCGTATCTACCTAATGCAGAGAGTTGTACAGTTGTTGATAGAGATTTTAACTGTTCTTATGACATTCACAGACTGTTTTGTTTAAACAGAAATTTGTTCACTCATTCATTCACTGGCTTATTCTCTCAAAAATGTATCATGTATTCTCTCTTGCTGAAATTGTTACAGGCGCTTGAAACACAGAGGTGAAAAATACCTTCATATCGAAATATCTATGGCTTTCTCTGTCATACATAGAGATAAGACACATCTTTCAATTCTCCCTTCTCTTCTCACAATGACCTTTCAGCAATGTTTGACAGAGTTTTAGGGCTGACTATATACTTTGTAAATGCCTGTGAAAAGTGAAAAAAGTGGGACTTGTGTAAAATGCAGGTATGAAGTCCTTTTAAAGGTACTAAAATATGAACATTTATCTTTTCCTTTAGCTTCTCTCTTAACATTTGTCATAGTGTTCATTTTCTATTTAATCCTTATTTCAAGTAAAATATTAAAAATTTAAATTCTTGAATGAATTTTTTCACTTATCTTCATATTGTTCAAAGACAGTTTCATTGACCCTAAATAAATAGACTGCCAGTTATTTCTCCAGTAAAAATGGGTTTACTTGGGGTCAACAACAACAAAAAATGACATTTGAGGTCTGCAGCTATGGCAAGCCAAGTGCAATTCTCCCACAGAAATGGAGAGAACTCTTCTTCTAGAAGGGAAAGAGAAGTTCTGAGGCCTATAGAAAACAAAGCGTTGATTGGAAGAATGGAGTCTGAAGTGTAGTGGTTCTTCATTTCCTGAATTGTGATCTTCTTTCATTGGCTGAGTTCTTGCTAGGAGGAAGAGGAAGTCTGTCTTCCTCCTCTTGTACTCTGCTGTCATCAAAAAACATGAAAGCTTTCCCTTTGGACCTCCTGACTACTTTCATTGAGATTTCTCTTTATTAATTTCTTACAGTTTTAAAAACAAATAAGAAATTTACTTTACATGTATGCGTGCATGCTAAGTCATTTCAGTCATGTCTGACTCTTTGTGATTCTTTGCCATGCCCTCCTCCAGGGGATCTTCCCGACCCAGGGATTGAACCTGTGTCTCTTATGTCTCCTGTATTGGCAAGTGGGTTCTTTACCACTAGTATTACCTGGGGAGCCCACACTTTTTATGTAGAATAATTCAATTCATTCAGTTTATATTTTGTAGCTTATGTATGCATATATATTTTGTGATTCTAAGAGTAGAATCATTGAAAAATATTGATATAAATAAACTGTTTTAATTTTACTTCTTAATATGCATTCTACCAATGATCTGTACCTTTGATCTAATCATAAGTATGGAAGGCCTGAGGCAAAATGAACTTTGGATTGCCCTATCTTTCCATTTTCTCATGACATTATTTTTTCCCCAACTTTATTGAGGTATAATTGATGCATAAAGATTGTTTATGTTGTACAATGCTAGTTTTTTTTAAGGTATATGACATCATGTAATATATCTATACACTGAAATGATTACCATAATCAAGTTAATTAACATATGCTATCACTTCACTTGGGTTTTCCTGGTGGCTCAGATAGTAAAGAATCCACCTGCAATGTGGGAGACCTGGGTTTGATCCCTGGTTTGGGAAGATTCCTTGGAGGAGGGCATGGCAACCCACACCATTATTCTTGCCTGGAGAATCCTATGGACAGAGGAGCCTAGTGGGCTACAGTTCATGGGGTCACAAAGATTTCAATACGACTGAGCAACTAAACACATTACTTCACATAGTTAGTCTTTTTTTGTGTAGTGAGAACACTTCAGATCTACTCTATTAAAGTAAATTAAAGTCACTCAGTTTTGTCCGATTCTTTGAGACCCTATGGACTGTAGCCTACCAGGCTCCTCTGTCCATGGGATTTTCCAGACAAGAGTACTGCAGTGGGTTGCCATTTCCTACTCTATTTCTGCTGCTGCTGCTAAGTCGCTTCAGTCGTGTCCGACTCTGTGCATCTCCATAGATGGAAGCCCACCAGGCTCCCCCATCCCTGGGATTCTCCAGGTATTAGGAGACTTCAAATGCCCAGTACATACTGGGGAGTGACCAAGATGCTAGAGTAAGAAGACACTGACACTTCTTGTCACAGGTACACCCAAATCACAACAGTTTACAGAGCAACAATTGATGAGAATGACCTGAAGACTAGCAAAATGGATTTTCCACAACTAAAGATATAAAGAAGGAACCACATTTAGATGACTAAGAGGAGCAAAATCATGGTTTACACCCCTGGCTGGGTGTGACCCATAAAAAGGAGGCTGCTTAAAATTGCAGAAGTTCACCCCAGTGATTGAGGAATCCAAACCCCACATTAGGCTCTCTAACATGGTTTTCCTTCACCAGGAACATGAGCCCTGAGAATATCAGACTCAAGTCCAGCAGGTGCAGGAGAGCTCAGAGAGCTGTAGGAAAGAGATGCTCTGCTCTTAAAGGGTACACACAAAATCTCATGCTGAGACCAGTGCAGAGGCAGTAACTTGAAAGGATCCTGGGTCAGATCCACTTGCTGATTTCAGAGAGCCTTCCAGAGAGACAGGAGGCCAACTCTTGGGACTCACTCTGGGGACATAGAGGCCAGCAGCTGCAATTTTGGGAAAGCTCTTCTGCTTTGAGGACATTGTGGCTGAAAACTAACATTGTAGAATCCTCCCTTTAAACATCTAGTGGGTGGCCTTGGCCCCACCAAAAACTGGTTGGTACCAGTCTGGAACCCTTTAGATTGTGCATGGTTCAGACTGGTGTCATGGGTTCCCAACCCTACCCACCAGCACCAGCTCCCCCAGGTCACCCAGTAAGTAAATCACCTGGGGGAGTGACTTGGACCTGGAACTGCACTTAGAGTGGTTCAAGTCTACCTCAGAAAAAAGAAAAATATCAACCTAACCTTACAACTAAAGGAAGTAGAAAGATCCCCACAATATCAGTAGAAGGAAAGAAATAATAAAAGATGACAGCAGAAATAAACAGATTGAACAGTAGCAAAAATATCAGTGAAATTAAGAGTTTGATCTTTGAAAAGATGAACAAAATTGAGAAACCTTTAGCCAGACACATCAAGAAGAAAAGAACCCTAGTCAGAAATGAAAAAGAAGTTACAACTGACACCACACAAATACAAAGGATCATAAGAAACTGCTATGAACAACCTAGGATGGAACAGCTTTGAAGATGGTTAAATGGATAAATTCCCAGAAATATACAATCCCTCAAGACTGGACCAGGAAGAAGTAGAAAATATGAACAGACTGATTACAAGTAATGAAATTGGGTTAGTAATAAAAAAAAAAAGTTCTCAACAAACAAAGGTCCTGGACCAGGTAGTTTCACAGGGGAATTTTTAATTTTATTAATTTTATTTAACTGTTTATTTTTGGCTGTGGGTCTTTGTTGCTGCACAGGCTTTTCTCTAGTTGCAGAGAGCAGGGGCTACTCTGTAGTTGGGGTGTGCAGACGTCTCATTGTGGCGGCTTCTCTTGTTGTGGAGCATGGGCTCTAGGGTGCACAGGCTTCAGTGGTTGCAGCTCCTGGGCTCTAGGGCACAGGCTCAGTACTTGTGGTACACACTTTGTTGCTCTGTGGCATGTGGGATCTTCCCGAATGAGGAATGGAACTCTTCTCCTTCAGGCAGATTCTTTACCACTGAGCCACTTAGCAAAGTTCTCACAAAGCAATTTTACCAAACATTAAAATATATCTATCTTTCTCAAAACTATTCCAGAAAATTGAAAGGGAGAGAGTTATTGGCAACACCTTGTTACCAAAACCATGCAAGGACTTCACACAGACACACAAAAATTAAGCAGTAACATCTGGTCCCATCACTTCATGGGAAATAGATGGGGAAACAGTAGAACCAGTGTCAGACTTTATTTTTTGGGGCTCCAAAATCACTGCAGATGGTGACTGCAGCCGTGAAATTAAAAGACGCTTACTCCTTATAAGAAAAGTTATGACCAACCTATATAGTATATTCAAAAGCAGAGACATTACTTTGCCGACTAAGGTCCGTCTAGTCAAGCATATGGTTTTCCCTGTGGTCATGTATGGATGTGAGAGTTGGACTGTGAAGAAGGCTGAACACCGAAGAATTGATGTGTTTGAACTGTGGTGTTGGAGAAGACTCTTGAGGGTCCCTTGGACTGCAAGGAGATCCAACCATTCCATTCTGAAGGAGATCAGCCCTGGGATTTCTTTGGAAGGAATGATGCTAAAGCTGAAGCTCCAGTACTTTGGCCACCTCATGCGACGAGTTGACTCATTGGAAAAGACTCTGATGCTAGGAGAGATTGGGGGCAGGAGGAGAAGGGGACGACCCAGGATGAGATGGCTGGATGGCATCATGGACTCAATGGAGGTGAGTCTGAGTGAACTCTGGAGTTGGTGATGAACAGGGAGGCCTGGCGTGCTGCAATTCATGGGGTCGCAAAGAGTTGGACACGACTGAGCGACTGAACTGAACTGAACATCCCTGATGAACATAGATGCAAAAACCATCAACAAAATAGCAAATTGAATTCAACAATACATTAAAGGGATCATACACCATGATACAATGATCAAATAGGATTTATCTCAAAGATGCAAGGATGGTTAAGTATCTGCAAGTTAATCAGTGAACAAATTGAAGAATTAAAAAATCATTAGTTCAATAGATGCAGAAAAAACTTTTGACAATATTCAACATCCATTTACTGATTAAAAAAGTGTCAACAAAAGGAGGTAAAGAGGGAACCTGCATCAACATAATAAAGGCTACATATGACAAACAAACCTAACATAACTCAAAAGTGAAAAGTTGAAAAAAATATTACTAAAATAAGGAACAAGACAAGGATACCTATTCTTGCCACTTTCATTCAGCATAGAATTGAAAATTCTAGCCACAGCTATGAGGCAAGAAAAGGAAATGAGAGAAATCTGAATTGGAAATGAAAAAGTAAAGCTCTTCACTTTTGCAGATGCCACAATCATATATATAGAAAATTCTAAAGGAGCCACCCACCCCCCAGGGGAAAAAAAACCTATTATAGGTAATAAATTCAATAAATTGCAGAATACAAAATTAATATACAGAAATCTGTTGCATTACTATAACTACAAAGTGGCAGAACTAGAAGTCAAGACAATAGCATTTGCAGTTGCGTCAAAAAGAATAAAGTACTTAGGAATAAACCTAAAGAGGTGAAAGATCTGTACTCTGAAATCTGTAAAACTCTGATGAAAGAAATTGAAAATAACACAAACCAGTGGAAAAATGTACTGTGCCCATGTATTGAAAAATGAGTATTGCTTATATGTTCAACAGGTATCCCAAAATGTACGTAGCCAATACCTTTCCTCATTCTTAGCAATCTTGGAAATTGCACATGCATTCCCTCAGAACAAAGATGTTGATATCTTTCAGACTTAACTTCTTTCATTGACGCCACTCATCAATACTTTAAATACTACCTCAAAATGTTACCTTAGTTTAAGCACATTTTGCCTCTGATTTTTACTGGTAATACCTTAGTTTAAGCCACCATCATCTCACACCTGAACTACTAAAACTGCTTCATAAATGGGCCCACAACTTCACTTACAAGGTTATTTTCCAGTAAACAGCCAAAGCAACTGTTAATAAGTAATCAGATGAGGTTACTTCTTTCTATGAACCCTCCAATTGATGACCTAGTATCAAATCCAAAATCCTTAGCAGGTTCTACAAGATCTAACCTCTTCTGGTTCTTCCTCCAAATCCATCTTTATATCTTTGCTCCAGTTTCACTGACCTCTAATGTTGGAATCACTGCACAGATAATGAAACAAGTTTCACTCATACAAATGCTTAGTGAGGATCTGGGTAGGACCCTCATGTTAAGTCAATTTGATTAAAAAATAGCTACTTTATAACCACAGTTGGTTAAGGTTGTTTCCTTCTTTCATACCTTCTTACCCTTTCACCTATCTGCTTCTGCCAGGTGATAGAAGTGAAGCCTCAGAACATATTCCTGTAAAACTTATTTTCTTCTCTATCATTAAAGATGCCAGCAATGTCAGTTTAGTTAGCCTCCAAAAGGAAGGTTCCTGGTAATGCACTTCTGCAGAAAATCAGTAAGCAGTAACTTGACTATACAATGATATAACTTTGAAAAAGCTATATGTGTTTATATATTATCTTTTCTTTTCTTTTTTTTTTGTATTTATTTATTTATTTATTTTTCCTCTTGGCATCATCTTTCTTTTTTTTTTTTTAAATTTTACTTTACAATTCTGTATTGGTTTTGCCATACATTGACATGAATCCACCACGGGTGTACATGTATCCCCAAACATGAACCCCCCTCCCACACCCCTCCCCACAACATCTCTCTGGGTCATCCCTGTGTACCAGCCCCAAGTGTGCCATATCCTGCATCGGACATAGACTGGCGATTCCATTCTTACATGATATTATACATGTTTCAATGCCATTCTCCCAAATCATCTCACCCTCTCCCTCTCCCACTGAGTCCAAAAGTCTGCTATACACATCTGTGTCTTTTTTGCTCTCCTGCATACTGGGTCATCATTGCCATCTTTCTAAATTCCATATATGTGTGTTAGTATACTGTATTGGTGTTTTTCTTTCTGGCTTACTTCACTCTGTATAATCGGCTCCAGTTTCATCCATCTCATCAGAACTGATTCAAATGTATTCTTTTTAATGGCTGATTAATACTCCATTGTGTATATGTACCACAGCTTTCTCATCCATTCATCTGCTGATGGACATCTAGGTTATTTCCATGTCCTGGCTATTATAAACAGTGCTGCGAAGAACATTGGGGTACATGTGTCTCTTTCAATTCTGGTTTCCTCAGTGTGTATGCCCAGCAGTGGGATTGCTGGGTCATAAGGCAGTTCTAGTTGCAATTTTTAAGGAATCTCCACACTGTTCTCCGTAGTGGCTGTACTAGTTTGCATTCCCACCAACAGTGTAGGAGGGTTCCCTTCTCTCCACACCCTCTCCAGCATTTATTGCTTGCAGACTTTTGGATCGCAGACATTCTGACTGGTGTGAAGTGGTACCTCATTGTGGTTATGATTTGCATTTCTCTAATAATGAGTGATGTCGAGCATCTTTTCATGTGTTTGTTAGCCATCTGTATGTCTTCTTTGGAGAAATGTCTATTTAGTTCTTTGGCCCATTTTTTGATTGGGTCATTTATTTTTCTGGAATTGAGCTGCAGGAGTTGCTTGTATATTTTTGAGATTAGTTGTTTGTCAGTTGCTTGAATTGCTATTATTTTCTCCCATTCGGAAGGCTGTCTTTTCACTTTGCTTATATTTTCTTTTGTTGTGC
Source organism: Oryx dammah (assembly GCF_014754425.2). Lineage (NCBI taxonomy): Eukaryota > Metazoa > Chordata > Mammalia > Artiodactyla > Bovidae > Oryx > Oryx dammah. The sequence goes on along the minus strand of NW_024070205.1, from coordinate 66,943,429 downwards.
AGAAGCTTTTAATTTTAATTAGGTCCCATTTGTTTATTTTTGCTTTTATTTCCAGAATTCTGGGAGGTGGATCATAGAGGATCCTGCTGTGGTTTATGTCGGAGAGTGTTTTGCCTATGTTCTCCTCTAGGAGTTTTATAGTTTCTGGTCTTACATTTAGATCTTTAATCCATTTTGAGTTTATCTTTGTGTGCGGTGTTAGAAAGTGATCTAGTTTCATTCTTTTACAAGTGGTTGACCAGTTTTCCCAGCACCACTTGTTAAAGAGATTGTCTTTACTCCATTGTATATTCTTGCCTCCTTTGTCAAAGATAAGGTGTCCATATGTGTGTGAATTTATCTCTGGGCTTTCTATTTTGTTCCATTGATCTGTATTTCTGTCTTTATGCCAATACCATACTGTCTTGATGACTGTGGCTTTGTAGTAGAGCCTGAAGTCAGGCAAGTTGATTCCTCCAGTTCCATTCTTCTTACTCAAGATTGCTTTGGCTATTCGAGGTTTTTTCGTATCTCCATACAAATCTTGAAATTATTTGTTCTAGTTCTGTGAAAAATATCGCTGGTAGCTTGATAGGGATTGCATTGAATTTGTAAATTGCTTTGGGTAGTATACTCATTTTCACTATATTGATTCTTCCAATCCATGAACATGGTATATTTCTCCATCTATTAGTGTCCTCTTTGATTTCTTTCATCAGTGTTTTATAGTTTTCTATATATAGGTCTTTAGTTTCTTTAGGTAGATATATTCCTAAGTATTTTATTCTTTTTGTTGCAATGGTGAATGGAATTGTTTCCTTAATTTCTTTTTCTACTTTCTCATTTTTAGTGTATAGGAATGCAAGGGATTTCTTTGTGTTGATTTTATATCCTGCAACTTCACTATATTCATTAATTAGCTCTAGTAATTTTCTGGTAGAGTCTTTAGGGTTTTCTATGTAGAGAATCATGTCATCTGCAAACAGTGAGAGTTTTACTTCTTCTTTTCCAATTTGGATTCCTTTTATTTCTTTTTCTGCCCTGATTGCTGTGGCTAAAACTTCCAGAACTATGTTGAATAGTAGTGGTGAAAGTGGGCACCCTTGTCTTGTTCCTGACTTTAGGGGAAATGCTTTCAATTTTTCACCATTGAGGATAATGTTTGCAGTGGGTTTGTCATATATAGCTTTTATTATATTGAGGTATGTCCCTTCTATTCCTGATTTCTAGAGAGTTTTTATCATAAGTGGATGTTGAATTTTGTCAAAGGCCTTCTCTGCATCTATTGAGATAATCATATGGCTTTTATTTTTCAATTTGTTAATGTGGTGAATTACATTGATTGATTTGTGGATATTGAAGAATCCTTGCATCCCTGGGATAAAGCCCACTTGGTCATGGTGTATGATCTTTTTAATGTATTGTTGGATTCTGATTGCTAGAATTTTGTTAAGGATTTTTGCATCTATGTTCATCAGTGATATTGGCCTGTAGTTTTCTTTTTTTTTGTAGTATCTTTGTCAGGTTTTGGTATTAGGGTGATGGTGGCCTCATAGAATGAGTTTGGAAGTTTACATTCCTCTGCAATTTTCTGGAAGAGTTTGAGTAGGATAGGTGTTAACTCTTCTCTAAATTTTTGGTAGAATTCAGCTGCGAAGCCGTCTGGACCTGGGGTTTTGTTTGCTGGAAGATTTCTCATTACAGTTTCAATTTCCGTGCTTGTGATGGGTCTGTTAAGATTTTCTATTTCTTCCTGGTTCAGTTTTGGAAAATTGTACTTTTCTAAGAATTTGTCCATTTCTTCCACGTTGTCCATTTTATTGGCATATAATTGCTGATAGTAGTCTCTTATGATCCTTTGTATTTCTGTGTTGTCTGTTGTGATCTCTCCATTTTCATTTCTAATTGTATTGATTTGATTTTTGTCTCTTTGCTTCTTGATGAGTCTGGCTAATGGTCTGTCAGATTCCAAAAATATGGAACTATAAATCAATCATCTTTGCCATGTGGGAGCAATGATATTTTACAAATGCAAATACAAATTAAAAAAATTTAAACATTATTGATGTTTAGAAACATTTAATTAAAACAAAAGCAAAAGGTTAAGATAAAATATCAGTCTCTGAAAGGAGAGGGATAGAAATGAGTAATGAAATCAACTGAAATGATTTTGATAACAAGAAGCAAAATGAAGAAAAAAGTCATATCCCACTAAAGCAGTAATTCACTGAAAGAGATACATTTTGAAAAGTAATGAATAGAATCTTAAGTTGTTTGAGAATTCAATTAATGAAAAAAGAATAGTTTACATTTTTCCACATTCTAATTTCCTGCTGATATAACATGAAATAATGGTAGTAATAAAGATTACATAAAACCAGTAAGGTAACACTATAGTGAGTCTACATCTAAAACTAATTATTATTATCAATTCAAAGAATTTTTACAATTATAAGAAAAATTAAAGTGCCTTGAGATTTATAGTTTATACATGAAAGAAATTCTATAAAGATGACAAAAGTTTGACAACAATCCTAAAAATTCACATGATATTGATAGTACTTGCTTTAAAAAAAGAAGGAAATTTTTTCTAACCCAGTAATAAAGGAAAACAAATTTTGATCAACTATCTAAAGAGAAGAATGAATTATCATTTCATTTCCTTGTTAGAAAATTATTAACATATGAAAGGTTTTCAACAGGATGGAAAACAACATGTAGAAAATTTAACACATAAGTATGTCAGTTAATTCATAAACTATATTGAGGTTCCTGTACTTTGTAGTTTTTTTGTTAGTCACTATTTTAAAATTTCTAATTTATTATGATTTATATGGGCATTTCAAAAACATCATTTTTGTAACTAATTTTATTTTACCCTTCTTCACTTAAAAAAAAAAAACAAAACACAAAGTATCAGGCTCTAGTGACCCTCTGTTCATCACAGGTGGACTGGTTGCTGAACTTCAATGTTACTTTTCAGCTCCCTCTACGGCATGCCAGTGGAGTCTCCCATGATGACCAAGTCAAAATGGCAGCTCTTTCTTCTCTCACCTTCAAGCACCCTCTATCCTTTTTCCTTGTTTATGCTTTATCAACAACAACAATGCTTTGTCCTGACACTTAGACTCTATAGGATGTAAAGTTAACATTGTTGTTTGTTTAGCCGCTAAGTCCAGTCCGACTCTTTGTGACCCCTTGGACTGAAGCCTGTCAGGCTCCTCAGTCCATGGGATTTCCCAGGCAAGAATTTTGGAGTGGGTTGGCATTTCCTTCTCCAGGGGGTCTTCCTGACTCAGGGACTGAACCCACATCTTCTGCATTGGCAGGCAAATTCCTTACTGCAGGGAAGCCCCAAAGTTAATAACAGAGGTTCATTGTCTGTTTTAATGACAGTTGAAACTCTAGATCTTAGAACAGTGTCTTGCTATGAGCCATTAAAAAAGTGAATCTGAAATATAAGAAATTATATGTTTCACCATTTTATTTAAAATTTTTCATCTAACAGTTTTAAGATATAGTTCATGTATTCTAAAATTAAGTGACTTCAGTGCATTCACAGAATTTTGCAACCATCACCCCGAACAATTTTGGAATAATCACCTTCACTGAAAACTTGACACCCATTACATGTGCATTTCCCCTTTCTCTCCTGATTTTGTTGTTTAGTTGCTAAGTCATGTCCAACTTTTTGCAACCCCATTGACTGTATAGGATCCTCTATCCATGGGATTTCCCAGGCAAGAATACTGGAGTGGGTTGCCATTTCCTTCTCTAGGCTGTCTTTCTGACCCTGGGATCAAACCTGAATCTCCTGCATTGGCAGGCGAATTGTTTACCAGGGAAGCCTCCATGGAAGTCCACCTTTGATTTTGGGCAACAGCTAATTTACTTTCTTTCTCTATGTATTTGCCTGTTCTGGCCATTTCATATAAATGAAGTCATGTAATATGTGGTCTTTTGTGACTGGCTTCTTTAACAGCACAGTATTTTCAAGATTTATCCATGTTGCTGCATGTTTGAGTAGTTTGAGTACTTTGTATGGGCAAATGATAGTCCACTGTATGGATAGACTACATTTTATCAATCAATTTGTTGTTTGGACATTTGGGTTGTTTACACTTTTTGCTTGTTATGAATAATGCCATTTTGAATGTTTACATACAAGTTTTTACCTGGGGATATTATACCCTTTTAAACTAATTCTGTATGAGTACATATATTATCCTTTTTTCTCATATATTAACCACATATAAAATGGAAGTCAGAATAGAATTACACCATAGCAAATAAGCATTTGGCCAAAATTTTAGAATATGACTAAGAAACTATATATTATTATACTAGATCTTCATTTAAATATGAATAAAATGTAGACCTTTAAATAGTCTGTATCCTAAATATTAATAGTATGCTATGAGAGACAAATGTATACATACCCTTCACACACAGAAATCAATTAATTGTGTATTGCAGTAAATTTAGTAAAGTAAGGAGAGATACAATAAGCTCTTTTAATAATATGGACAAAAGGAGTACTGAGTTTTAGTCTCTTGATTCACTTTATTGCACTAATATGATTTGAAAAATTTTAAACAGTACATTTAAAAAAATAAAATTAAAATTGTACCTAAATATAGCTTTTTTGTAATTACCCATTCCTGACTGAGAAAGAGTAGGGATCAGGGACAGTTTTGTCAGAGCCCATACTTACTGAGACCTCAGTCTTTGGTGGAATGATATGAAAGAGGTAGTGTTTTAAATATGGAATGAGCAAACGGTATTTTTTTTTCTCTCCACAATATTCTAAGAGATTTATCTTGGAGTTATACCATGTTTTTAGGAAAAAAATCTTTAATATTTTGATAGTGTGAGGTCTAAAGAAGAATCTGTATGTTTATTGATCTTTTGGTTACTGTTTGCTTTGGCTTGTTAAAGTAGGGCTTAGGAATGACTCTGCTCACCCTTTCCTCTGAGGGCATTCTTGTGTAGAATGGAGCAATTTGCAGATACTCAAAATGCTGCTGGTGTAGAACTCAACATCTAATATTTAGCAGTAATAAAAACTAGTATATAATCTTACTTGGCTTTTGCCAATCAAGGTAAAATAACACAAATTTGAATACCTGCTCTGTTACTTATCCAGTCCTGTGAACTTGGGCGGTTGACTTGACATTTCCAAGACTTATTTTTTTGTCTGCAAATTGAGTTTAACGATTATACCTTCCTCGGTGGACTGTTTTAAGGTGGACAGCAGATCATTAATTTCAACCACTTGGCATAGAACCCTGAATATAATAAACTCAAAATATTGAAATATTATCCAGTAAAATGAAACTCTGATATTCCAAAAGGAAGGTCTTGTTTGTCACCCATCTCTGTATATCTAGATGTTTTCCTGACAAATAAGGAAGCATAAAAGTTTGTTTGCCCTTGGAAGCCCCGAAACCAAGACTACTAGTCAAGAAAGCAATGCTTTCTCAGAATTTTGGATATTATATCTTGCATCTAAGAGGGAACTAGTGCAGTGTGATTCTTGAGTAAAAAACACTAGATTTAAACTATATTTTGTTTATTGACTACAGTGGGGATAAGCACATATCACTTGATAGATAGTAGACAGTAATCATTTCTTTCTTATTTGGCTATACATAAGTGACTCCTTATACAAATCTTAGAAATCAATTCCACCCACCTGATGTACATACACACACACACACACAGACATAGCACTTACATCTTATTTGGGTTGGGAATGTTTAAAAATCCATATGGAATGAGATATAGGTGACAGTGCTAAGTCAGAGGCTCATCTCCTGTTTTATTCTGTATTATGCCTTTTCTCTACAACTCAGACAAATAGAGGTAAGGACCATCCTGTATGTCTACAAGGCCAGATGCCAGCTCTGTTGTGATGCTACTACTCTGAAACCCCCACCAAGGGCAATGAGCTTCTCTTCTGTATCACTCACCAGTCCCAATCTGCTGGGCTTAGAGTGGAGCCAGAGTCAACCTTGCTTTTCACTCCTGTATCCAGAGAGGGCAACTCTCTTTCCCTTAAACTGTACAGAATAGAAGCTCATTCCACCATGTTATGCCATTCACTTACCCTTATCACAAGTAGCTCTGTGGACACATGAGTGATTCCCCCTCTATCCTGGATTTCAAATCCAATTCAGTTATTTTCCTCAACAATAATCCTCTTTGGTTTCCAAGGCAAACCATTCAATATCACAGTGATCCAAACCTATGCCCCAACCAGTAACGCTGAAGAAGCTAAAGTTGAACGGTTCTATGAAGACCTACAACCTTTTAGAACTAACACTCCAAAAAGATGTCCTTTTCATTATAGGGGACTGGAATGCAAAAGTAGGAAGTCAAGAAACACCTGGAGTAACATGCAAATTTGGCCTTGGAGTACGGAATGAAACAGGGCAAAGGCTAATAGACTTTTTCCAAAAGAACGCACTGGTCATAGCAAACACTCTCTTCCAATAACACAAGAGAAGACTCTACATGTGTACATCACCAGGTGGTCAACACCAAAATCAGACGGATTATATTCTTTGCATCCAAAGATGGAGAAGCTCTATACAGTCAGTGAAAACAAGACCAAGAGATGACTGTGGCTCAGATCATGAACTCCTTATTGCCAAATTCAGACTTAAATTAAGAAAGTAGGGAAAACCACTAGACCATTCAGGTATGACCTAAATCAGATCCCTTATGATTATACATTGGAAGTGAGAAATAGATTTAAGGGTCTAAATCTGATAGAGTACCTGATGAACTATGGATGGAGGCTCATGACATTGTACAGGAGACAGAGATCAAGACCATCCCCATGGAAAAGAAATGCAAAAAAGCAAAATGGCTGTCTGGGGAGGCCTTACAAATAGCTGTGAAAAGAAGAAAAGTGAAAATCAAAGGAGAAAAGGAAAGATATTCCCATTTGAAAGCAGAGTTACAAAGAATAGCAAGGAGAGATGAGAAAGCCTTCCTCAGCGATCAATGCAAAGAAATAGAGGAAAAGAACAGAATGGGAAAGACTAGAGATCTCTTCAAGAAAATTAGAGATACCAAGGGAAAATTTCATGCAAAGATGGGCTCAATAAAGGAAAGAAATGGTAATGACCTAACAGAAGCATAACGTATTAAGAAGAGGTGGCAAGAATACACAGAAGAACTGTACAGAAAAGATCTTCATGACCCAGATAATGACAATGGTATGATCACTCACGTAGAGCCAAACATCCTGAAATGTGAAGTCAAGTGGGCCTTAGAAAGTATCACTATGAACAAAGCTAGTGGAGGTGATGGAATTCCAGGTGAACTATTTCAAATCCTGAAAGATGATGCTGTGAAAGTGCTGCACTCAAATATGCCAGCAAATTTGGAAAACTCAGCAGTGGCCACAAGACTGGAAAAGGTCAGTTTTCATTCCAATCCCAAAGAAAGGCAATGCCAAACAATGCTCAAACTACTGCACAATTGCACTCATCTCATATGCTAGTAAAGTAATGCTCAAAATTCTCCAAGCCAGGCTTCAGCAATATGTGAACTGTGAAATTCCAGATGTTCAGGCTGATTTTAGAAAAGGTAGAGGAACCAGAGATCAAATTCCCAACATCCACTGGATAATTGAAAAAGCAAGAGACTTCAAGAAAAACATCGATTTCTGCATTATTAACTATGCTAAAGCCTTTGAGTATGTGGATCACAATAAACTGTGGAAAATTCTGAAAGAGATGGGAATACCAGCACCACCTAACCTGCCTCTTGAGAAATCTGTATGCAGGTCAGTAAGCAACAGTTAGAACTGGACATGGAACAACAGACTGATTCCAAATAGGGAAAGGAGTATGTCAAGGATGTATATTGTCACCCTGCTTATTTAACTTGTATGCAGAGTACATACATCATGAGAAACACTGGGCTGGAAGAAGCACAAGCTGGAATCAAGATTGCCAGGAGAAATATCAATAACCTCAGATATGCAGATGACACCACCCTTATGGCAGAAAGTGAAGAGGAACTAAAAAGCCTCTTGATGAAAGTGAAAGAGGAGAGTGAAGAAGTTGGCTTAAAGCTCAACATTCAGAAAACGAAGATCATGGCATCTGGTCCCATCACTTCATGGCAAATAGATGGGGAAACAGTGGAAACAGTGGCTTACTATCTTTCTGGGGCTCCACAATCACTACAGATGGTGATGGCACCCACAAAATTAAAAGATGCTTACTCCTTGGAAGGAAAGTTATGACCAACCTAGATAGCATATTAAAAAGCAGAGACATTACTTTGCCCACTAAGGTCTATCTAGTCAAGGCTATGGTTTTTCCAGTAGTCATGTATGGATGTGAGAGTTGGACTGTGAAGAAAGTTGAGCACCGAAGAATTGATGCTCTTGAACTGTGGTGCTGAAGAAGACTCTTGAGAGTCCCTTGGATTGCAAGGAGATCCAACCAGTCCATCCTAAAGGAGATCAGTCCTGGGTGTTTCTTGGAAGGACTGATACTGAGGCTGAAACTCCAAAACTTTGGCCACCTCATGGGAAGAGTTGACACATTGGAAAAGACTCTGATGCTGGGAGGGAATGGTGGCAAGAAGAGACAGGGATGACAAAGGATGAGATGGCTGGATGGCATCACTGACTGGATGGACATGAGTTTGAGTAAACTCTGGGAGTTGGTGATGGAGAGGGAGGCCTGGCGTGTTACGATTCATGGCGTTGCAAAGAGTCGGACACAACTGAGGGACTGAAACGAACTGAACTGAACTGAATCCTCTTTCTGAATGATTTAATTATTCTGGATAAGGCTTTTTTTTTTTTTTTTTGTCATACTGAGAGTAGAAGAACGTGTGCACTCTTTCAGGTACAGCAAATAAAGTGTGATTTAGCTGTGGAGGATTTTAAAATAATAAAACAGAAAATTTGGTAGTCTGCTTGTTCTTATGTGAGAGCATTTCTAAACAGCATTTCTAGATAATGCCAGGGATAATATATTACTATGTCAAAAAAATATTTTAATGGTCTATGTGCTAATCAATTGTAGTTGTATGATTTCTAAAATAGAATCTATATTTAGTTTCAGTTAGCACAATTATATTAATTTTCTTTAATAAACATTTTAATCCATAGGAAGCTAATTAGGAGAACTCCCAACTCTACATTGCTGCCGCTATCTACATAAAGACATGCCTACAGGTACACATTTTAAGAGAAAATTCTTAATGGTTTGCATTTGTTGGGAGTTGTGTATGTTCTCCTTGGTAGTACAGCCTGCTACTGCTGCTGCTGCTAAGTTGCTTCAGTCGTGTCCGACTCTGTGCAACTCCATAGAGGGCAGCCCACCAGGCTCTTCTGTCCCTGGGATTCTCCAGGCAAGAGCACTGGATTGGGTTGCCATTTCCTTCTCCAATGTACGAAAGTGAAAAGTGAAAGTGAAGTTGCTCAGTTGTGTCCGACTCTCAGCGACCCCATGGACTGCAGCCTACCAGGGTCCTCTGTCCATGGGATTTTCCAGGTAAGAGTACTGGAGTGGGTGTGTTCAAATAGTCAAATAATTCAAATGATTGTGTATGAAAGTTCAGTGAAAGAAAAGTGTAAGCGACTGTATTTTTTTTTAACCTGTTCTTTATTTCTCTGGTTTCATGGTTATTATTTAAAATAATTTTGTTACATAGACAAAGAGGGTTAGAGGCAGCAACTCCCCTCTAAATATTTTTTCTCTATTATTACTCAGCAGTCTATGCATAGATTGGGCATTTTTTATTTCCAGTGATAGCTGTCCTTCATAAGTGTGCTTTCAAGTATGTACTTCCCAGCAATACCTCTTGTCTTGGGACCATTCCTATTAGTACAATGACTCCATAATTTTCTACCCACTTCAGTATTGCCAGTACATTAAGCATATCACTTTTGCATGACTCTTTCCTTGCCTTTTACGACATTCTTTATACATGTTTGATTTAAAGGCCCAGTGTATAATCATTTCCTTTTTGTTGTTCAGTCGCTCAGTTGTGTCTGACTCTGCAACCCCTTGACATGCAGCAAGCTTCTGTCCTTCTTTGTCTTTCACCACCTCTGTGAGTTTACTCAAACTCATGTTCGTTGAGTCAGTGATGCCATCCAACCATCTCATCCTCTGTTGCCCCCTTCTCCTCTTGCCCTCAATATTCCCCAGCATAGGGTCTTCTCCAGTGAGTTAGCTCTTTGCATCAGGTGACCGAAGTGTTGGACATTCAGCTTCAGCACCAGTCCTTCTGATGAGTATTCAGGGTTGATTTCTTTTCAAATTGACTGGTTTGATCTCCTTGCAGTCCAAGGGACTGGTGTCCAGCACCACAGTTTGAAGGCATCAGTTCTTCAGTGCTCAGCTTTTTTTATTGTCAGCTCTCACATCTGTACATGACTACTGGAAAAACCATAGCTTTGACTATATGGACTTTTGTTCACAAAATTATGTCTTTGCTTTTTAGTACATTGTCTAGTTTTGTCATAGCTGTTCTTCCAAGGATCAAGCGTCTTTTAATTCTGTGACTGCAGTCACCGTCCGCATTGATTTTGGAGCCTAAGAAAAGGAAATCTAATGCTGTTTCCATGTTTTTCCCATCTGTTTGCTATGAAGTGAAGGACTAGATGCCATGATCTTTGTTTTTTAAATGCTGAGTTTTAAGCCAGGTTTTTCACTTTCCTCTTTCACCTTCATCAAGAGGCTCTTTAGTTCCTCTTCAGTTTCTGCTGTTAAAGTGTTATCATCTTCATATCTGAGGTTCTTGATATTTTTCCTGGCAGTCTTGATTCCAGCTTGTGATTTATGGAGCCTGGCATTTTACATCCCCTATTACATACAGTCAACTCTTTCTGTCTTTCTCTTTAGTTCTCCCATTTAAAATGAATGCTAAATTAAACTTTCCAACTAGTCTATGTATAGCCTTCAGCACCTGAACTTGCTGGAGAAATGCTGCTAGTCTCAGCTCTACTACACATTCCAGAATCAGGCACCCTCCATTCTGCCAGGTGACTCCTGTCTTCTCCTCTTTCCATGAGCTTTCAAAATCCTCCCACAACCAATCCTTTGAAGCCACCACCTTCCTTTCAATCCACTGAGAAAATTGTTTCATATTCCATAAACTGCCATCTTGCTCTCTCTCTAGCTATCTGCATCTGTCATCATACACTTTGTGTTGCCCTGAGTTACTGGAGATGAGCTGTGTATATTCCCTGCAAATTCAGCTCCTCTACTTGTACATGAGACCTTATCACTTCCCACCTGTGTCAGGGAATTGATGCTACAGTTTTCCCATCTCTTGCTATATCATAAGCTGCCTTCTCTGCTGAATCATTCCCATCACCGTCATACTTGCTTATAGACTGTTTTGGCTTTTACATGAGAGAAGAAACCATTCTCCATTAAATCTATGTTTTCCTCTACCATCTGGTTACTCTGTCCACCTAACAACAAATTAGCTTTAAAGTTTTGTCTAGACTTGTATTCTCCAGTTTTTATATCCTTATATTTTTTAACTCAGGCTTTGACTTTTTTCACTTACCAATGAAATATAATAATTTATGATGTTATCAGTGACTGCCATGTTGCTTTATCCAGTGGTCAACTGTCTGTCATCTTACTTGATTTTGCACACAATTATATGCACAATTATTTCTCACACGGTTCCCTCTTCTTGGAAATGCTTTCTTTACTTGGTCCTAGGGCCCTTTCCTCGGAGAAGGCAATGGCACCCCACTCCAGTACTCTTGCCTGGAAAATCCCATGGACTGAGGAGCCTGGTAGGCTGCAGACCAGGCGGTCGCTAAGAGTCGGAAACGACTGAGCAACTTCAGTTTCACTTTTCACTTTCATGCATTGGAGAAGGAAATGGCAACCCACTCCAGTGTTCTTGCCTGGAGAATCCCAGGGACGGGGGAGCTGTCTATGGTTGTCAGCGACTGAAGCGACTTAGCAGCAGCAGCAGCAGCAGCAGCAGGGCCCTTTTTTATCTTGCTTTATTCTTTATTCTCTCAGTTCTCTTTGCTGGATCATGATGGTCTCACATTTCTGAAGTTTCAACCCAGACTGAGTGATCGAACCTAGTGATCTTCTCTGTTCCCTCTATAAAGTCATTATCTGTTCTCCGTATAGCATCAGTCTCAAGATTTTATACACAGTCACCCCCCCACCCCACTTAAGACTGTCAAATGTATTTCCCCAGCCTAGAATTGTCTTGATCTCTAGACTCAGAAGCCTATTTAATAGTTCCACTTATATACGTATATTAGACACAAGAACTAAGCAGAAAAAACCAAAGTCCTGACTTTTTAATATTAAAATCAATGGACCTCATAATATTTATTGATCTCAGTAAATGGCAATCCTATCCTTTGAGCTGTTCAGGCTAAAGATCCTTAGTGAAACTTTTTTTTTTTTCTCTTCACAGTCCACATCCAACTAATCAGCAAATTCTACCAGTTTTACCTTAGCTGCCCCTTCCCCCTGCACTGCAAACTCCACAGTCACTGACCTAATCCAAGCAACTAAAATTTCTCAGCTGGAGTTTTGTAAAATTTTCTCACCTATAAATGACCTCCTTGCTTCTATTATTGCCACCCGTATGCCAGTCTATTCTCAGTATGGAAGCCAAAGTTACTCTTTTGGAATGTAAATCAATGATGTCAATTTGATTTACATTGGGCACACCTGCCTCTGTTTCTTCCTTGAACAACAAATGTTTCCAGCTCTGTCTTTACACTTGCTGGTCCCTCTACTTGATGGCTCTCCATGATCACTGTACATGGTTACATTGCAGACATACTAATATGCCTGATCAATTGGTTCTGGGAGAGACGAACTCATAGTATTAATTCAGAAGGTATATGCACTTATTAACCTTCTAAAATAAAAACTAAATTCAGAAGCACATTTTGCTCTAAAATGTTACAAATGCAATTGTATTTCTGGGCTTCTCTCATAGATCAGTTGGTAAAGAATCTGCCTGCAGTGCAGGAGACCCGGGTTTGAGTCCTGTGTCTGGAAAAATCCCCTGGAGAAGGAAATAGCAACCCACTCCAGTATTCTTGCCTGGAAAATCCCATGGACAGAGGGAGTTAGACATGACTTAATGACTACACCACCATAATGATTACATATCTGCTGCCTTGTATATTTTACTTTATAGGGAATTTAAGTTTTCTTTTTTCATCCAAAGGTAGGTTTTATTAAAGTCTCTACTTCAAATTTCTTAAGACTAATACAGAACCTAACCTCTAGTGAAATGCAGTTCTCCTGGGTTTTATCTAGATCCTTAATCACAACCCTCAAATAGTTATTATCGCCCTCCTTTTCAGAAGAGACAACTGAGACTCAAAATTGTATAGGTAGTTGAGAATGATAGAGATTAAAGAAGAAAACTATAATTAAAAACAAGGCAAAACTTGTTCCAAAGTCCATGTTCTTTTCATTGCTAAAAGCTATTTTTGTAACAATTATGGAGAATCTGCAATAAGTATCAATTTCTTCTTAGTAGGTAAATTTTAGTCTAAAATCTGTTAATCATGCATTTTCAAAGAAGTTGAGGCCATCACAGTTAGCAATAAGTGTAGTTTAAAACTTGTGAATTTCTTGTGTGAACAATGTGAGGCCTTCATTTGCAGACACCAGTTTGTTTTTATGTCTGTATACCCAGCACCTAGGAGGATTTTGGTAAAAGTGTTTTGTGGAGGAATGAAAGGTATTTACAATGCCAATGTAGGTAAGATACTGGCCTTATTCTCAAGGGACATATAAGCTTAAGATAAAAATAAATCTTTCATTTCAGTTAAGCAATTAGTTTTCCTGTCATGTGACTCCTGGCCTTGTCTGAATTTGCATGCCATGTTAACATGATCATTAAAACAATATCTACAGTTAATGTGCTTTATTTTACTTATTCTTTTGAAAGGCTTCATGATTGATTTATTTATGGACATATTCCATATATTAAGATAAATTCTACCCTGAAATTGCTAGTGGTTATGTTAGGTGAATATTTTTAATGTTGAGTTTGTCTTTATATGGACACTCTGTGTTTTAATGTCCTGGATATGCTTATAAAACTGTTAGTATAATGCCATTCATACCAATTTGTTTGTGACAAATTGAGCCAAGATTAAATTCTAAATTACATTATTTTCTACTTTTCAGATGGAAATAAATATGGGAAATTAGTGTCCTCTGCTCAGGTTTACTCTGGTATCTATCTTAGAAATTTAGTGTCACACTTTACCTGCCCATTTCCATTTCTCCTTATGAGACTCTCTATGGCATTGAGAGCACTTGATTACAGATGTATAACAAGGCACAGCACACCAAACATTCTTGAAATTTCTAGTTTTTCTTTCAGAGAGAGTAATATCATAACAAGCAAATTAAAGAGCCATGAAAAAGTAAGGAAAACAAGCTTATGTCAAAGGAATAAATGGTAGCAATTGAAAATGAGCCACCTGTTTCTCATTAAGCAAACAAGTGATGTGGCGTATAATTCAGTGGCTGAAAAATATATCTTACATCCCAGAACCTTTTTTAATACTAGAATTCTAGGCTGTTGAAAATGATTGCAAGGGAACAGAGTACCCTAATAGTCTCTTACAGGATCTTCAGTATAATGCAGAGGGATCCTTAAAAACAGAAGTCGTTTGTCACAGGATTGTAGACAATGCTTCTATTTTAATCCTGGAGTTAGCAGAAAAGGAAGTCAGCAGCAGCTGCAATTAATAGAGGTCATGTCTTTTATACCTATGCTAGAGAAGTTGTTCTCAAACTTGCGCATTCCTTAGAATCACAGGAAAGCCTTATGGATGCAAACACTGTTGGTTCCATCCTCAGATTGCTGGTTCAGTAGATTTGACGGGGTCGTTGTTTAGTCGCTCAGTCCCTATGGACTATAGCCCACCGGACTCCTCTGTCCATGGGGATTCTCCAGGCAAGAGTACTGGAGTGTGTTGCCATACCCTCCTCCAGGGGATCTTCTCAACCCAGAGATCGAACCTGCATCTCATGCATTGCCAGGCAGGTTCTTTACTACTGAGCCACCAAGGAAGTCCAGATTTGAGGTTGAGCCCCAGAATTTGCAATTGCAGCATGTTTTCAAGAGGTGCTGAGGCTCTTGCTCCAGGGAATGCTGTCTGGAAACCGCTGTACTAGAGAATCACATATAGGGATCACAGAAAGGCAATTAAAGATCATGAAAATTAAGTAGATGTATGTAATATGTAACCATGCATCTAAATAATTTCATATAGTTAGAAAACCAGATTTGGTTCATATTTTAAGTGGGAAATGTAGCACTAAGTGCTATAGTTTATAGTACTATAATAGGATAGTTCTATAACAGGATAGCTTAACAGTTGTATGTTCAACTGACTATCAAGCAATTCTATTCATAACTCTAGCTCACAGTGATTTTCACTTGTGTATATGTACCTATTTTTTGGTATTTATTTAAAATACCGCTCTGCCAAAACCCACTCCCCTTTCTAATAGTCTATCTGATATCCTAAGTATTTAAATAGCAAATAAGTATAGAAAGCATGTGAATATGGAGGATGCATGCCCATATAAATCACACAGAAATTAACAACAGATGTCTCTGGAGATTGGGAGATGCAGTAAAAGGAAAAAGCAGTGGGTTGTCCATTGTTACATCCTTATGTCCTTGAAAGAAAAAACAGTGCTTGTTTATTCACGTAGAACAATGTTTTCTATTCCCTATGTAATAAAGGAATAACACTGAGTTTCTTCAGAGAGAAAAGGTGTCACAGTTTCCATATATCTGGGCAATAATGAAGCTGTATATAAATCACCCTTGTATAACTTGATCATAAAATGGGCATCTGATTGCTGGTGGAATAATGGGAGGTAGTGGGCAGGATACAGCCAGTGTAGAGAAGCAGACGAGAAGCAGAGTACTCTCTTAAACAAGAAAGCTGCTGTTGTTGTGAAGGTTAATTTCAATTAAATTAAAATTATCCTACTGGCAATATACTATTTCATGGATTTTAACATAATAATAAAATAATTTCATTAATTGAAAGTAGCAAACTGATGTAATAAGCTTCTGTGAACAGAAGCTTGAAGAACTATCTTATGCAGAAATAATGAAGGTCTTCTTTCAGAGATATGTCCAGATCATCACACTGTAACAGGAAGGTTAGCAGAAGTAAGTCAAATCTGAAACAGATGAGGCGATGCCACATTAGACAGTCTTTCTCTAGGTATTCAGAGTATAGTTGGAAGTCTGAAGTAAGAGATGCCTGCTGATGCATTGAAACAATACTTTCAGTTAACGGATAAAATGCTGCCTATTTTAAGTGTATCTTTTTGTTATAGTAATCAGTGTTACACAGTCATTTCTTTAAAGCTTAAAAGGTACCATTAACTATGCCAGGTGCCATGGGTGTGTGTCCCACCTGAGAAATAAGATCATTTCCCCAAGCTCAAAGTGGTCATCATCTAGGGCAGGGGTTGCCAAACTACTATAAATCAGAGTCTCAATATGGCTCCCAACAAGACCTAATAGTGTTGTTTACATTTTGAATGGTTTGCTGAAAAATTTTTAATGAATATATAGCAGAGATAGTATGTGGACTACTAAGTTTAAAATATTGTGTATTGGCCCATGGCTTGAATATTTGCTAGTACTTGGTCTAGAAGTATGATTTTTTTTTTAAAATTCAAGTGGAGTTGACATACAATATTGTATAAGTTTCAGGTGTACAATGTAGCAATTCACAATTTTAAAAGTTTACTCCATTTACAACTGTTGTAAAATATTTTCTGTATTCCTTGTATTGCATAATATATCCTTGTAGCTTATTTATTTTATATGTAGTAGTTTGTACCTTTTAATCCTCTAACACTATCTATCTTGAACCCACCCCTGTCTCTCTCTCCATTGGCTCACCATTATATACAGAAAACTATTTATTGTCTCTATCTGTGAATGCAGCTTTTTGTTAAAGTCACTAGTTTGTTTTTATTTTTAGATTTCATATGTAAGTGAGATCATAGAGTATTTGTCTACTTATTCCACTAAGTATGATACCCTCCAAGTTCATCCATGTTGCTGCAAATGGCAAAATTTCATTATTTTTTATGGCTGACTAGTATTCCATTGTGTGTGTGTGTGTGTGTGTGTGTGTGTACATACCACTTCTTTTTCTAATCATATTTCATGGCACTTAGATTGCTTCTGTATCTTGGCAGTTGTAAATAATGCTGCTATGAACATAGGGGAGCATGTATCATTTCAAACTAGTTTTTCCTTTTTTTTAAGGTATTTAGCTAGGAGTGGAATTGCTGTGTCATATGGTAGTTCTGTTTTTAGTGTTTTAGGAAACCTCCAAAATGTTTTCCATAGTGGCTGGACCAATTTCTATTCCCACCAAAAGTGTAGCCGGGTTTCCCTTTCCTCTGCATCCTCACCAGCATCTAGAGTTTATGCTTTTTTTGATGGTAGCCATTGACAGCTGTGAGGCAATACCTCATTCTGGTTTTAATTTTCAATTCTCTGAATAACAAAATTGAGCTTCTTTTCATGTACCTGTTGACTATCTGTGTGTCTTCTTCGGAGATGCAGTTTTTAAGTGATCTATTTTAAAAGTGTTTGAGGAGAAAACATTGGTATCTTTATGTGTATGGTTGACCCTTGAACAACACAGTTTGAACCTCATAGGTCTGAATTGCATGGGCTCACTTATATAAACTTTTTTCAATACATATGTACCACAGTACTATATGTCCTGAGGGAAGACCCACAGATATGGAGGGATGGCCTATAGGATATATATATATATATATATATATATATTTTTTTTTTTTACTAGTTTCTACTTTACAACTCATAATTTTTCAAGCATTGACTGTATTACTTCCTCTATTCTGAATCAATTATATTTTGCAACAAATTCCATCTGCTTACTAATGTACTCTGTAACACAAAATTCATTAATAGCTTATAGTCTATATATATACATATATGTATCAGTGCTGCTGGTGGTGCCATGTACAGATATATCTAACATCTGCCTCTGACAATGCTCGCTCTCTCCAGTGTATTATATTATGTGTGTGTGTGTGTATGTTTATTGGTGTGTAGTTGTTTTACAGTTAAAACATATAGCTGATTCTCAACTGGGCTTTTGTTCTTGTTCAGTCTGCCTGGAATGCCATCTTGTCATCATCCCCTTTTAGAATTATTTTTTTAATTGTTTTTCAGTCACTAAGTAGTGTCCAACTCTTTTTAGAATTATGCTCCATGCTAATACCTAACTATTTCATTCTACATTTTCCTAGTTGCTTCTACATAAAATAATCATTCTGTAAAAATTACAAGTGTTGTTATTTCCATTGTTAATTTTAAGCATTTAATGATTTATACTGGTGTTACTTGAATAGGTGTTATTATACCTACACTTTTGCATTCTAAAAGTGCTGGGCACAATATTTTTCAAGAAATATTTTATTGACAAATCATTAAATGATGAAGGCAAAATACTGCATTGAAACATCTAGATAATTGTTTCACTTCACTATATCACTTGTTACATGTACATACTGGATGGGTAAATATAAAACTAATAATTAAAGACTCAGAAATTAGAGTACATTGTTTATTTATAGACCAACAAAAGGCTGTTAGAAAAACTGGTGATAACATTTACTCACCCTTATTGTGTCTTTGTCCTGTACATATTTGTGTTTATAGTGTTGAAATTTGCCAATGTAAGACTTCCTCTGTAGTGAATTTGCTTTATTTAAGAGGGTAAATGCACAGTGCTTTAAAAAAATTTTTTCCTTGAGAAATATAAAATTCCATGTTCATAGAAAATTGTCGTAGTAAGAAGATACTTAAAAAGTTTAACACACACTTTAATGTGGCAAAATTACAGATTCAAATAATGGTTAATTCCATAAGTGGAAAGATCTTATAAAAACTCCTTTTGAAAATCAAAGCAATTAGTAGTTGATTGTTTATCCATTGCAGTAGTGGTACTCCAGCTGAATAGAATTTAAGATAAGCTTCAATAGCACTGCCATAAATTTTAGCAGTTTAATTTTCCTTGAATGCTATTCATGTTCTCTTCCCCACTACCTAACTTGCAACTTGACCCAATCTAAACCATTTCCTATTAATTCTAAGGTAGCTAAACTGACAATATGCTTCCAAAGATAGCTATTTGCATTTCACAAGCAAAGAAATCAGTTTTCAGGATGTTTCTATATCATGACAGCAAGATTAGTTGGAAAATGAAAAATTCAGACAATCAACCAGCTGTTTCATATACAAAATACCAAACATCTGGTTCTCCTGACTTTTTTCTCACTGACTTGATTGAAACAGCAGGGTTGATGGTGTTGTGCAAATATAGCCTCAGAGAAGGAAAATTAAGGAGAAAAAAATCTTGACTTTAGTGTAGACTTTTTAAAAATCCCAGATTCAGAGATTCTGAGGCTACAGTGTCAGCTCTTTGAACAGAGTGTCTTGTATTGTTTTCATAGTTGACTCAGTAAGATGTTTATAAAAGTACTGTGGAAATTGCAAGACAATTTTATTTACCATAGTTATTAGCATTTCTGTTCCTCAGAGACCTTCAAGACCGGCTTTTCCCAAGTGTGGAAGTAAGAATTAATGACTGCTTAGGTCTTCATTACAATCCCAGTTATATACATATATAGCAATGTATGCCTCAAGAGATGGCCGTTTATTAGATAAATATTTGCTCATTAAAGTGGGTGGTGTAAGACCCTACTTTATTCTCCCATATGAATGTGAAATGTAATTTGAGGCCATCAAGTTCACTGAGTCATGGCTATTCACATCTGTAGTAATATGCTGTTGCTGCCAGCTGCTATGTGTTACTTACACAGCTTCCCACTCCACTTGAGAGAAGTTGGAAACCATTAAAACGATAATTGGTATATTCATAACAAAAGTCAACAGGATGCTATCAACAGGATGGCTGAAGTGGATAATGGAAGGGGGAAGAAAAACAAGAGAAGAATAGAAAAATGGCAGAGGGAAAGGAGAATAGGAGAATGGCCTCATCCTAAATTTAAGACCATGCTTCAATGGAAATTGGAGAGTTGTTCAATGTGAAAATCAGAGTCCTTTCAAGCATTTTGTCTACATAGTGAAGACTCTAAGCAACTCTTTTTTTTTCACAAGTCTTGTATATTTGCATTTGTACAATATATATCTACTGAACTTACCCTAAAAGAGAAAAGCAATGTTAAAATCATATAGCCCTTAAAAACATGACCTTCAGCATGGTAGTAATTGCCAGATTTTTTAGTTATGCTCTGCTAATCAGGATGGAGATGTAAAAAACAACAAAAAAAGCTAAAATAAAATATAAATATAAATGAAAGAGAAATTTAATTACAGGTGCCTTTTCGGTGCTTCTCATACTTGAGAATAAATTTCTTCTAGCTTTCCAGCTGTGAAGGCAGCCATTGTTCTCAGGGGAGCTAATTATTCTGAGAAGCTTGCCTTCCTGGTGGGCTGTAATAAGCACAGTTCATTGCAGAACTTTACCAGTGTGTGTCAAAGACCCACAACTGTGTGGGGCTGGTGCTAGGGGCATGCCATACAAAACTCTGTAATGTAGCAGCAGTAAACACATACACCATTACTAGGAAACTGCTGGAATAATACAGAGGCCTCAGGAATGGGAAGTTATGGTTCCATTAACACTGAACCGTAGGGGTCAAAGAGCTAATGAAGGGGGCTAAAGGGCTAATGATCCCACCTATGATAAACACTATTTACCATGTAGTCGTGAGCAGACTTCTATGTTAGCAGGAGTCTCATGGAGGGGACTGTGTTAGCCATCTGCTCACTGCACTAGCTGCCATTTTTTCTACTTGCTTGGTTACTAGAAACAGTGACCTAAAAGGCAATGAAAAGGCAGAAAATGATATGCTAGGAGGGGATTTACAAAAGAAGCAATGAAGTAGATGCAACATATAAAACTTTGCTTTTATTTTTGCATTTACAGCTTTATAAAAGAGTGCTTGTTTAATAGACATAAATTTCTGAAGCGTTCACCTGTTGACTTTGTTTCTCAAATGTGACCTTGTTAACAAGGATTTTTAGGTCTTCATTGTGCCTAACCTTGAATATAGCTACAACAGTCAGAGATAAAGGCATTTAAGTGAATGTTACTGTGAATGGACCTTCAAATCTCTCCAGTGAAATACAATGGATATATGAATTGACACATCCAAATGAGCAGCCCGTGATTTTACTATAAATTCCCATACATTTGCTTTTATAGTGAACTTACATTTTGGTTACTTTTGTCCTTGGGATAAAATGGGTATCAGTGAATATGGAGAAAATGGTAGTTTTTTGGTGCCACAGTAAAGAACGTTTTCCAAGAAAAATTTTTGAATAACTAATTCTTTTTGTTGTGACTCATATCTCTTTCTTCCCTCTTCCAAATGATAGTCAAAAATAACTCTGTCTACAGACAAATTTGCCTCTTTATAATGTTTTTACAAAATAAAGTTCTGTCTGTATTACTTCAACTATAAGCAATAGAATTAAAAGAAAACTATCCAAAATTTATAATCCACATAACACATCAAAATCCTGGAAGTTTCTTTCAGATTAACAATTTTGCTGTGCTTAGCTGTGGATGTAAAGATGATTGCTACTTTAGTTATACTGAAACAGCTACACTCCAAGGGAGGATTCTTTGAAATTTTCCACTGCCAATTCCATGAGTGAGCTTCATAATGACCTTATGGAAACAGCCTGCTTTTCAACACATCCCTGTCGCTTCAATTGAGCAAAGTTGGCCAGCTGTAACAAATAGCACAGCAGTTTTCTTTTCCGGTATCCAATTCAGATCCATTTCATCTCACTTGGGAGGAAACTGTGATTTAGTCTTAGGATTTATGGCATGAAAGCAGATGTACTACTCAAAGTCCATGGAATTGAAGACAACAAAAACATCCTCGCAATGTTTATGGAATAAAGCAAACTCTTTATAAAAATGAAAGTAATTCTTTTACGGAACCTGGTAAAAAAGGAAAACCTTTGGCATCAATAATAACAGTCGAAAGAGCAAGAACAAGTACACACAGAAAAGTTGCTCTTTTAAGGAAATAAAAGCAAATCCATAATGGAATATAGGAGAAAACAAACAAACACTTGTGTAGAACCAAGTAACCAATGAACAGATTTTGGTTCTCTGATATTTAAATTCTCTCAGAAGATGATTCTGTCAACCCAATTAAATTGTAGAGAACAAAGTATAGTATGCAATATCATGAAAAAAATATATTATAAAATTGTATATTTTGGAAATCTTAGGCTAAATTCATAGCCTTGAAATCAATAGACATTTATTAAAATGGATATATGAATTGACACATCCAAATGAGCAGCCCGTGATTTTACTATAAATTCCCATACATTTGCTTTTATAGTGCTTTTTTATGGTCAATTGATAATGATATTTTAGAAGCTTCATAAAACATGAAAGCATATATTTAATTTTAGATAATAATCAGCTATTTAGGTTATTTTTTTAAACTTATTTTATGTTGGAGCATAGCTGATTGGGAATGTTGTGTTAGTTTCAGGTGGACAGTAAAGGGACTCAGCCATGTGTATACATGTACCCATTCTCCCTCAAACTCCCCTCCCATCCAGACTGCCACATAACATTGAGCAGAGTTCCCTGTGCTATACAGTGGGTCTTTGGTGTTTATCCATTTTTAATATAGCAGTGGGTATATGTCAATCTCAAACTCCTTAACTATCCATTCTCCTACCCTGCTCCCTGCCCCCCAAACCATAAGTTCACTCTTTAAGTCTGTTTCTGTTTTGTAAATAAGTTTATTTGTATAATTTCTTTTTAGATTCTGCATATAATGATGTCATACAATATTTGTCATTCTCTGATATACTTAACTAAGCATGACAGTCTCTAGGTCCGACCCTGTTTAGATTTTTAACCAACTCAAAAAATGGCTACATCAGAAAGGGAACTGAACTGGGTATCAGATAGACTTAAGTTCTAAGCAGTGACCTTGACCTTCATTTTTCTTTCACTATTACTATGACTTTGATAATTTTCCTATTTATACAAATTGGATGAACAGTCTTTGGCAAAGTATATAGAATGCATAAGAATCTAATAAAACTAATATTTTATTTGAAATACATGTTTTTAAAAAATACATATTTTTAACAAATAGCTTTTAAATATTTTTTATAATTCTAAGGAAAATATTTGAAGACCATAAAATCAGATGTGGAAGAATTCAGGGCAGAGTCCTCCTTTTCTTATTGCAGGAATTTGCAGACTTTGTGTAATTTTGTTGGAAAATCCCACCTAACCCCAATAACCCCAAATTTAAAGCTAACCTATAGAGTAGCAACTAAATCTTTCCTAGGAGATTGTTGGGGGCCTTTCTCTTGTGGTTGTTTCCAATGAGTATTCTTTTTTGTTTAAACTTGTGTGCAGAATGGCTGGAACTTTGTGGTTTCCATTCCTGAAGTCTTTGCTCTGTATTCTCAGAGTAGCTCTATGCCCTAAAACCCTAGAAAACCAGTCCCCTACTGAATGCTTCCTCAGATTTTCTTATCTTCTGCACATCAGCTAATAAGGAGAAGTTATTTGTTTCTGCTAGTCTTTGGATTTAGTTCAGTGTGTTATGAAGAGAAACAAAAGGAGGCAGTGGTACTGGAGAAAAAGAGAAATAGAATATAACCGCTGCTGCTGCTAAGTCCCTTCAGTCGTGTCCAACTCTGTGCAACCCCGTAGACGGCAGCCCACCAGGCTCCCCCATCCCTGGGATTTTCCAGGCAAGAACACTGGAGTGGATTGCCATTCCCTTCTCCAATGCATGAAAGTGAAAAGTGAAAATGATGTCGCTCAGT